>NW_021703773.1:7394060-7479568 GCF_005190385.1 Monodon monoceros | reverse complement strand
TAGATTGCTTTGGGTAGTAGAGTCATTTTCAGAATGTTGATTCTTCCCATCCAAGAACATGGTATATCTCTCCATCTATTTGTATCATCTTTAATTTCTTTCATCAGTGTCTTATAATTTTCTGCATACAGGTCTTTCGTCTCCTTAGGTAGGTTTATTCCTAGATATTTTATTCTTTTTGTTGCAATGGTAAATGGGAGTGTTTTCTTGATTTCACTTTCAGATTTTTCATCATTAGTATATAGGAATGCCAGAGATTTCTGTGCATTAATTTTGTATCCTGCTACTTTACCAAATTCATTGATTAGCTCTAGTAGTTTTCTGGTAGCATCTTTAGGATTCTCTATGTATAGTATCATGTCATCTGCAAACAGTGACAGCTTTACTTCTTCTTTTCCGATTTGGATTCCTTTTATTTCCTTTTCTTCTCTGATTGCTGTGGCTAAAACTTCCAAAACTATGTTGAATAAGAGTGGTGAGAGTGGGCAACCTTGTCTTGTTCCTGATCTTAGTGGAAATGCTTTCAGTTTTTCACCATTGAGGATGATGTTTGCTGTGGGCTTGTCATATATGGCCTTTATTATGTTGAGGAAAGTTCCCTCTATGCCTACTTTCTGCAGGGTTTTTATCATAAATGGGTGTTGAATTTTGTCGAAAGCTTTCTCTGCATCTATTGAGATGATCATATGGTTTTTCTCCTTCAATTTGTTAATATGGTTTATCACATTGATAGATTTGCGTATATTGAAGAATCCTTGCATTCCTGGAATAAACCCCACTTGATCAGGGTGTATGATCCTTTTAATGTGCTGTTGGATTCTGTTTGCTAGTATTTTGTTGAGGATTTTTGCATCTATGTTCATCAGTGATATTGGCCTGTAGTTTTCTTTCTTTGTGACATCCTTGTCTGGTTTTGGTATCAAGGTGATGGTGGCCTCGTAGAAGGAATTTGGGAGTGTTCCTCCCTCTGCTATATTTTGGAAGAGTTCGAGAAGGATAGGTGTTAGCTCTTCTCTAAACGTTGGATAGAATTCGCCTGGGAAGCCATCTGGTCCTGGGCTTTTGTTTGTTGGAAGATTTTTAATCACAGTTTCAATTTCAGTGCTTGTGATTGGTCTGTTCATATTTTCTATTTCTTCCTGATTCAGTCTTGGCAGGTTGTGCATTTCTAAGAATTTGTCCATTTCTTCCAGATTGTCCATTTTATTGGCATAGAGTTGCTTGTAGTAATCTCTCATGATTTTTTTTATTTCTGCAGTGTCAGTTGTTACTTCTCCTTTTTCATTTCTAATTCTATTGATTTGAGTCTTCTCCCTTTTTTTCTTGATGAGTCTGGCTAGTGGTTTATCTATTTTGTTTATCTTCTCAAAGAACCAGCTTTTAGTTTTATTTTTTTAGTTTTATTGATCTTTGCTATCGTTTCCTTCATTTATTTCTGATCTGATTTTTATGATTTCTTTCCTTCTGCTAGCTTTGGGGTTTTTTTGTTCTTCTTTCTCTAATTGCTTGAGGTGCAAGGTTAGGTTGTTTATTCGAGATGTTTCCTGCTTCTTAAGGTGGGCTTGTATTGCTATAAACTTCCCCCTTAGAACTGCTTTTGCTGCATCCCATAGGTTTTGGGTCGTTGTGTCTCCATTGTCATTTGTTTCTAGGTATTTTTTTATTTCCTCTTTGATTTCTTCAGTGATCACTTCATTATTAAGTAGTGTATTGTTTAGCCTCCATGTGTTTGTAGTTTTTACAGATCTTTTCCTGTAATTGATATCTAGTCTCATGGCGTTGTGGTCAGAAAAGATACTTGATACAATTTCAATTTTCTTAAATTTACCAAGGCTTGATTTGTGACCCAAGATATGATCTATCCTGGAGAATGTTCCATGAGCACTTGAGAAGAAGTGTATTCTCTTTTTTTGGATGGAATGTCCTATAAATATCAATTAAGTCCATCTTGTTTAAGGTATCATTTAAAGCTTGTGTTTCCTTATTTTCATTTTGGATGATCTGTCCATGGGTGAAAGTGGGGTGTTAAAGTCCCCTACTATAAATGTGTTACTGTCGATCTCCCCTTTTATGGCTGTTAGTATTTGCCTTATGTATTGAGGTGCTCCTATGTTGGGTGCATAAATATTTACAATTGTTATATCTTCTTCTTGGATCGATCCCTTGATCATTATGTAGTGTCCTTCTTTGTCTCTTGTAATAGTCCTTATTTTAAAGTCTATTTTGTCTGATATGAGAATTGCTACTCCAGCTTTCTTTTGGTTTCCATTTGCATGGAATATCTTTTTCCATCCCCTTACTTTCAGTCTGTATGTGTCTCTAGGTCTGAAGTGGGTCTGTTGTAGACAGCATATATAAGGGTCTTGTTTTTGTATCCATTCAGCCAATCTGTGTCTTTTGGTGGGAGCATTTAGTCCATTTACATTTAAGGTAATTATCGATATGTATGTTCCTATTCCCATTTTCTATATTGTTTTGGGTTCGTTATTATAGGTCTTTTCCTTCTCTTGTGTTCCTTGTCTAGAGAAGTTCCTTTAGCATTTGTTGTAAAGCTGGTTTGGTGGTGCTGAACTCTCTCAGCTTTTGCTTGTCTGTAAAGGTTTTAATTTCTCCATCAAATCTGAATGAGATCCTTGCTGGGTAGAGTAGTCTTGGTTGCAGGTTTTTCTCCTTCATCACTTTCAGTATGTACTGCCACTCCCTTCTGGCTTGTAGGGTTTCTGCTGAGAGATCAGCTGTTAACCTTATGGGGATTCCCTTGTGTGTTATTTGTTGTTTTTCCCTTGCTGCTTTTAATATGCTTTCTTTGTATTTAATTTTTGACAGTTTGATTAATATGTGTCTTGGCGTATTTCTCCTTGTATTTATCCTGTATGGGACTCTCTGTGCTTCCTGGACTTGATTAACTATTTCCTTTCCCGTATTAGGGAAGTTTTCAACTATAATCTCTTCAAATATTTTCTCAGTCCCTTTCTTTTTCTCTTCTTCTTCTGGAACCCCTATAATTCGAATGTTGGTGCGTTTAATGTTGTCCCAGAGGTCTCTGAGACTGTCCTCAGTTCTTTTCATTCTTTTTTCTTTATTCTGCTCTGCAGTAGTTATTTCCACTATTTTATCTTCCAGGTCACTTATCCGTTCTTCTGCCTCAGTTATTCTGCTATTGATCCCATCTTGAGTACTTTTAATTTCATTTATTGCGTTGTTCATCGTTGCTTGTTTCATCTTTATTTCTTCTAGGTCCTTGTTAACTGTTTCTTGCATTTTGTCCATTCTACTTCCAAGATTTCGGATCATCCTTACTATCATTATTCTGAATTCTTTTTCAGGTAGACTGCCTATTTCCTCTTCATTTGTTAGGTCTGGTGGGTTTTCATCTTGCTCCTTCATCTGCTGTGTGTTTTTCTGTCTTCTCATTTTGCTTATCTTACTGTGTTTGGGGTCTCCTTTTTGCAGGCTGCACGTTCGTAGTTCCCGTTGTTTTTGATGTCTGTCTCCAGTGGCTAAGGTTGTTTCAGTGGGTTGTGTAGGCTTCCTGGTGGAGGGGACTAGTGCCTGTGTTGTGGTGGATGAGGCTGGATCTTGTCTCTCTAGTGGGCAGGTTCACGTCTGGTGGTGTGTTTTGGGGTGTCTGTGGCCTTATTATGATTTTAGGCAGCCTCTCTGCTAATGGGTGGGGTTGTGTTCCTGTTTTGCTAGTTGTTTGGCATAGGTTGTCCAGCACTGTGGCTTGCTGGTCATTGAGTGAAGCTGGGTGCTGGTGTTAAGATGGAGGTCTCTGGGAGATTTCCGCCGTTTAATATTATGTGGAGCTGGGAGGTCTCTTGTTGACCAGTGTCCTGAAGTTGGCTCTCCTACCTCAGAGACAGAGCCCTGACTCCTGGCTGGAGCACCAAGAGCCTTTCATCCACACGGCTCAGAATAAAAGGGAGAAAAAGTAGAGAGAATTAGTACAAGTATGAGGAAAGAAAGAAGGAAAGGAAGGAAGGAAGAAAGAAGCAAAGAAGGAAAGAAAGGAGGGAGCGAGGGAGGGAGGAAGGAAGGAAGGAAGGAGGGAAAGAAGGAAAAAAGAAAGAAAGAAGATACAGTAAAAATAAAATAAAGTATAATATAGCTATTGAATTAAAAAATATTTAGGAAAAAAAAAAAGGACGGATAGAACCTTAGGACAAATGTTGGAAGCAAAGCTATACAGAGAAAATCTTACACAGAAGCATACACATACACCTTCACAAAAAGAGGTAAAGGGGGAAAAATCATAAATCTTGCTCTGAGACCACCTCCTCAATTTGGGGTGATTCGTTGTCTAAAGGAGGGAAGGAAGGAAGGAAGGAAAGAAAGAAAGAACGAAGGTAAAGTATAATAAAGTTATTACAATTAAAATTAATTATTAAGAAAAAAAATTTTTTTTAAAAACCATGGACGGATAGAGCCCTAGGACAAATGGTGGAAGCAAGAGTATACAGACAAGATCTCACACAGAAGCATACACGTACCCATTCACAAAAAGAGGAAAAGGGAAAAAAATCATAGATCTTGCTCCTAAATTCCACCTCTTCAATTTGGGATCATTCCTTGTCTATTCAGGTATTCCACAGATGCAGGGTATATCAAGTGGATTGTGGAGCTTTAATCCGCTGCTTCTGAGGCTGCTGGGAGAGATTTCCCTTTCTCTTCTTTGTTCTCACAGCTCACAGGAGCTCAGCTTTGGATTTGGCCCTGCCTCTGCGTGTAGGTCGCTGGAGGGCGTCTGTTTTTTGCTCAGACAGGACGGGGTTAAAGGAGCCGCTGATTCGGGGGCTCTGGCTCACTCAGGCCGGGGGTGGGAGGGGGGGGAAGGAGGGGCACTGCGTGCGGGGCGGGCCTGCGGCGTCAGAGGCGGCGTGACGTTGCACCAGCCTGAGGCCCGCCGTGCGTTCTCCCGGGGAAGTTGTCCCTGGTTCCCGGGAACCTGGCAGTGGCGGGCTGCACAGGTTCCGCGGAAGAGGGGTGTGGAGAGTGACCTGTGCTTGCACACAGGCCCCTTGGTGGCGGCAGCAGCAGCCCCAGCGTCTCCCGCCCGTCTCTGGGGTCCGCGCTTTTAGCCGCGGCTCGCGCCCGTCTCGGGGGTTCGCGCTTTCAGCCGCGGCTCGCGCCCGTCTCTGGAGCTCCTTTAAGCAGCGCTCTTAAACCCCTCTCCTCGCGCACCAGGAAACAAAGAGGGAAGAAAAAGTCTCTTGCCTCTTCGGCAGGTGCAGGCTTTTCCCCGAACTCCCTCCCGGCTAGTCATGGTGCACTAACCCCTTCAGGCTATGTTCAAGCCGCCAACCCCAGTCCTGTCCCTGCGCTCTGTCCAAAACCGAAACCCGAGCCTCAGCTCGCAGCCCCGCCCGCCCCGGCGGGTGAGCAGACAAGCCTCTCGCGCTGGTGAGTGCCGGTCGGCACCCATCCTCTGTGCGGGAATCTCCCCGCTTTGCCCTCCGCACCCGTCGCTGTGCACTCCTCCGCGGTCCCGAAGCTCCCGCCTCCGCCTCCCGCAGTCTCCGCCCGCGGAGGGGCTTCCTAGTGTGTGGAAACTTTTCCTCCTTCACAGCTCCCTCCCACTGGTGCAGGTGCCGTCCTTATTCTTTTGTCTCTGTTTTTTCTTTTGCCCTACCCAGGTACGTGGGGGAGTTTCTTGCCTTTTGGGAGGTCTGAGGTCTTCTGCCAGCCTTCAGTAGGTGTTCTGTAGGAGTTGTTCCACGTGTAGATGTATTTCTGGTGTATCCATGGGGAGGAAGGCGATCTCCGCGTCTTACTCTTCCGCCATCTTCAAGGTCCCCCTCCTTGGCTTTACTCTTAAAAGTAGCCAGGGGGCTTCCCTGTTGGCGCAGTGGTTGAGAGTCTGCCTGCCGATGCAGGGGACGCGGGTTCATGCCCCGGTCCGGGAAGATCCCACATGCCGCGGAGCGGCTGGGCCCGTGAGCCGTGGCTGCTGAGCCTGCGCGTCCGGAGCCTGTGCTCCGCAACGGGAGAGGCCACAGCAGTGAGAGGCCCGCATATCGTGTAAAAAAATGTAGCCAACTCCAGAAGGTAAGACAAAACAGCCATGAGACTCAGAGATATGCTTTTTCAGGTATCTGGTATCTGGCTCCAAACTCTTTTCAGATGTGAGAGGGTTCTTCAATCCCGCTTCTTGCCCGGGAAAACCATAACCCAGGGTAAGGCTGGTACCTGTAGAGTTCAATGCAGTTCTGTTACAAACCTCAGCTCCTTATTATGTCTGTGTCTTAGCACAAGAGCCTCAAACATGAAAAAAATGCCTCATCAAGGTGCCTTTAGATCTATAAGGTCATTTCATCTCATTTTAAACCTCCTCCTCCATGATTCTGGATTCTTAGAGCATCAGAACAAGGAGGTGGGAGAAGTCAGGGTTATAGATTTCCTGCTGGCATTGTTACAAATTATGGAAATGGAAAAACAATAGCGGCTAATACGCTATGGCCTGCCATTGCAACATTTTCAAAAATATCATACTTGAAACAGTTTTGTCAAGCCCCAGAGGAAAATGGTTTAATATGGTTTGGGTTTCAATTTGAGATATCACATTGACGGACTAATATGGGTGGGAAGTTTGGAACTGAGGGTTATTTTGTTATTTACTAATAAATGAGATTACTTCATCACAAGAAAATGTCACAGCATTTCTTTTTTTATACTTGGCAAAAAAAAAAATATATTGGTAAGTCCCAATAGATGAGAAGGTCCAATTTCTCATGTTTTTGTAAGGATTATTTTTCTCCATTTGTTTTGAGTCAGAAAGGAAGCCGTTCTAAGATGCTCCCCGTGTGGAATCTGAGTCTCCTATCCCTGTGTGGTACCCTCTTTGCCTCTCAGAGTGACATACATGCTCTTAGAGCCAATTGGCTACTCAGACATGGAGCAGTTTGAGAAGTCCCCTGACCCTTTTGCTCCGAGGACACATCATGTCCTCCCTCAGCCCCAGAAACTACCCAGAATCCCACGTGAGACGTGCCGGCACCCACCCCACCTCGGTTATAAACAGCAGCCCCTCGTCACCATGCTGTGTCATCTCTTGCCATTTAAAATGAACAGATGTTACTTTTGCTCCAAACTGGCTTCCAAAACAGCTTTTTTTCCTTTTTTATTTTTTGGAAGCTTCTCTTCGCCAGTTAAAATAATCCCATAAACCATCATACCTGAGTGAGTTGCCTGGTGGAGTGCCAGAAATACTTGTTTTGAAAAGATGATAGCATGTAAAGAACTCTGGGAAGTGATGCATTTGGTCAGTGGCATCCAGGGTATTGACTGTGAAAGCCAGATCTCCTGATTCCAAGGCTCTGGGCACTCATGATCAGCCCGTTAGAGGTGCTTTAGATGCCCAGGGTGGGTCTGAAGGGCTAGGCTTGACCGGAGCAGCTGGCGAGCCTTTGTTGTGCAGTTAGGAGAAGCAGATGTAAAGTCCTAACTGTGATGCTTTCCGGTTTCTGAGTGACAGATCAATCTTCTTTAACCAGGTAACTCCCTGCTCTTGAATTCCTCCATGCAACCAGACCTAACAGTAAGCCGAACATACAGTGGGCCCATCTGTCTACAGGACCCCCTGGACAAGGAACTCATGACGGAGTCCTCACTCTTTAACCCTTTGTCGGACATCAGAGTCAAAGTGCAGAGCTCATTCATGGTTTCCCTGGGAGTGTCTGAGAGAGCTGAGTACGACGGCAAGCATCGTTCTGGGACTTTTCCCCATGGAAACAACCGCAGCTTCACTACAGTGCATCCCAGAAATAAAACACCCTACGTCCAAAATCTGTCATCACTTCCTACAAGGACAGAACTGAGGACCACTGGTGTCTTTGGCCATTTAGGAGGACGCTTAGTAATGCCAAATACAGGTGGGTGGTAAGTGTGCGTTTGTGTATTTTCTCGCGTTTGTTTGAACCTGTCACATTTACATAATGATGTCCCATGAGATTCATTTATAAGATGTTGACTGTTCCCATGTCAGAGTGACAAACACCGTGGCTCCATAAGTTGGCTTGATTTACATGGCAAACCAGAACCAGCACTGAGATTAGATTTTGCCATCTTCATCTCAGCATGGACCGTACACTCCATCAGATGCTCTGTTAGGGTTGACAGCCATATTGGCTCAAAAGCTTTGGGTGGTCCCCAGAGTTTAAGCCCCCTTGAAATATATTTCCTAGAACATGATCAGGAAGCACTGAAAACGTTCTTTGACATGACTGAAAAATACCATTTTTATAGCGAAGCATGGTTTACACTCTAGTCGATAATTTACTGCAGTGACACTCAAACTTCCTCAGTAACTGACCTAATAAACACCATCGGTGTCTGTCAGTCAGCCTTACTGTAATGTTGCTTTATGATGCACAGTGATGAGGGTTCCTTATGGGGTTGCTCTTCTGAATTCAAACTTCAGATCCACGGCCATATAGTTCTCAAGAGTGTTTTCTTCCTTTGGGTTGGAAGATTTTCTTGATGTTTTGACAAGGTGTACACAGCCCAGGTCACTTTGAAAATGACACCGTACCTATAGATTAGTCTTCAGAGTTGCCATCTAAGACCTAACTAACTGGATGGAGGAAGAGAGCCATCTCTCCTCCGATTTCTGAGCAACGAGATTCAGGGAGTGCTCTGAATCATCGCTGTTGGCTGAGAGGAAAGGGAATATATCAGATCTGCAAGTGTTGTTAACGAACTGGCTAGCATTGAGTCAGGACCAGCAGGGCCTTGGCAGATTTCTCTGTAGGGTAGAACCAACCCACCTAAAATATCAAACATTTTCTCTTATACAATGAATTCTGTAGTAGAACTAGTCTGACGCTACCATTCCACTAACTGACCGTCTAAGTAGCTTAGTGACTTGCGCCTGCAATTTGTTTCAAGCTGAGGATTGTTTGGTTTTCCTAGATCAATCGCTTCCTTAAAACCTTCATTTCAGGCAAATAGCCCTCCAGTACAGCCCCAGTGATGATTTTGTTTTCTAAACTTCCAGTTCTCTAAATCTTCCTCGGTCAGTGTTCTCGGATGTGGTAAGAAAAGTTGTTTAAGTATGTCTGAGTGTCAGTGTGTGATGCCTTCCGCCTGGTGAGATTTGGCAGATAGGAGATTGATGGGACATGAGTAGGCGGCCATATTAACAGGTACTGTTCTTGTAAGAATCTGTAAATTGGAAGTGTGGGATCTGGAAAAGATACGAACCCTGCCCTTTCAAAAAGAAGAGTATATATATACACATCAGAGCTATATGAAGTTGCATGTTGAGTTTCAATACTTTGATTTCCACTTTCTTACCTAGTGCTTGGCACTCAGGTGCCTCTCAGTAGTTACTGGTTGAATAGATTGGCCCACTCTTCTGTCTTCCCATCCTTGTGTGTCTGTGTGTGTACATTTACACACACATGGAGGAAGTGCCAAGATCAACCCATTTATTGGCCATGTTTGTTTAACGTTCATTGAAGAACGTGAGATGAAATCGCGACGAAACAGATTTTTTTCTTGTTTCCCTTCTGACTTGAGAGGCACTTGGGTTGAAAACTCAAAGTTCTGATAGCGTCTCCTATGATTCCCAAACGGTTCCTCTGTGAAGGCGCATTTTCAGAGCTCTGAACAAGAAGCCCTAGACAAGACTGAAGCTGTTCACTGGGAATGAGTTTGAGGAAAAATAAGTGTAGGGAATTGAAACATATGCTCTGTTATTTGCAGAACATAAATGTAAAACATGCCCTGGGGAGCTAAAGTATAAAGAAACAAGGCACAGAAATTAAATTGTTGTCATCCATCCCAAATTATTGTGAGGTGCCTGGCAGTGGTCCCCACATTCTCAGAATAATTAGGCAAAACATGAACTAAAAAACTCAGTTGGTTCTGTTGTCCTATCAAATAAAAGGCTGTCAGGGTAGCAGGTGGAGTTTGGGGGAAAGTATATTTTTCTTTAATCAGAGATAACTCGTGAATGACATGTTGAAAATAGATACGTCTTTGGGGGACCACAGGCATAAAGATTCACAGAGCCATTCACTCTTCATAAGGGGTAACTTGCTACAAGCAGTACCACCTCCCATGACCTTTGCCTCTGTGTTTGACCGTCTGCAGTTGCCATATACAATTTACATGTTTGGGTGGGGGGAGGGAAGTATGTCTAAAGGATAATCATGCAAAATTGTTTAAAGCGCCAATGATCCCGTACATTCAGGTTGAATTTAGGAGTATTATGAATAATGTTTCATTGTAAACACAAGAATTAAGCCGACTTCAAAGGAATGTGCTAGGATCTGCTCTACAAACAGCCCTTTCTCAAAAGTCCACACGCATATTTATTCTGACTCGATCTGGGAATTGATTGTCAGGCCCTGATGGTCTGCAGAAGACAGACAGCATGTCTCAAAGCCTGGCTTTTTTTTGCCCCCCTCAAAATATTGAATCCTGTTCATATAGTCAGGCATTGTGCTATAGAAAAGACAAACTAATCAACATGTCAGAAGACAAATAAATGATCATTTGGGCTGGCGATCAAACTGACTTCTAAAGAGCATGAGGGAACTTTCTGTGGCAGTGGAAATGTTCTGTATCTTGAGCTCGACGGTGGCTACATGAGAGTATACATTTGCCCCAAAACTCATCAATTCGTATACCTAACATGGGTCCATTTTTAAGCATGTGAATTATACCCCAAATCAAGGGGAAAAAAGGAAAAGAAAAATGGGAAACAGGAGCACGACAAAACTCTTATTCTGGATTAATTGCCTAAGATGGCATTACTTCTTGACGATAACCTCCTGTGCTATTCTGTGTCTAAAAAATAGGGTCCAAATGTCTCTGTTGTCATCATAGTCTAAAAGAGAGGCAACAGAGAGAAACTGCGATGCCAAACTAAATACACAATGTCTAGTGTGTGTTCAAGTTCACATCCGCATCCACTGAATATCCTGCATTACAACTTCTGCTCCCCAGCAGGGAAGGATGTAATGGAGACCACTTCATTTGGCAACTACATGTAAGGAAGAATGGGCCATTAAAGGAGGAGCCTGATCAGAGGCCACCAAGTATGGCAATTACAGTTCTCCTACTGTTGACATAAATGAATACCCTCGCTGAAAAGCTGTAAGCAAGATTTAAATGGGCCTCATTCTTAGTATTAGTGAAGGATACTGATGGTAACTAGCGTCTTACTGAATAACGTTCATAAATGTGAATCACAAATAACTTGTTTTGCCGAGTCTTGCATTCCTTGGTTCTATAGCAGCTAACAGGCACATAGAAGGATATCGGTAAAGCCTGCCATCTCTAGGTTTAAATTATCAGCAACAACCCAAAAGCTTCCTGGGTGATTACATTAGCTCTAATGAAAGGAGAAAAGGTGAGTGCTGCATTGTTCAAAGAATAGGAGACTACCCTGAGATTTTATTTTGTAAAGATCTTACTGTGTCTCTATTTCATTTCTTTTTATATAAACAAGAAGGTACATTAAAGAGAATCTCTGCCTGCTCTAGACTCTTCCCTCTTGGCCAAAGTGAAATATTTAGTTCACAGCATTCAGGGGGAAAGGGGAATTTTCAAATGCAGTGTGATGTGCCCTCCTGTGCCCCCACTTCCCTTCATTATATGATTTTACTGAAGTAAGGCTAGTGAATTTTTTTCAATTTGACCTTGAATGAATATGGTTAAGTCACCTTTACCCTTTACTAGCTTCTGTTTGCAAATATGGGGCCAAATAGTGGCTACACAACAACGTATAAGTTCCTAAGCTTATCCATGCTTTTTCCTTCTCCAGTTTTCTTGACAAAATGCACTACTCCATTGGTCACCTCCCTAAACTGACTTCAAGATGCACCATTTAGAAGACAGTTACACACCAGGCTCTAGCAAAATGTTAGTTAGATGGCTCACGCATCATCCCAGATACCTTTTCAGGAAATGAATGGATAGAGACAGAGAAGTACCTTTTGAAATTTTAGAGTCGATTAACTGACAAACTCATATATTCTCAGATATGTTTGATAGTGCCAGGTCTCAGGACACCAAATCTTATAAGAGAATTTTTGAAATGCTAGGAAGACTATTTTTTTAACTTATTTTATTGAAGTATAGTTGACTTACAATGTTGTGTTAACTTCTGCTGTACAGCAAAGTGATTCAGCTAAACCATAATGGAAAAGAATATAAATATGTATATCACAGGAGATTGAATATAGTTCCCTGTGCTATACAGTAGGGCCTTGTTGTTTATCCATTCCATATGTAATAATTTACATCTGCTAACCCCAAACTTCCAATCCATCCCTCCCCAACCTCAAGTCTGGTTCTCTATGTCTGTGAATCTCTTTCCTAGGTTCATTTGTGTTGTATTTTAGATTCCATATACAAGTTACAGCATATATTTGTGTTTGTCAGGCTTACTTTCCTTAGTATGATAATCTCTAGGTCCATCCGTGTTGCTGCAAATGGCGTTATTTCCTTCTTTATGGCTGAGTAATATTCCATTGTATATATGTACCACATCTTCTTTATCCGTTCCTCTGTCGATGGACATCTAGGTTGTTTCTATGTCTTGGCTATTGTAAACAGTGCTGCAATGAACGCTGGGGTGCGTATATCTTTTCAAATTAGAGTTTTGTCCAGATATATGCCCAGGAATGGGATTGCTGGATCATATGGCAACTCTATTTTTAGTTTTCTGAGGAACCTCCATATTGTTTTCCACAATAGCTCCACCAATTTACATTAGGAAGACTTTAAATAAAAATCTAATTTGAGTACACAGCTGACTAATATGCAGTCCTTTATGTCACTTTAGGAAACAATGTCTGCCAGGATTGGAATTTCATAAAGTGCTGTGAGGTGGTCCCTCTTTGAGAGCAGCTGTAAACTGTTCAGCTGCGGTGCTTCAGGATAATTGGAGCATCTACAAATGATTTCTTGGCTTTTTCTGTTTCAGGGGTGAGTTTACTGATACCGCATGGTGCCATCCCGGAGGAGGATTCTTGGGAGATTTACATGTCCATCAACCAGGGTGAACCCAGGTAAGAGACAGAGAAGGATGGCATATTAATGAGATCTTAAGTATGAAATGGAACTTCTGCAGAAAATCTGAAGTTATTAAGATAATGTGACGTGGTGTGTGAAACAGTGAGCTACTTGACGACTATGTAGAGGGCAAAAGTAGTTGCAAAACTGTTGGCTGTCCATTTTGTAGGCAGCTAACCCAAGTCACCAACATCTAGACAGCAGACACTGAAACAGTAAATCCATAGGCAAGGCATAATCAGGGTCTCTCCACAAACAGTGACTGGGTCACAGAGCCTTCCTCTCAAAAGAAGAAAATATCATCCCTGGAGGTACCCTTTGGTGCTACACGTTATGAAAATGCAGAGAATAACTGACCTGTGACCTTTTAATATCAACAGAAGACCTGCCCTAAAGCCGAGAGATAATTTCTTAGGCAATATTCCTCAAAGAAAAAAATAGTCTATACTTCAATAGCTTTCAGGTCTGACAAATTTCAGCAGCATTAAATTCAATTACATGAACAAATACAAATCTTGCCACATACTCTTAATGAAAGGAGTTGGTTATCTTCCTAGTGCAACTATAATATTTGTAGAAATGTTGCCTGCCTCCACACAAGATAAACCAAACTCCTCTTGAGAGAGCAATTTCTCTTATAAACTGGGTCTGTATACCTCTGGCATTTTCGGTCATAACATCTTGGTTATTTTAGAATAGATTTTGTCATTTTTAAAAAAAAAAAAAAAAAAAAAAAATACACACACGAAGGAAAAACACTGAAAGGAAAAACAGTCAGAGAAACAGATGGTTTGAACAGACTTTGATAGCTATCTCCATAAGAGGATTTGTTGGTAACCAGTGGTTTTAACTTTCTGCTCTACGGTGCTTGAGAAAAAATGGAAGAAAAGGCTCTGCTAGTTGGTTGATGGGGAGACTTTCAGAGGACTTGCACATAAGCTGTGCTATGTCGGGCTCTTATGTTATTTCCTCAGGCCTGTAGACCTAGGTCCTTTACCTGAAAACATGCCGGTGTTTAAATATCTCCACTTGGCAAAAAGGGCAAGAGGTTCTATTCAAAATCTCAACTAAGCAGCCCTAAAAATGGAGTTCTCTGGATGAGAGTCACCTCGTTTTTCTCTCTTTGGTGGATTTATTTAAGCGACTGTACCTGTTCAAAATTGAGGTCATGGTCAATTATACATATGCTCTTAAATGCATCACCCTTCAAAAATCAAGTTTGAGGCAGAATCCAGTCAACCTTGCCTGAAAATCATGGCCTCCTGCAAACCCTCCTCCCCGCTGCATGCTGTTCCCTTAGTGGTTTAGAGGTAACGAGTCCACGGAGCCTGTGTTCAGCTCCTTCCTCTCAAACCCACCCCCAGGGTCTTTCACCTCATTACGCAAGAACCAGCCTAGGGCTCATCCACATTTTCAAAGGCACCTAATGCACAGCTCACCTCAATCCCCATCTCTTACTAGAACTTTCTTTTTAGGAGGTCAGAGCTAGCATGTGTCCAAAGGCATCAAACATACAGGGACTTAACATTAAATGGCTCAAAAATGAGGGAAATATTACTTGGGACATCCTGCAGTTGAAAAATAAGAAAGAGAAATACATAAAAACTCACCAGAGCTCAAAGACTTTGAAAGACAGCTTTGGCCTCCTGGGATCACCCCCTGCTAAGCTTTGTAAGTTCCACGTTCATCAGTTTGGTTTATCCATGTGTATCTGAGGCGCAGGTTCATTGCTGCTGTTCAGGAAGGTGGATGGAAACAAGAAGAGTTCCTCCAGGACTTCAGATCTATGAAGTAAGCGTGTAGTTCTCTGTTTAACAGAGGATGAAATAAAATTGTAGAATGCACACATTTTTTTCCACGTTGCTGAAACCTTCCCAGATGTTCCTACTTCACACCACTAGACTACAGCCCACTTAGCTTCCTTGGCTAGTCTCACTCCTTTTGGAGGAGCTCCAAACTGCATACTTACAAAAACACTAAAAATAGTAAATGCCTTTTAGTTACTTTTTCTAAAGCTCAGGTACATTTGTTTTTCCATCCTTGCCAAGAGGCTGCTTGCATCCGAGTTCTGCTTTTAGTCCTGTGATGAATCAGGAGAAGACAACTGATATAGCTCTTCAGTGTCAACTTTTCTTTGTAAGGCCACTTGTAAACCCATGGTCATCTCATGCCCTCTGTTATTCTGAACTTGTGTCCAGATTAAGGTGCATTTCCTCAAAGTTCGTGGAGCTGGTACGGCACTGCTCTGGCTCTTTCACCTTTTCCTCTAGAGCCATCTGAGTTCCCTCCCTCTCGGGTCACAGGTGTGAGAACTGGGTTTTCTGAGTCTCCATCACCTCCACACACACAGAATCACAGCGGGATTCTCTGAACACCATCTTTATGCTGTGTTGAAAGGCTGTTCCATTTTGCAGTTGATGATTTATTTCTGTTGCTCCTTTCTGAGTTACACACCCCTGGTGTAGCAGGGTGATGATTTAGTGGAACCATAATGGATATCAAGTATCCAAACTCTGTACCAGATTTCCAGGGGTATGGGTGTGTGGCCTTAACCACAGACTCAAAACAAGCCCCCGTATTCAAATAGTCTCAGATGGATATATTTAATATTCTGGTAAGTTTCAAGGGAGGTTGTTCATTGTTTGAATTGAATGTGCTCTGTCTCTCTTGGGATGTCCTACTTGCATACGTGGCAAGTCTGTACTTTCCATTAAGTGGAATGATGTGTCACTTTCCTTCCTCAATATCCCTGCTTTGTCTACACTCTCAGACTTGAACAACCATCCTAATGAATCTTTTCTAACCTCCTCCAGCAATCTGGACTTTTGGTTGGTTATAATGCTGAGGGAATTAACTCTGTTGACTTTTTGTACATATATACACCTTAAATGGTTCGCTAGAAGGGGACTTCGCATCCTTGGAAAAGTAATTACTTACCTCTGTTTCAGTATAACTTGCAAAGGTGCTCTCAGGTGCTTAACTCATTTAATCTCCCCAGTTATGTTCAAAAGAAGGGGATTTTGTCCCAATTTTTGAGATGAGAAAAAAAGATCTGAAAAATGAAGGTTCAAAGAAGTGAGGCTGCTTTGCGAGGGCCTGTTACTTACCGGTGAGCTGGGATTTGACTTCAGGATATCTGACTCCAATTGCGGTGCTCACGGACTAAAGGATGCCACCTCTCCTTGACGTCGGAGACTTTAGGGAAACAGCTTTCTGACGTTGCATGCCAAGGTTTGGCCCCTGTAAAGAGGCATCGCCTGGAATCGCTCTGTAAGAGCACCGAGAATTAGGCAGGACCAGACAGAGGTAACTGGCTGTTGTTACATCATCATAGTTGAGAGAAAAAGGTCTGGAAACAGGTGTCACCTCAGTGCTGAAACTTAGTGGACATGATGTTAGGAGACATTTGAGTTCAGGGGCTAAGAGTGTGCACTCAGGCACCTGAGCTCTGCGTTCAGACTTAAGACTCACTGGTTTTATTCATGTGACCTTAGGTAAGTTTATGAAGCATGGGACCTTAGGTAAGTTTGTGAAGCTCCTTGACTCTGCGTCCTCATCTGAAAAACAATAGTAGGTACCTACCTCATAGGGATGTTGTAGGATTGCATGACATACAGTGATGCTACAATTTGAAAGATAAAATAAGAACACCTAATTGATACATTTAAATTTGATAAAGTATTCTACCTACAAGATTTCCTTTAATCTTCTCATCCATCCTGCTGTGGTAAGTAATAATAATTACCCTAATTTTGTAGACTTGAAGACCAAAAAAAAGTTAGGTTTGCCTAGGTGGTAGCAGGACTGGGCACCAAAAGTTTCTGACTAATAATGTACTTTTAGACTATGTCACACTCCCCACTTTAAGGAATAATTAAGTGTATTATTCTTGAGTCCAGTAAGACATGTTTGATGAGAGATGGGGCTTATGCCTAATAATGGAAATACACCGTGAAACATACAGAATGGGGCCCAGACTTGGCGAAGACAGTAACTTCATACTTCAATGTGGAATGACACTGCAGTAGAGGATTTCACAGAAAACAATGGGAAAAATAGAGGAGGCCCTTAATCTGTTCTAAGGATAGATTCAGAGAGGCATAGTAGGGAAGGAAGGTGGCTAAAAGATCAGTAGAAATTCACCAGACAAAGAAAGGTATAAGGGTTGTTAACTCAGTGATTTCCAGCTCCAGGATACATTTTCCAGTATTTATACAGTGTAAGGTAGGAAGGGGGTATAGAACAGTAGGTAAATCCAGGATTTTTTATTTTTAAGTGAGGTATAGTTGACTTAAAATGTTAGTTTCAGGTTACAGCAAAGTGATTCAGTTATACATATATTTTTTCAGATTCTTTTCCATTATAGGTTATTACAGGATACTGAATGTAGCTCCCTTTGCTATACAGTAAATCCTTGTCGTTTATCTATTAATCCCTCCCCCTAGCTTTCCCCTTTGGTAACCGTAAGTTTGTTTTCTATGTCTGTGAGTCTGTTTCATAAATAAGTCCGTTACTTTAGATTCCACGTATAAGTGATATAATATTTGTCTTTGACTCCACTCAGGATGATAATCTCTAGGTCCATCCATATTGCTACAAATGGTAATATTTCATTCTTTTTTATAGCTGAGGAATATTCCATTGTATATATGTACTACATCTTCTTTATCCATCTGTCTATTGACGGACACTGGGTTGCTTCCATGTCTTGGATGTTGTAAATAGTGCTGCTATGAACATTGGGGTGTAGGTATCAAATCCAAGCATTTATTCTCTGCTTTGAAGTCACTCTGATGCCCGGATATTGCCTTAAGCAGCTTCCTTCCAACTCTACCCCAGGCCCAGCCACCGACAGACAGAAGGGTTGAGTTTCAGGCACTGCTCCACTCACAAAATAGAGGATGCTTTGTGATGTCACAGAAGCTAGAGTAGCCTCACCGAAAGGCAATGGCATAAACTTGGAGCTGCCAGAAGTATTTGCTGGTGAGAGGCCCTTAGGATTCTCCTGGATCAAGTGTATTTAAGAAGCTCAGTCAATGCCAAATGTGGCCACCTTTATCGAAGACGGCTTTGGAGGGCAGGAAACCAGCAGTGATCACTCTCAACAAGGCTGCCTCTTTTCCCAAACTTGAATTTGAAAGAATTTGGGTCTTTTTAACATTTCTTCAGGAGCTTTGGGGGGATGTGGATTTTTCATCCTCTCTAAACAGGTTTTGGTAACTTTTGTTAAAAACGGGTGTTTAGGGTTTCCCTGGTGGCGCAGTGGTTGAGAGTCTGCCTGCCGATGCAGGGGACGCAGGTTCGTGCCCCGGTCCGGGAAGACACCACATGCCACGGAGCGGCTGGGCCCGTGAGCCGTGGCCGCTGAGCCTGCACGTCCGGAGCCTGTGCTCTGCAATGGGAGAGGCCACAACAGTGAGAGGCCCGCGTACCACAAAAAAAAAAAAAAAAAAAAAAGAGTGTTAAATAGAACTACCCTATGATCCAGCAGTCCCACTCCTGGGCATATATTCAGAGAAAACCATAATTTGAAAAGATACATGCACCCCAGTGTTCATTGCAGTACAACATCCAAGACATGGAAACAACCTAAGTGTTAGAGGAATGGATAAAGATGTCATACATACACAATGGAATATTACTCAGCCATAAAAAAGAGTGAAATAATGCCATTTGCAGCAACATGGATGGACCAACATAGATGGATTATCATACCAAGTGAAGTAAGTCAGACAGAGAAAGACAAATACCTTATGATATCACTTATACGTGGAATCTTTAAAAAAAAGTTCATTTTTTTTAATGTACAAAAGAGAAACAGTCACAGATGTAGAAAACAAACTTATGGTCACCCAGAGGGGAAAGGGGGGGATAAATTGGGAGACTGGGATTGACATATACACACTACTATATATAAAATAGGTTAACTATTAAGAAACTACTGTAGAGCACAGGGAACTCTTCTCAGTACTCTGTAATGACCTGTATGGGAAGAGTCTTAAAAGGAGTGGATAGATGTGTAACTGATTCACTTTACACCTGAAACAACACTGTAAATCAACTATACTCCAATAAAATTTCAACTATACTCCAATAAAAATTTTTTTTTAAATTAAGGTGTTTAAACAAGAGGATTAAAAAATCAGTTGTCTCCTTTCAGAGATTTCCCCCACATACACCCCAATAAGAAAATGATACGGATGTAGCACAATCATTCCACTCCCAGCTCTTGTTTTGTACCCCCCCCCTTCCCACCCATGGTTGGTGAGTAGAGAAATGGACCAGAACATTACTATATGGAGCTTTCTTCTGAGAGGCAATAAAATGAAACCAAAGACCAACATTCATTTCTTTTTCCAATTACACTGTCATGTGGATATTCCTGACCAAATGCTTAGACTAGAGTTGGAAATGTAATCTTACTGAAGAATTTACAAAAGGACACATATTTGGAATTTGGGCTCAACCTAGATGGAGTATTTCAACCACTGTTTTTCTCCTGTGCTTTTATTTTCTCTCAAATGGTATGGTCTTCCCACTGGGTACCTCTTGGGGTGAGGATTTCTTGGGGTGAGGAGTGAGAAGGCAGACATGGTGGTGGTAGGAAACATTAACTTTTGGGGGGAGTGGTGCCTTGATGGTACAATAGCTTTGATAGCAAAGCATGAAATAAGACCAAATATAAGACTAGGAAGACAGAAAAAGTAGGCCTGAAATGGAAGGGAGTAGACAATTTCTTCTCTGGTAACAGGCTCACCATTCAGCACCGCACTGTAGCTACTTCTATGGAAAGGCTTCATGTGGCCTTTCCTCCATGGTTGCAAGAATGACACACACACAAACAAAATTATAAACACACACTTGCTCACATACCATGCCTGAGAGAGGGTACAAGCACTGAGAAATGTCCTTAGGCTGTTTGGGAGGACCTCATTTCTAGAAGGCTAAAAAGAAAACAGATATGTATGGCCATTCTACTTGTAAAAATGGTCTTCATGAAATGAATCTGTTTCTAGTAAACTACTCTTTATGTCAAAGCAGACATTTGAGGCCATTCTAAAAGCACCCATCCCAGTAAAATATGAAACTGAGTTCATATTTTATGAATCAGAGCCTCCAAGGGCTCTGATTTCACAGAAGCTAAGAAACCCCTGCCATCAGGCTACTGCAATTAGTGTAGGGGTCCCAGTCAAAACCTTACCTCTTGAGCATAAAATAAGGGCACCTGCCTTTGGCTCTACCCTGACACCAGGTGACTGATCAGGACATTACTCCAGGGAGGAGACCTGGCCAAAACCCCTGGGATGATTTCCATCTCTGTTTGCCTTCTCCAGCTTGGAGGACTTACCCACTAGGTTACGTCTCAAGCCATCCTACAGCAGCTCAGGCAAAAACACAACAACAAAAGAATACTACACCTTCTCACTGCAAGAGTTACCAGCTCAGTTCGGTCAGTGACAAGGGCCAAATGTACTCAGTACTGTGAACCAAGAAAAACAGGAGCCCTTAGATGTAAGGAGGTTACTCTGGCGGAGGTGCTGGTTGGAGGACAGATTGTGTATATGTAGGAAGATCGTGTCTGGAAGATCTCTCTAATTTCAGAGATTTCGCCAGGATAACGTCAAGTCTAATTTTCCCACCTCCCTGCGGAACTTGCTGAGAAGCATCATTTCATCAGAATGGGCATCACCACTCCCCCGCCCACCTACACATCATGCCTTATCCCTCCCTATTGATGTAAGAATTGCACGTGAAGAGAGAGAAAGAGAAGTCACAGTTTGGAGAAGTATGGGGATCAAAGATGGCTGTCCCTCTGCTCGCCAAAGCCAAAGAGAGTAAGCCCAGGAGAACTACTCATAAAATTCAGGTCATCTGCAGGAAATGGATGTGGATACCTGATTTTCTCATTGTTTATCAGTTTGTTGACTTGTTCAGTGCTTCCAGGGAAGAGGGAAAAAATAAAAAGCTTTGAGAAGAGAGGGCAAGCTGCCAAAGTACAGGAGAGAGGGGCAAAGAGTGCTTCTGTAATCTCCAATTCCCCATATCCCCAAGAGGTAGAGAAGATGGGCCAGGAAGTGGGAGCCAGAGAGGTTAAGTGAGATGGAAAACAGGTTTGTCAGAGGCCACTTCAGGGGCTCAGAGAGCACGTAAAGATGCTGCCGGCTGGGGGCTGGTTGGCAGGTGTACCTGAAACACACAAGGAACAGATGCCTAGGGGCGCTGTTTGCAGTCCAGTCACCTGCACCCTGTCAGTGAGGCCTTTTGGAGTCATCACCTATTTATCCTGAATTCATTAAGGATTATCTTAAGAAACTTAAGCCGTCCAAGGAAAATACGCCACAGTTAAGTAGGAGATGGTGTATAGTTTCCTTTTCTCTACCCTAATGCCACAGAGATAAGCTCGTGGAAGAGGGAATGCATGAGGGAGCAAGTTGTCTGCTTCAGACCCAGTAGCTAGAACCTTGTGTGTGTTCATGCAAATATGCATGAGTGTGTGGGCACAGATGTGTCCGTGTGCATAGCTCCTGGGGGCGTGGGTGGAATTTTGAATCAGATGTGAGATTAAAGTTTTTAAACGAACAAAAATCAGTCCCCAAAACAAACGATTTTAATGATTCGATGTTACTGAAAAGTTATGGACTCAAAATTAAATATCTTCAGGGTACCCTGCTACCATGGACAATTCCATGAAGCACAACTATTAGAGTGACTACTAGGAAAACTAGAGCCACTTCATACCATAATAGATGAAACCCCGAAAGCAAACCCAGTTAAATGAATGATGATGTTGCAGTGCGCTACATGTGGTGACAAAGATACCCAAATACTAACCAGGAGTGACGGGATGAACCCTGGGTAAAGGCACAGGGAAGGTTTCAGAGAGGAATTGACAATTGACTTAAAACCTGACAGACAGAGAGTAAAGGGCATTCCGGAATGTGCAAAGGCACAGAGGTAGAACTACGTAGCATCACATAGCGACTTCCCTGGTTTTCCATAAGAATCCGCCTTCCAATGCAGGGGATGCAGGCTCAATCCCCTGGCCAGGGAACTAAGATCCCACACGCCCCAGGGCACCTCAGCCCGTGCGCCACAACTACAGACCCCACGCACTCTGGACCCCGCGCACAACAGCTAGAGAGAGACCCCCGCGCGCCGCAACTAACACCCAAGGCAGCCAGAAACAAATTAATTAAAAAATAAGTAAAAAAATAAATAGCATCACGTATTTTGGAACTAAGCAAATCAGAACAAAATATGAAAGGAAGAGTGATGAGGAATGCAGCTGAAAAGATAAAGGTTTGGCCATGTAGAATGTTGTTTGCTGCCGCCTAGGGGACACTGAAATGTGCTTGATGGGTGGGGATTGCTGAGGCTGAAGATTCGGGAGGCCCGGTCACGTTTACACTTGAGATGTACTATCTTCTCCTTCAACTCCACTGCCCCTGGCCGCGTTCAAGTCTTCATCATACTAGTCTCCTTCTGAGCACAGTGAAAAGATGCCTCACTTTGCCTAGCACAGATATTAATAGCCCTCCTTTTCACACTCAAAAGTATCTCAATTTGGACAGTAAATTATAGTCACTCTACTTTTGAGTGTCCTTGTCTCTAGGTGCAAACGTTTTAAATCCTTTCTCTAATCCCCACGTTGCTGTCAATGGGGATTTTTTTTTTTTTTAAGTGAAACAAGTGTTTATTAGGAGGAAAAAAGAGTACAGCACGTGTGGATAGACACGGGCGGACTCAGGGAGGGAGGGAGGGAGGGAGGGAGGGAGGGAGGGAGAGAGAGAGAGCGCGAGCGAGAGAGAGAGTCGCACCCTCATGGCAGTTTGAATCACTTTTATGGGGCATTTCTTCTGGATTTCCTTTGACCAATCATCTTGCTTTGCCAGGTTGTGATCAGGGTCCTCCCCTGTGTGCGTCCACATCTCTTAGCCAAGATGGATTCTAGTGAAGAAGCCTATGGGTAGTTTTCATCACTTACTATGAGGTGGCACCCCTTCCCTTTTTGACCTCCAGGGAGCCTTTCTGCGTATGTGTAGTCAGGGAGGTCTCCTTGACTTCAAGAATGAGGAATATGTGGTCTCTTATCTTCTATCTGGGCAGGGCCCAGCCTCCTCCATCATCCTGCTTTTATGGAGTTTCTGCTATTATGGAGTTTCTGTCCACAAGGGAGAAACTATTCAGACTGGGGTCCATCTACCTCCTGCCTCAAATCCCCCCTGAGAGACATGAACCCCAAGAAATCTTTATTGGGAGGAGGAAGGATAAAGGTCTGTCTTCTGTAGCTTCTTCAGGTTGCCAAGGGCCTTGTAGACCCTACCTAGTTGGGGGTCACAGAGCTCTCGCCCAGTGGAGAGCTTTGAGAGAGAGACTTGGGGAGAAACTCGGCCAGGTCCGCTGGTGTGCGCATGCGTGTGTTAATGTGGGGTGAGAGAGATGAAGGACTTGGAGATAATTCCCAGAATTGCCAGCTGAAGTCACCTGAGAGTTTGTGATAACAGCTGCTCTGGGAGCAGCTCTGGATTTCTTTCCAGGGAATAAACACAGCTCTTTGACTTAACAAGAAAAGGGATAGGAAGAAAACTGATTAAAGAATAAATAAATAAAAGACAAAAATAATATGTAACATATTCAAGAAAACAGACAACTGCTGCATTGAAATCCCACATTTGGCCCGAGCATGTGACAACAATGCTACTTACAGCAAAATGTCCCACTATTGGGCATGGACCATGTTTGTATGCCTCACGCACAGGGGGATCTTCTGCCTTCCTTTTGTTTTCTTTGCCTTCCTAGCTAGGTAAGACTCTGCCAATCCTGAAGTAAACTAATGACGTACATAACTTGTCAGGAAAGTAGTACAGACTTAGTCGTTGACACTGCGTGAGAAATAAAGAATTATCAGAAATGAGATGATATAGCAGAGTGAGGACAACACAGGGACCCAGGAGGCTTGAGTTCCAATCCCCTTTGCCACGTCCAGCCTGGGTGGCTTTGAGCTGGTCATTCTCTTTCTCCGAGCCTCAATTTTATCATCTATAAATTTTGTGTGTTATTGACTGCATTCCAGGAGTTGAGTAAGGACAGTAAAGTGACTTTAAATATGAGAAGTCCTGTGCAAACTACATGCTACATTTTGATATTATTTTGTCTACCCTTTTTTTTTTAATTACAAAGATACAAAATCCATGGAATTTGCTTGAGCTCTGACTCAATGATACTGAGTCATTCCCATTTAACTACTAACACATGCCTAGACTCAGCAGAAAGTTTAATTCAGTGATCGCAAACATATTAAGTGTTCACTCTAAAATCAAGAGCTTTGTCTTGAAGGCTTAAATATAAGACATGACACCATAAAACTCCTAGAAGAGAGTGTAGGAAAACATTCTCTGACATAAATCATACCACTGTTTTCTCAGGTCAGTCTCCCAAAGCAATAGAAATGAAAACAGAAATAAACAAATGGTACCTAATCAAGCTTACAAGCTTTTGCAAAGGAAAGCATAAAAAAATTTTTTTAATTAAAAAAAAACGAAAAGACAACCTGCAGAATGTGAGAAGATATTTGCAGATGATGCAACTGACAAGGGCTTAATCTCCAAAATATACAAAGAGCTCATACAACTCAACAACAACAAAAAAACCCAATCAAAACATGACCTTAATAGATATTTCTCCAAAGACAACATACAGATGGCCAGTAGGCACATGAAAAGATGCTCAACATCACAATTATTCAAGAAATGCAAATCAAAACTACAGTGAGGGGCTTCCCTGGTGGCGCAGTGGTTGAGAGTCCGCCTGCCGATGCAGGGGACACGGGTTCGTGCCCCGGTCCGGGAGGATCCCACGTGCTGCGGAGCGGCTGGGCCGGTGAGCCATGGCCGCTGAGCCTGCGCGTCCGGAGCCTGTGCTCCGCAACGGGAGAGGCCACAGCGGTGAGAGGCCCGCGTACCGCAAAAAAAAAAAAAAAAAAAAAAAAAAATACAGTGAGGTACCACCTCACACCAGTCAGAATGGCCATCATTAAAAAGTCTACATATAACAAATGCTAGAGAGGGTGTGGAGAAAAGGGCACCCTCCTACACTGTTGGTGGGAGTGTAAGTTGGTGCGGTCACTATGGAAAACAGCAGGGAGGTTCCTCAGAAAACTAAAAATAGAGTTACCATGTGATCCAGCAATCCCACTGCTGGGCATATGCCTGGACAAAACTATAATTCAAAAAGATACATGCACTCTAATGTCCATAGCAGCACTATTCACAATAGCCAAGACATAGAAACAACTTAAATGTCTATTGACAGATATAAAGATGTGGTACATATATACAATGGAATACTACTCAGCCATAAAAAAGAACGAAATAATGCCATTTGCAGCAACATGGATGCAACTAGAGATTATCATACTAAGTGAAGTAAGTCAGAAAGACAAATACCATATGACATCACTTATATGTGGAATCTAAAATATGGCACAAATGAACCTATCTACAAAACAGAAACAGACTCACAGACATACAGAACAGACTTGTGGCTGTCAAGGGGGAGTGTGAGAGGGGGAGGGATGCACTGGGAGTCTGGGGTTAGTAGACGCAAACTATTACATTTAGAATGGATAAACAAAAGGTCCTACTATATAGCCCAGGGAACTATATCCAATCTCCTGGGATAAACCATAATGGAAAAGAATATTTTAAAGAATGAATGTATATATAAGTGAGTCACTTTGCTGTACAGCAGAAATTAGCACAACATTGTAAATCAACCACACTTCAATAAAAAATTAAAAGTAAAATCAAGAGCCTTGTGATGATACAAAGGACATCCTGCATCAATTCCTTTGCCTCTGTTTCTCATAACATTCTGGCCTATGATTGGTACTTTAGAGGTATATCCTATGGGTCCAAACCATGGACTCTGGGCGGGCTGGTATTTAGATTAGGAGATGAATGACCAGTCAGGCTGGGGTGGGTGCTTATGCCACCTTAAACAAGCTTTGTCCCTGTCCACTTTGCCAGGCTTTCCGTGCTAGATACTGATGGATATAAATGAACGAATTATCCCTGTCACTATTTCTGTTTGGCGGTCAGTCATGGATTTGAATTTGGTTTGTTGCTTTGAGTTTGAGAAATCTTTATTGGAAGAATCAAATTAGTGGCGTCTACCTATCCCTTTGAGGAGATTTGGCATTAATTAACTCTATAACAGGCATAAGGGACCACTGAGGAGGAGAGCGGCTCTGAAGTAACAAACAAAGGTACTACTTGTGCTAGCGAGAGGGAGTACATTGCTGCCATATGGGAAACACATTAATTCTTTCAGGCTGCCAGTGTCATGCAGTGTAATAAAAGGGGCAATTTATCAAATGGTACCTTAATGGCCTAGAAGGGTTAATGCAACTTTAGCTAAAGATTGGGCTCTTTTCCGCAGTAAAATCACAGTGGTTTCTTCACAAAGTCATTTAGGTTAGAATATAATGCCATTAGCCCCCAGAATGAGGAGGGGAAGAGAAAAATAGTGAAACAGGGAAAAGAAAAGGCGGGGGGAGATTCTCACTTTGTCATTCTATGATCTGCTCTTTTTGGAAAGGAGAATTTCTTCATATCAAGGCCTTTACCCATCCTTCTACCTCACACCACCCCCTTGGTCCCCAAACAAACGCACATAAATAAAAATTACCGTCATTCTAATCAAAGTGCTTTTGAAGCCCATGTGAGCTCACAAAGCGAAGTGATTAGAGTGGTCCAGAGGAGTCTTTAATTAAAGATGCCATTGACAAGATAACAATGGTTTGTGAACATGGTTAATAGGTCTGAATGGAAGGGGCACCTTAATTCAATAAGAGGAAAATCATTGGTTCATGAGTTTTGATTGCACATTGTAAAGGAACAGCACATACTATAATTATTTTTATTTTGTATGTGCCATCTCTTTTATTGCCCATGCTGGAAACAGAAATAACCTGTCCTATTAAGATATTTAATATATATCATCCTTTCCACTTCACTTAGTTATAGCCTAATAAAGATGCCGGGAGAAGATGCCAACCCACACTGAGGCTGCCCTCCTTGCTTACTAAAACACGCCCTTTGAAAACCTGGATGATCAACCGCCTCACTTCCTTGGTTACGGTCTTTTTAACAACTTCCCAGGACCCCATAAAGTTATATGCAGATGTGGAGCTTCACTCTGCATAGAAACTTCTGCAGCTGAAGTGTGAAGATAACCCAAAAGTCAACTGACACCTGCAAGATCGTGTGGTGTCTGGGAGACGGCAGTGGGTCAGGAGGCAGCGACAGAGGGGTCTTTAGGTCCTGACTTCAAAGTGAACAAGCCATGAAAGTCCCGGTGGTAGACAGAAGAGTGGCGCCCCAAGGATGTCCACATCCTAATACCCGGAACGTTACATGGCAGTAGGGACTTTGCAGATGTGATGAAGGTTAAGGACCTTGAGAAGGAGAGATTATCCTGGATTATGCAGGTGAGCCCACAGAAGGATCCTTATAAGAGGAAGGCGGAAATACCAGACTCAGATAAGGACACTGATGTTATTACCGCTCACAGATGGAAGAAGGGGTTTCCAACCAAGGAATGCAGGCAGCCTCTAGAAGCTGGAAGAGGCAGGGTAATGGATCCTTTCCTAGAACCTCCAGAAGGAACACAGCCCCACTGACACCTTCATTTTAGCTCTATGGGACTTCTACCTACAGTACTGTAACATTATGAATTTGGGCTGTTTTCATCCAGTAAGTCTATGGAACAGCAATAACAGGAAACCAACACAGGCCTCTGTGACCACTCTACGCATCTCAAAGCCCTGTTTTCCTAAGGCTTTCTCCAGGGTCTATGAAAACAATCTTAGCAATTCTCATGCCAACATTACACCTTCGAAGTTCCAGGTTTGGAGACCATGTCCCAGGGAACATCCGTCTCTCCCACTGCCTGTCGCCCCCGCCCCACACAGACACACACCCCAGGACCACCACAGGACAGGAGATTCTAATCCCAGCTCTGTCACAGGTGGGTGTGACTTCGGCCACGTCCCTCCACCCTGTAGCATGCCCTTCTGTTTCCTCATCTGAATGGTGATGGTGTTGGCCTGATTACTCTTAGGTCCTTTCCCAGCCCCCGAAATGAAATGATTCTATGACATAGGACTCAGGTTCCTCCAGGGAAGCCTGTTTTGCCCATTCAAAATGCCAATGAGTAAACCACTTAGCAGATAATAAAAACTGTCACAGCAGCATGCCGCCTAGATCTTCTCCCCTCCCCGTCTTGCACTTTAAAGCACTCTCCCTGAGCCATCATTATTCCACTTCTCATAGTAAACAAAGCTAAAACGCCAACACTGCATGAAAGATGAGGTTTAAATTGTGTCTAGGAACTGGTGATTTACACATGATTTGTGATTCCTTTAGTATATTAATTGGTAAACACCCTGTGAAGTGTGTGTAAACTAAAGTCCTGAACATCCAGCAAACAGTTCAGTGTCTCAGTGTGGTGTTACTCAAACTTCAGCAAGGTCAAATCCTCATTCCAGCCTGTATGTAACTGCCCTCCCGCCCCAAGCCCCTTGTGCCAACTCCCTTCCCGTGATCCTACTGCAGATAATACCAAGTGGGTGACACAGATCTTTAAACCCTTTAATAGCAGAGATGTATGCTTCCATCCTCAGTTAATTGAGCTTGTTGCTTATTGTAATCCACCCTTCTAACTGCCCCTCTCCCGCCCCAACTAATGGCATAGAATGGCTTGAAGAGCTGTAACGTTATTTCCAGTTACTGCTCATCAACCCCCCAACCTGAGAGCCTTCCATATTAATACACGTGCTCCTTAGAGAAAGAGGATGTAGGAACAGTCCCTGTGCATTTGCATTTTCAACCATAGTAGCATCACCCAAAGCCATAATCGTGAGCATTTCAACTTGACCGGCATCTGAATTCCATTTCAGAAGCCTACCCGATGTATATCTGACAGACCACCCAGCCGCAGCTGCGTGAGGCTTTGCTTCGGATATTTTCTCAAGAACCACACAACTTTGCTCAAACGTTAGCGCCAGGGCTAACTTGCAAGCAAGGAACGCAAGTGAAAAGCATGAGTTCCCAGCTCCTACCTCAGAAATACTGAATCCGAATCGTCATGGGTGGTATCCACGAATATGACTGTAAACAAGCTACCCAAGGAGTTTGAAACCACGTTACAGTTTTAGGGCCACTTAAAGACTGAAAGAGGAATCAGTTGTGATGAAGAGATTTTGCTCAACTTCTCTCTTTTCTCCTCTCTTCTCCTGATCCCCTATTCCAGAAGTCTATTTTCTTAAATCATACATAGCAGTTACTAGAGATAAATCCCCCAGGAAACCTAGTCATGCTATTGGGATGGACTGATGAGCCACGCTGCCTTCTAAAGGGCCCATATCTCCGAGAGATTCTGTGATTATCGTTTCCTGGGACTGATCTCAAAGATCTGGTCAGAGCTGCAGAGTGAGACAGGTGTCTTGACTCGAGTAAAATGAGAAATCATAAACCACAAACTGATTTTTATCCATAGCAAAGTTAGCACTCTAGGTCAGTGTACCAGGGTTTCAATGAAAAGAGAAAAAGAGAATAATAATAGTAAAACTGTGTCATCTCAGGCCCAAAACTGTAGGAGGCTGGAGCCAGCTTGCTTTCAGAGCTCCAATTTTAAAACTAAGTACAGCTTCCATCCATCGGCCTTTTATGTCTATTCCATTAAAATATGCTTTAATTATGGATCGACCCAGGGTCTGGCATAGTAAAACTATCATTACTCTCCTGCCCGCATTCCTGAGTGATGCTCTGGGAAAAGGTGATCAAACCTACATTCATCTATAATACAGACCTCAAGGAGGAAAGAAGGGAACGATAATTACCAAGCACAGCATGGCCGACGACAACAACAGTGAAAATCTCGTCTTTAAATATGGAGCTTATTGTTTTGCTTGAAGAGAGTGACACGCTACAAGCCTAGGGTCAGGTCAAGAGATATTGAGAGCAAAAGCAAAATGTGCCCGGATGCACCTCCAGACCTGCCGTGGTTAGCACTTGCCACCGTGTGGCTGACCTTCACCGTGACCTTACGTTGTGACTTTGGCGCTACAGAATGTGAGTCACGGTGTGCCAAGGTTTGGACCGTGACCTCACCACCACCAAGTGCAGAACGCTCATCACCTCCACCACACATTGTGTGCGGCTGTCAGCGACCCTGCTGACTTCATTTTAAGAGTTCCAGACAGATTCTCCCCGGGCCTCTCTTCATTCATTCATTCATATTTTTTTGTTTGTTTGTTTTGACGAAATTTTAAAACTTAAGGAAAAGTGGCAAGAATAGTACAGGTGACTCTTGAACAACACGGGTTTGAACTGGCTGGGTTCACTTTTTAATAGTAAACACTGCTATCTGTGCTTGGTTGGATCCATGCATGTGGAACCACGGATACGGTTTTCGACTGCACAGAGCGTTGGCGCCCCTAAACTCCCATGTGGTTCAAGGGTCAACTGTATAAAGAGTTCCCAGTTCTCCCACATCCAGATACACAAATGTTAACGTTTTACTACATTTACTGTGTTCTACTCTTTCTCCGCATGTGCATGGAGAGAGACATGCACATATGGAGAGAGGAATTAATAAATACACATCCACCTATATTTTTTTAACCATTGTGAACAAGATGTTCCCTTTTCCCCCTAGATACTTCAGTGTGTATATTCTAAACACAAACTCTTACATAAACACAGCACAATTATCACAATCAGGAAATTAACACTGATACAATACTATTATCTACTCTGCAGACTTGGTTCCTATATCACCTCTTATCTGAATAATGTCCTTCATGGCAAATGAAAATCCAGTTCCATTCACTTCGTTTTGTTGTCACATGCCTTTGGTCTCCTCTGATCTGGAGTAGTTCCTGAGTCTGTCTCTAGTTCATGATATTGACTACTTTTAAGAGTGCACATCAGCTATTTTGCAGAATGTCCCTCAGTTTGGGCTGGTATTTGTCGGATAATTCTCTTGATTAGATTCAGGTTATGTATTATTGGCAGGAACGTTACAGAAGCGATGCTGAGTTCTTTTCCCTTTTTCTTATCGGGAAGTATGTTCTGAAAATTCATCCCATTACTGGCAAGATTAACTTTGATGACTTGGGTTAGCTGGTGTCTGCCAAGGTTCTCAAGTATAAAGTCATGTTTACCCTTTGTAATTTTTAAGTGTGGGAAGATACTTTGAAACCACATAAATAGTTCTTTTCTTAAAAATTTCACCGATTATATTAGCATCCCGTTCATAATTCTTAACTGAGTCAGTTATTAATATGATTGGTTGTCAAATGATGACTTCCTACATTTATTAGTTGGCTTCCTATTGTATGGAAGAGTTTTCCCTTCCCACTCATCCATTCATTTATATCTGTATCTTTCGTGGGTTCTTATGTTATTCAGTGGGTTATCATCCTTTACCACCATTATTCACTTTGATGCTCAAGATGTTCTAGATTTGATCAGTGGAAACCACTGGCTCCTAAGCTTGCTTCAACAAATATTTGTGAGTGCTTGAGGCCTATATTAGGCACTGGGGTGCGGGAAATGGGTACAACAATGACCAAAACAGAAAAAAAAAAAATCCCTGGCCTCATAGAGCTTACATTTCAGTATGTGGAAGAGAAAAATAAACAAATGGTATAGTGCATTGGAGGGCAATGAGTGTGAAGTCAAAGAAAAACAGGGCTTCCCTGGTGGCGCAGTGGTTGAGGGTCCGCCTGCCGATGCAGGGGACACGGGTTCGTGCCCCGGTCCGGGAAGATCCCACATGCCGCGGAGCGGCTGGGCCTGTGAGCCACGGCCGCTGAGCCTGCGCGTCCGGAGCCTGTGCTCCGCAATGGGAGAGGCCACAACGGTGAGAGGCCCGCGTACCGCAGGAAAAAAAAAAGAAAGAAAAACAAAGATCAGGTTTTGATGTAGGAACGTTGCAGTTCCACGGCTTAGGCATAATTGGGGAACGCCTTGTTTGTAGGTGTCATTGCAGCAAAGGTCTGAAGGGCACGAGGGAGATAATCATGGGGACGTCTGGAGGAAAATTCCAGAGCAGCAGAAACAGCTGCAGTTCCTCGAGGGGGAACAAGCTGGCATTTTTAGTGGGATTCCTCAACTCAATATCATGAGTTGAGGACAGACCATGGAAGGGAAGCGTGAAAGCACTGCCAAGGTGCCTTCATTTCTTATAGTGCACATCCCTAAGGCACGTACTGAGATAAGAACCATCTAGTGAATAAAGTGGCCATCTCAAAAACACAGTTGCTATAGAAATAAGACTCATAAAAAGGTAGGAGAGGTGGGAGTTCAGTTGAGAAGCAGAACTTTTATGCATGGAGCACACACTAGGTGCTTTTTAGGCTTAACTTCGTTTAACTCTAGAACAATCTTAGAGTAGGTATTACGTTGCATGGGAGGCAAGTGAGGCTCCAAAAGCCTTTCCCTTCTGCCACCGTGTCTGGTTTTCATGCCACAGAAAAAGTCAGACGAGGGGTGTAATATCAGGGATGATGCCACAAAGAGCACAGTGAGGACACAAGAATGTTCTTTTCATCCACATTCTGTGTCCTCTGCGGCTCCTCTTGGTTTCCCCTGCCGGTAACTAAACAGGGTTAGTCACGTGGGGCTTTCTCTGTCTTGCCAGATTCCCAGGCAAGATGCTCCCAAGCCCTTTACCAGCACCCTTTCCTGCCATGTATATTTATTTTGTGGTTGGGGGCATGAAAGCTGCAAAGCTGACAGAATTTTCTCCAGAATTCTCAGCTGCACTGCGAGAGCAGAAGTTGGAATTCACAACCATGTTTCCATATAGTTACTCAACAAGCCACCTGCTTACACAGACCTGGCTCTTAAATTATTGATCTTTTTGTATCCGTAAGCATTCGTAAACATGCACAGCATATATATGGAGAAAAGGGCCGGGGAGGGGACACAATGAAAAAATTAAATAGCAAAAGTCTCACGCCAGCAGACTTTTCATACAGGAGGGTGTGTGATGCACTGACGTTGTTCATATCACGGTCCTGAAATCGCTGCTGTTATTAGTTCCCAGTTATTATTAGCTCACAGCAGTTTTAGAAAAATGTGTTGCCTTTTTTCTTTTTTTAACACCTAGCAAGAGCACGAATACTTCCTTGGCATATACTATGTAATGTGGGCAAACTTAAATGCCATCCATGCTTTCCTCCCAAATCTTTGGTTTTGCCCAATTAAGCCTCCTCTCCTCAGCTATCTTGTCCCTAGATGTCCTAGGTCTGTATTCATGGCTACACTTGCACTACATCTTTTCCTCCATCTTTACTTGGGATGTCACAAGAGCCAGCATTTCGACCAGCAATCTCCTAGTGCTAACAGAGAAGCAAAGTGCATCTGCTCACAGGGGTCAGGAGCCTGGAAGTCAGAAATCTGTGGTGATTCGGCTGCCGTCTCTTTGATTGACTTTTCTGTGACCTTATATTGTTACCACCTGCCCACACAGGCGTGTGGAGAGCTTTAACCAATATCTGTAAATCTCCCTGATTGCCACAGATAGAAGGTGGCAGAAAAGGGCAAATTATTATTAATTGTCGGGGAAAAAAAACGGAGAGATTAAATTTTGTTCCTTCACCAGAGAGAGACCTACATGCACGGACACCCTTTTCACGGTAGGAGGATTAGATATGTCTTAATTTACTTCCTTTGCACTTCCGGAAATGCCCAACGGCTGCTTAATGCAAAGCCCCATCCCAGTCCCCACGTTAAGTTTCCATGGGCACCATCTCTGACTCCTAATGCTGCTGACATTATTACCGAAAGGAGCCCTGCTATTCACAATGAGTGTGAGAGTTCACCTAATTAGCTACTTTCCATTCACTTGGCATTAAATAATTCCCCCAATTCCCATATGTTTGAATAATACGTTCAACAAGGGGGATCATTCTCTGAAAGCGATTAAATTGTTCTTTTAGGAGAGCTTGTCGTTGGTCACTCAGAAGCACCCCTGCAATCCCTGTCTGTGAAGGAGGCAGGCGGCAATTACACAGAAAGCACTTAACCCTCTCCAGTGGCCGCTGGCAGGCATCCACACGCAAGCTGCCACCTCGTGCTGGGTACAGTTTACACTGGAATTTTACATTTTTTTCAAACCTCAAGTATAGCGTTCTAGGCTGTTCATAGAGCATTTGTCATTGCTAATACAGGACTTTCCAAACCCACCCACCTCCCCGACTTGCCTGCCCTGCTTCAACATATAAGTGCATAAAAGACATTTTCAGTTTAGTCTGTGCTTTGCCTGTATGGGAAGAATTGGTAACTTTGGTTTGCCTACGTGGAAGGCTGAATTTTCGGAAGGCAGCTCCAGTGCTTCTTGGGGAGGGAGGAAGACGCTGTGATGGTGTTCAGGTCTAATTTAGATACAGTAGATACAAGATGCTCCTTCTAGCTTATAGGCCGTGCCTTTTATGGTTAACAGTGAATTATAGATAATGAGCTAAAGTGTGGCCATGACCAACTGGAGAGGGAACAAGCAGTGTCCTGTCATCAAAAGCAATTCAGAAATTAACAACGTTAGGCGTACTCATAGAAAACCTGTTTGTTCACACAAGATCACAGACAAGGTAGTATCTTTCAGTACTGATTCCATCCTGCTCAAAGGGCTGCTTTTTGGACCAGGGATGACATTTCTTAAATGTCCTTCCTAGGTGAGATGAGAGAAAGCTTAGGTAATAATACCAGTCCTAGCTCTCATGTTCCATTGTTCATCTGAGCATCCTAAACTGCTTTATGGACTATATTCTGTATCAGTATATTTCTTACAAGTGAAAATAAAGGCGGAAAAAATCAACTGGCTTGTTCAAAAACATACAAGCAGTTGGGGAAAATGAGGAGACTTCTGGGTTCTCACTGATTGCTGTCCTGTGAACTACCCCATTTACTCTTTGGGGCAGAGAGTAAAAACAAAAGACGCAAAAATGGAAGAGGGAGGCATTCAGTAAGGTGGTATTATTTCCTTTTAGTTAAATTTCTTTGATCTGTTTCGTGGCTCTGCCTTCGTATTGTAAATTATTCACAATACAGAAAAATCTGAACACCAGGTTTAGGTAGAATGATTTTAAATTTAGAGCTAAAATAGGAAAGAGATGAAACATCATATATATTTATGTATTTGATTATGCCGTTTATAACTGTCTATTGTGCTCTTGCTATATAACTTGTGTATTTGTGCATTGGCAGAAAATAAATGTTTTCAAAACCAGAAGAGACATACTCAGTCCTGGTACGTTTGAAGTGTTGCTTTGTTTACAAAAATAATTTGTTTTGTTGCTAAGTAGCGTTAAAGATATTTATAGAATGTGTTGTTGGGAGAAAGGAGTGTGATGATGGTAAGATTACCAGATCGGTCATTTCTATGAGGTCCGTGGCTTTGGTCATTGATAACGTTATCAGTGAGAATAAGGATTCAGCAGCTGGTGTGTGACCCGCCGGCCAGGTCTTTGCTTTCTCCTGCTCTGCCCTGTATTTCTGAAGAAGCATTTGTCATTTTGTTTTTCAAAACCTAGATTTGAAATCTAGGCTCAACCTCAGCCTGTGTGCTTGAGCAGTTCAGGATAGATGGCTGTGGTCTAGAAGAGCCATCCTCCAGGAGGTGGTGTTACTCAGGAGGGAGTCCCGGGAAAGGATTTTGCTAAACCTGCAACTAAATTCTCATTCAAATATGCCCCACTCCTTTACATGCTTCTCTCTTTTATCCTTTCCCAACCGTACAGCCTCCAGTCAGATGGCTCTGAGGTGCTCCTGAGTCCGGAAGTCACCTGTGGTCCCCCCGACATGATTGTCACCACTCCCTTTGCCCTGACCATTCCACATTGTGCAGACGTCAGTTCTGAGCACTGGAATATCCATTTGAAGAAGAGGACCCAGCAGGGCAAGTGGGAGGTGAGACCTGAGTCTTTCTTTTTTAAAAAACGGGGTTTGGGTTCCACCTGTGGAATGGATTTAACTTTTACCCTCTCTTCACACAAGTCAGCCGTGAAATTTGTGAGCATTTACTTGTTTTTCAGAGGGTTGGTGGCAAGTGTTCACAGCATGGTCGAGGTATTGGCTAGTGTTTTGGGGCAGTGTGTGTGTACATGTACCCTGTGTATCTGCCTTTGGTACATAAGACTGTGACTCCCGCCTTTGTTCCCAGGCCATGTCCCTGTCTGAACTGACTTTCCTCTGTGGCTTCTGTGGGGTTAGGGAAGAGGCCCAGGGCAAGCAAGCTGGATTCATAAAAGGAATCACTCTATCTGTTTTTGCCATCATAGGGATTGTAACAAATCTATGTTGAAGTATTCAGAAACAGAGTTGCTGCTAAATAGATGTTCATGAATTAATGAATGCATTGAAAATCATTCTATCTTGCCCTGTGTGTATGAGTACATGTAAGAAACAGTACAAGGAGAGAACAAAAGGGACAGAATGAGAATCCACAAGAGGAGAGTAAGGACGAGGGAGACAGCCACAGCAAAGAAAGATGGCAGCGGAATGACTATTCTTAGGGAAACCTCTGATTTATCTGTCTGATTGGGATTCCTTGGTGTCTGAGGTCAGTCTGCATGAAAGTAGGTGAATTATCTTGCTGGAACACAATGACCTAGTCCAGCCCTGGGATCCTACCTCCCCAGTCGGTGCTTCAGGCAAAAGAAGTCAAAGGAAAATCATGTTTCTTGAGGAGAAGAAAATTCCCAGTTGCTTCAGTGGATGACATTTACCCTGCCCGGCTATGTCTTGAAACTCGTCGCTATTCTTTATTGAAAATGCATTCTGCTATTTATTCAGTTGTGATACATCCACAGGCAAATTTCCCGGGGTGTTAAGTTCCATGGGTTTCCTAAAGGGACCAGGTTTTTTCTCTTTTCCATTACGTCTTGCTTTGCCTTGATTTTTACCATCTTTGTTTTTCTTCCCAGCACTTCCGCACTGTCATTTACATCCAGATGGTGTCAGATTCGTGCCCTATCACATGCCACCCATACCTTCTCAGGGAGGGTGAAATATTCTGATACGTCTTATCCAAACCATTTATTGAATGGTCCCTCGTGAATGATTTTGATGGAATGAAAGAGGAAAAAATATTTGAAAGAAATATTACCTTAAGGATAGGGAAAGAGGTTTTCAGAAATAGACCTTTATAAAAACATAAGAGTTTGCTCATTGATATTAATGTTCAGGGCTGTTTTTTGTTGTTGTTGTTTTTAATTTGGCCTTGAACAAATTAACTGAAAATTGGAGAACTTTGAAAGTGACGTTTGTTATAATCTACTAAATCGAATCCCAACACCCTGAATATAGCCATTCATTCAGTTCCTGATGTCAGCAGTTATTTTGAGAAAATGAGTTCAGTAAAAATATTCTGAAAAAAAATGTTATGTCCTTGCAAAGTGACTGTTAAATCACATTTTATTTCCCAAGCTGAGAGAATTCAACAGACCTTTTCCCAACAGGAAGTGATGTCGGTGGAGGATGAATCCACATCCTGTTACTGCCTTTTGGACCCCTTTGCGTGCCACGTGCTCCTAGACAGCTTTGGAACATACGCCCTCACTGGAGAACCAATCACAGACTGTGCCGTGAAGCACCTCAAGGTTGCGGTTTTTGGCTGCATGTCCTGTAACTCTCTGGACTACAACTTGAGGGTCTACTGTGTGGACAATACCCCTTGTGCATTTCAGGTCAGCCTTTTCTCTATAATTCTTCCTGTGGTGTCATGAAAGCATGGGGTTTCCTGAAGATCGGTATCAATAGAGAATCTGATTGCAGAGGGTCTGGAAAATGAACCCACATCACTGGCTAGATGGGGAAACCTCTCTCGAAACAAGAGCTGTGTTACTATGTGTCCAACAATGTGCTGAGGGTACAAGATACTTGCCAGTCGAGAGAAGAGTTAAATTAACACATAAGGAACACTGTGTGCTAAACCAGAAAATTGACTAGAAGTATAGTTGAGATTCAGAAAACAGAGACCCAACTGCAAGAGAGGAATTGGAGAAGAGTTCTGGAGGACCCTCAGGGTACTTTCTTGCATGAATGAGATTTAAGAGCAAAACAGGAAGGGATACCGTGTCCAGAAAAGAGAATGGCGAGAACCACAGGAACAAGAGTTATTTGATGTACGGCGAGCAGTAAGAAAAGTGCTTGGTCACCTGAAGGTTGCAGTGGGGGAACAACAATTATAAAGCATACCTCTCAGCAGGCTGTCACGTGACATCCTGGACACACAGTCTATTAATTTTTAGGGTTACTAGCGCAGAGATGGTTCCTTTCCATTTTTGGTCCTTTTAATCATGCATGATTCCTTTTAAATTAGCTACTCACAAAGAGTGCAAGTTTATTAATAGCAGCAAAGATAATGCAGAAGTGCCTGTGTAAGCTCTGCCCTTATATAAATAGCTCTCCTGACACATCCCAGATGCCAGCTATTCCAGTTCTGGATCATTAAGTCCATGATGCAGAGCTTTTCCTCAGGAACTAGCTTTTAAGACACTGAGCTGGAAAACTCATATTTACCAACAGAAGAGATACAGTGACCTGAATCCTGAATATAAATCAATAAAGGTGACACAGTGCCAACCTATGTGCCCAAATCTTCCCTGACTACCTCTTCAGTAGCACAGGTCATTATAAAGGGCACGCTTCATATTTGGCTGTTCACAAAAGGGACCTTTTTCATAAGGGGTGCCATTCTGTAAAGAACAGTTTGTTCTTTACAAACTGTTAAACCTCATCCTAGGAATGGCATTTTAAACTCTTCACCTGCTTCTGAGACCCCCTAATCAGAGGATTTCTCCAAGATAAAATACCTGACATTCAGTAATCAAAAATAATAAATTGACATATGATATCACTTGTATGTGGAATCTAAAAATATGACACAAATGAACCTATCTACGAAACAGAAACAGACTCACAGACTTGTGGTTGCCAGGAGGATGGGGGGAGGGAGGGAGGGGGTGGGAGTTTGGGATTAGCAGATGCAAACTATTATACATAGAATAGATAAACAACAAGGTCCTACTTTATAGCCCAGGGAACTATATTCAATATCCTGTGATAAACCATAATGGAAAAGAATATGAAAAACAATGTGTGTATATATATATATATATATATATATATGTATATACAATCACTTTGCAGTACACGGTTTGCAAGGCAGCAGAAATAGAGACGCAGATGTAGAGAACAAATGTATGGACACCAAGCGGGGAGAGCAGGGTGTGGTGGTGGTGGTGGTGGGATGAAGTGGGAGATGGGGATTGACATGTTATACACTAATAGGTATAAAATAGACAACTAATAAGAAAAAAAAGTTTGCGGTACAGCAGAAATTAACACAACACTGTAAATCAACTGTACTTCAAAAAGAAAATTGAGGTTCCTACCGCCACTGAAGAGTTGTAAAATGCACCATCACACAAGTTGGATGTTTAGTAACTCAGCCAGATTTTGAAAGCTGAGTAAACATGGAGCGGGGGGAGGATTTCCAATCTCCCGGGCTCATATGAGTAACCCACTGCTAACTAGGGTTACTGTTGAGGATCTGTTCATCACAACTGCCTTGGAAGCCAGCCGTCATAACCAGTCTGGAATTTCCTTTGAATAACAGTCTCACTGCTGATGTATATACCAGTGAGTTAGACATTCGCCCAAGGAGTTTCTTCTAAGGGACTTGCAGATAATGTCTTTTCATTCCCATTCACTGCTCTCAGATTCTAGAAGAGCTCAACCGTTAACAGCTGAATTGCAGTGGGAATCATGAAAGTGAGGCTCAAACCACAGCTTTTCAAACCACTATCCATCCCTGTGGGTAGTAGACCCTTCTTAATCAATGCTCGAGAAACTGGTATACTCCCTCGTATTGAATATAAATGTCTTTATTTCATCACTGAGAGAGATTTCTTAAAATTCTTTAATTTTGCTGTAGAGAAATGTTTTTTCCAGTGGAGATACCTTTGGCCCCATTGATCGGAATCTGATCACCTCCAGTGATTCTTTCCCTCTCCTATTATGTCAAATAAAGCTGATTTTAAAGTTGAGTTGGGTTGTACTTGTTATTGACAGAATGTATGTGACAGCTGTCGTGAACAGCAAAGGGCATGCTTCTCCCCTGGGCTTCTGAGAGACCATCAGCCTTGGCTGAATAACTTTTCTGGCCCACAGAAAGATTAGAACATAACTTGTAGCTTTTCTGAACACAACCGTTTACTCCGCGGTCTTAGTCTCTGAGTTTTGTGCAAGAAAGGAATCTTGCTTTCTAGATTTTTATATTGCTAAGTGAATGTGTTCAGGACCTCCTCCCCAGGTTCATTTAAACGTCCTTCATATCCCAAATCATCTATGTCATATTTTTTCATGGCTTCATATATGGTATTTAATTAGAGGGAAATATTATATAGTTACTAACCCACTAAAACAGTTCCACTTGAAGAAAGCCGTAGCAACAGGACACTTTCAGAACCTCTAAAAGACTTCACACATTAATATTCGCTCCTCCCAACTTGTGTGGTATGAGCTGAACATCTTGTATGCAGTGATGACTCACCTTCTATAACTCAAATAGAACCCTAACTTCTTAATCAAAATTCATAGGTAGTTTTTTTTTTTCATGAAGCATTTCTGCAGAAATTGCCTACCCTGGAATTTGCCTCTGTTCCGTTATCACTGTAATGAAAATGTTTGTCATGATTTGGAAATAGAGACCAAGCGTGGCTGTGACAGTTGCTGTATTATTTATTGTAGTACATCTTTCATAGTTCAAAGTAATGATACATATGAGCCCAGCTAGACCTGGGCTTGTAACCAAGAAGGAAGCCTGGTTAAAGGACATGGTTGCATTTTCACGCCATTTCCATCTCCCTGGGAAACTATGTCTCCGCAAAAGCCCACCTTCTCACTGGAAATCCTTGGAAGACGGGCAGCTTCTAGACCCAACTCTCCTGTCCTCTTAGAACTAGGTGGGGACCTGGCAAGACAGTGGCCTCACCAAAAAATATTCCTTTATAGGATTTTAGTAATCAAACAAACATTCTTCATTTTTTTGCCATGCCCTCCTTTGCCTCCTGCAGGGCTGCTTCCCATTTGCTCTGGGGATATTTCATCTGAATCCTAGTAGCAATTTCTTTGAATCACAGAAGCAAAATGCCTCATGCACCTTGGTAAGGCATAATTAATTTGGTTTCAGATTTTTGAAGCTATGTTCTAATAAATACATCTAAAACCATCTCAGTGGAAAATTAAATCCGCTCAGATAGGCTTTTTTAAAAAAATACAAATGCCATCTGCCTTAAGGTGAGAAAGGGACCAGTGACTTCTTGTCCTTCCTGTTCCTGTATTTCTGTAATAATTAGAGCTGCAATTTTATGTTTTTGTTTGACATTGGCACTTTTGATGAACTCAAACCAAAGGTTGAGGAAAGGTGATATATTTTCAAAGTTGTAACATGTTAAGACCTAGGTTTTTGTTATTTTATTACATTCTCTCTCTCTCTCTTTCTCTCTCTCTCTCACACACACACACACACACACACACACACACACACACACAGTTCAAACAAACCTTAACATAGGGAAAGCAAGGAATTAATCACTTGCCCTATCTTAGGGGGGAAAAAAAAACACAACTAATTTTTTTCTCGATTTCTCCCAGCACTCCTATTCAGTACCTCTGGGTCCTCCTTACTTACTTGGCATTAATGGAGATTTAGAATCTAATTTCAGAGGATTTCCTCCAGATGTAGCTCTTGTGTTTATCAATAATACAACCTTGGAAAATATCATTCACGTAAAGCAGTTAAAGGAAAACGCCACAGCGACATAACTTCTGTGTGTGTGTGTGCACTTAAACAGTTTTGTCTCATAAATATGTAAATTCAGCCTGCTTGTTTTAGTATCCCTGAAGCACACCTGAATATCGCTGCCTGTCTCATTAAATCAACATAAATGGCTCAGTGAGGCACAAAGCACAAGTTTCTCCTGGCCACAACTCCTAGCCCTGGATGACTAGCAACCGCCAATGTGAAATGATGAAACAGAAGAGACAGAAAAACCACCAACCATAGCCTTTATACATCTTATATACAAGAAACCAGCCAGACCCTACTTTCTACTTTAATTAACACAGATATCAATTTAACAGTAGACTCAGAGGTTTAGCCAAGGGCCCTTATCACATAGGAGGCAGATAGGAAAAAGTCAAATGGATATCAGATTCCACTCTCGGGGTGATGCATCCGTGTGAATGACTCCGAAGGAGCTCAGCAGAGTTGTTTGTACCACTGATTCCCAAACCTGGCCGGACATCAGCGTCATCTGAGAAGTATTTAAAAATACAATGTCTAGGCCCAGCCCCTGAGCGGAATACAGTAGGTTTAAGGGGCGTAACTGGGAATTCTGTGTTAAGTACAATTTATCCTATTTGGAGAGGGATTTAAGCTTGCACTCTGAAGCCAGTTGTGCCTTTACAAATATATAAATACAGTGATGAGTTCATTATTGGGCTTCTTCATTTTAATAAGTAATTGGTTTGTTACAAAATAGCTATAATTGCTTAATATTTTGTACAAGGTTACAAGACACTGTTAATTGTATGTAGCTGGTTCAGTATGTGGAGATTAAAGTAATCAAAAAAACAAAAGTAAAAATAAATTATGGTTATATTTAAATTGGAGGCCCTAAAGCAGAAATCTTTAAGAGGTGCCATTTTCCTCGGTGATAATTGTAAGTGGATATCCATTTTAAAAATCCCTAATATCCTCAGGGATGGCTTAGATAGTATATATAACCACAGGGCAAAAACTTTTTTTTAACTTTTTATTTTATATTGGAGTATAGCCGATTAACGATGCTGTGATAGTTTCAGGTGCACAGCTAAGCGACTCAGCCGTACATGTACATGTATCCATTCTCCCCCAGACTCCCCTCCCATCCAGACCGCCACATAACATTAAGCAGAGTTCCCTGTGCTATATAGTAGGTCCTTGTTGGTTATCCTTTTTAAATATAGCAGTGCGTACATGTCAATCCCAAACTCCCTAACTATCCCTTCCCTCCACCCTTCCGCCCACCCCCCACTCCCCGGTAACCATAAATTCACTCTCGAAGTCTGTGAGTCCATTTCTGTTTTATAAATACATTCATTTGGATCATTTCTTTTTAGATTCCGCATATAAGTGATATCATACGATATTTGTCTTTCTCTGTCTGACTTACTTCACTCAGTATGACAATCTCTAAGTCCACCCACGTTGCTGCAAATGGCACTATTTCATTCTTTTTTATGGCTGAGTAATATTCCATTGCATATATGTACCACATCTTCTTTATCCATTCCTCTGTCGATGGACATTTAGGTTGCTTCCCTGTCCTGGCTATTGTAAACAGTGCTACAGTGAACACTGGGGTGCATGTCTCCTTCTGGACCATGTTTTTCTCCAGATATATGCCCAGGAGTGGGATTGCTGGGTTATATGGTAGCTCAGTTTTTAGTTTTTTAAGGAACGTCCCATACTGTCCTCCATAGTGGCTGCACCAATTTACATTCCCACCAACAGTGCAAGGGCGTTCCCTTCTCTCCACACCCTCTCCAGCATTTATTGAAAAACAGACTGACTTATATCATCTTTACATATATCTTGCAGTAATGAAAAATTACTTATGGGACAGTGTTAATAGCAGTCTGACCTTCACATGACTCTTAAAAACATCAAGCATAGTATAGGAAAATGCAGGGAAATCTAGTAGGAAAAATACTAGACCATGAACAGGTACTGATATAGTAGCTCTGTCACTAGCCATGTGGCTTCAGGCAAATCACTTTCTTGGGGGTAAGGGGGAGGGTCTCCATGTTTTCCTCTGTAAATAATCAAGTTTTAAATCACTAACTACCTTAAGTTCCCTTCAAGTGTGATGATGCTATGTAGTTTCTAAATATTAAAATAGACTAGCTCTACACAAAGTAATTCATGGCCTTGAACAAGTCACTTCATCGCCTGACCTCGGTTTATTTCTCTGTACTTTCAGGCAAGTCAGATTTAAAGAACAGGGATACACTTCAGAGAGCCTACCCAGTCAAATGTACTTTGACAAGTCAACACCGTTGTTATTCCATGGCTTTAATATGGTTTGAATAAGCAAATTTCTTATTTGTCCCTGTTTCTAACCTTGAATGGCAAAGAGCAGGTAGTATATTACCATGCTAATGATTTTGCTTGGCTGTGGATAAACCCAAGTAAAGAACTGAAGCCTAAAGATTAAGTGACTTGCCCAAGACCATGCAGAAATGTGATTAGAAGCCTGTGCTTCCATTTTTGGTTTACAAGATGAGTGCCCTCTTGAGTATATATAACCCTCAGGAAATTCTCATACTCCCTGAAACCCGAACAACATTACTCTAAACAAAAATACAAGTCCCTAGCATGGTAAGGGAGAATTCGTGATTGGCCCCTGCCCTATAATATTCATCACCTCCAGCCATACACTTTCCACCCTAACCTTCTATCCCAGCTCTGTCTGGCCTCCGTGCCTTTGTGCAGAGCCCATTCAGTGTCTGGAATGCACTCTCCCTCCTTTTCCCATGAGTAGCCCCTATATTTACTTCCAGGCTCAGTTCAAATATCACTTCCTCTATTAATTTCCCAATTCATTTCCTGGCCTTTCTGCCCATCTGGGTTAGGCACCCTCTGTCTTGCCTTAACCTTTGGGAATATACATATTTGTAATAGTTAGATACTATATTATACTCATATGCTTGCTGTTCTGACCCTCTCTCTAGACTGTGAGCTCCTTGGCGTTTCATTTCTGTCCACCCAGTGCCCAGCTCAAGCACTGCTCCACTGGACACTCATTAAATCTCAAAAGAGGGAACAGACCAGGATCCGTAAAGACCTAAAGTCAGCGTCTGGCATTAATTCCCTTTCCTCCCGCCCTGCCTCTTTCCTTCCACTGCTTGCAGCCCTCACTAGACACTGACCACTGTGTTATTATGTCCAACGCTTAGACCCACAAGGTAATGAATTATCTAGCACCGCCCTGTCCAGTGCGGTAATTGCCAACCGTGTGTGCGTATCTACATTTGAATTAACTAAAATGAAAATCTTAGTTCCTTAGTCACTCTAACCACTCTGGCTAGTGGACACCATATTGGAAAGCACAGGTATGGACCACTTCCATCATCGCAGCAAGTTCAGTGCTGACTCAGGGCCCCAAGACACACCCCTTCCACACCCCAAGAGCTGGAGAAAATGACACTGGAATGGAATCGTTTAGTCCTGAGAAGAGACACTAGTAGCCTGTTAACAGTTTGTGTGTACATGAAGGATAAAAGCTGGAAAGCTGCCGCTTAGAAACATTTTCATTAATGTTAATCTATACATAGACAAGAGATGGGAAAGATAACTTCTGAAGCTGTTTTCACTCCCTGATAATTGAAATGTAAGTTTTATTGTATTTATAAACCTATTTGCTTGGCTTCTTACAACCTTTTTGAAACTCTGGGAAGATTATAGGACATCATTAAAGGATTTCAGTTTTCCTATTTATCCTAGCTCTGCAAGGAAATTATAAGTCAGTTAATGGTGATTTTTTTAAATGGGGATTTAGGGAAATCTTTCATCTCCACTAACACTGAAAACCTCACCCCCTACAGTAGTCTGACATTTTATAGCACTCATATCTGTTCTATTATTTCACTTGTCTTATGGAGATGATTCTAAACGCCACAAATTTGAAACCAGTTAAATGGTTTGCTTAATAGAATGTATGTGAACTGTGTTTGTATGAGATATAATTATAAAGATTTGTCAGTGAAAGATAGAGGAGTATTCATCTCAGGATTTGATTTCTTTTTTTTTCTGAGCTGAAACTGACTTGGCAACTTATTTTTTCTTGGCCTTTTGGCATAACTTCTGTGAACATTACTACAAATAAACATGATACATGCATTTGCAACATTTATTTTGAGCTAAAGGATAAATATTGGGTGATGCCTGTGTTAGTGACAAACGAGGGAACCAGAGCGGAGGAGGGGCTGCGTCTCCCTTTCTCATGAAATATGATGATGTGTTAAGTACAAATACATCCCTTGATTATGGCGATATCAGGATGAAATTCACACAGTGCTGAAAGCTCAATAGTATTACAGTTTGCTTGGGGCAAAGGAGGTCTCCCAGTTTTAAAGACAGGCGCAGTGTGTGTAAAAGCCTCAACAATACATTAATGAAGAACAATTGCTTCTTTGTGTCCGGATCCTCATTTCTCAGCAGCCTGTATGTAGCCCCTTTGTCCTGACCTTGCAAGGATGGGGGTGGGGTGTAAAAGTAGAGTGTGCTCATCATGCTGTTTGTCTCTTCCTGGGAGACACGTGAGAGGGAGTATACGTATCTGTGGAAGGAAAACGTGGAGGAAATTGGGTACTTTATTGTTGTGCTTCTTTCTTTTTCTTGCCCTCTAGGAGGTGGTTTCAGATGAAAGGCATCAAGGCGGACAACTCCTGGAAGAACCAAAGTTGCTGCATTTCAAAGGGAATACCTTTAGTCTTCAGATCTCTGTCCTTGATATCCCCCCATTCCTCTGGAGAATTAAACCATTCACTGCATGCCAGGTACTGGCCAAATGGGTTTCTGACAGAAATAGCTTTGCTTTAACCAGCAAGTAGATCACAAGCCCTGGTGAGGGTACTCTTGACTTTCCTCCTCCTTTAAAACTATGGATTTAATTTCAAAGCTGTCACAGACATGTAACAGTTTGGACTACACCCAGGGGATGAAACCTATTGTCATAAATCCATGGGTTTCTAACACGTGGGGGGAAAAGGGGCTTGTGTGTCAGGTAATGTGACATTTCTCCTCTCTCCTGCTTAAATCGCCACTCGGGATAGGTTGAAGGTGGTCATGTAACAACTTAGAGCAGGATGTGTTTGTGGGTTTGTTTTGATTCAGATCAGTTCATTATGAGACACAGTTTTAATCCTGTTCAAGTACAAATGAACTGGATTGTCAGGGAGAAACCTTTTAAGGGTGATAATTTTGAGTTGTAGAGAACTCTGGCCAACCAGATGGGAACAAGAGATTCTGTCCTGAATATATGAAGTGCTTGCTGCCAGATGAATTGAGCAAGATGGGAAGAAGAAATCACAAATTGAAAAACAAAGCAATGTCAATGCCTCTTAGAATCTTTTTATAACTATAAAAATATTTATGTATGATTGTTCACACACCTCATTATTAGAGACTTTAAAAAAAACTGCAGGATGACTTACGAGTCTCCTTGGATCATTTGTAGGGATTTCGAGTAGTTGCTTAGCATGAAAAGATATCAACTTGTGATCTTGTCACTGAATTCTATGAAAATTTCCAGTGATAAGTATTGTCATGAGAAGCAGCCAGCTGGTCTACCACCGTTTCCTAAGCTAGAGTCATCTGTGCTTCAAGTGACAGGACATTTCCCTCACTCTGGGTAAGCTTCTGGGAGACTCACATCGATCTGGACTCATAGGACGCTTTCAGACTTCTCTGTTCTTCCCATCAGCATAACCTGCAGAGCCTTGTGGTTTTGTAACCTTTCCACCTTTACAGCATTCATTTTCTAAAAACCATGCACAAGATATACCGGCTTGTCAGGATGGAAATAAGCTAAATCTCAAAGAGAAAAACCTTGGCCATGCCATGAGAGTTAGAAAGAAGTTGTACGACCAACACCTTATACTTCTAAACTTCAGAATTTTCAAATTGGTTAAGGCCATATTTTTATATTTACTTTTCAGATTTCTCATTACCTTGGGAATTGCCCCCTCTATGTATAACTTGAGCACATTCAAAGCAACAAGAATCTCTCTCAGGGCCCTGTACAATTTTTTTGAAAACTTTACCATATTTCTTTTTATGGAGATAGGTTTTCTATGAATAAGTGTATTATTTATGATGTTCTAGACCTAGGTGTCTCTGTTTCCCAGAAAGCAGTATTCAAAGTTTCTAGTCCAAATTGAACTTCAGGGTATTATTAAAACAAATCCTGAGTCATGCAAATTCCTCTGTGTATTAATCTTTATTGATTTAAGGGCATCATTTCACTGGATCTAGTACAAGTGACTCAGTCCAAAGTAACTATTAAGTTTAATGCTTGGAGATTAAAAAAAAAAAAGTCAGATGAAAGAACCATAACCTCTCAGTGGCACTTAAACAACAATTCCAACACCAGGGATTCCAAAGAGAGCCTCAGGTAGAAAAGGCTTGGTGGAGGTTAATGCCTGCCCACCCCAGAGGATGCAACAGGGCCGGCCAAAGGCAAAGGGCACTGGCTAGCAAGAAAACCCAACCAGCTTTACTGCCAGGATGGCTTGGATTACATAGAGGTTGTGAACAACTAGAAGCGTTTGCCTTCTGTAATTGAGCATAATTTGAAAGAGTCTTGGAAGGCTGAGAAACAATTTAATTTTCTCTGCACCAGGAGGCTTGCCGCTGAGTTTTCATTTCCACTTCATTTTTCTTCCCCACAAATGGCTTTCTGCTCTATTCTTCCTTTCTCTTCACCACCCTTAGAACCAATTTCTTTGCTCCTGTGATCACTGAACGCCCAGCAGTACGCCTACATGTGGTGCTTGTCTTAATGGCCATGCTGTGTTTGCTCTAGGCATCAGATTCTAACACTCTGGGGAGGGTTTGTGTTCAGAATGCTTGAACTTCATGGAGAACATCATGTGCGCTGACAAACTCGGTGTGGATAATAGAGAATGGCTTTTTGTTAAGGCTTAGTGGATAAGGACTCACAGAGCACTATCATGGAGACAGAAAACCTCACTACTCCTGACATCATTTATAGGTCTCTCCTTCAACTGGTAAATGTCCCTGTCATCTTCTGTCATCTTCCAAGTCAGTGGGTAGAAGACCTCTGGTATTCTTGTCTTCTTGTTCCTCTCTCCCTTTCTCTAACTTCAAATCAGGAATCTGGGAATTGACATATTCCAGTTGGTACCCAAAGCTTACTCTCCTAAAAAAAAACCTTCCTTTCCTCTTCCGGGAAAGGTGGAATTTCTCAGGGAGGTACCTAGTGCATAGAATAGTTGTGCTATCAGACACCAACCAAGAGATGTTTTTAGAATGATGTGAGTTCAAGACTGGGTCCAGAGCTATGTGATGAGAGCCTACATATTAGGACCAACTAGATTTTAAATCTTGTTGGTTTCGATTCTGGAGGACGACAGTTTATAAAATGCTAGGCTACAACCCTTATTGCTTGTGAAACCGGGTATGATGGGTGAAAGGGAAGGGTATGTGAGTTCTTAGGAGATCTGGTTACCATAGCCCCCACTAACCTTGATTCAAAGAAAAAAATGAAGCCCACAACACTAGTCCTTCCAAAATAAGCAATTAATTATGCCCCCTTTTCTTAAGACTCTACCACAGTTAGTGATATGCTATTGTCCCCTTGGAAGACTTAGCAATCCTCCTTTAGAGGGAAACAACTCTGCTCTCAGTAGGTTACTGGGACCTGAGAGCTACTTCATCATCGTTTCCTTTATTCCTTGCTGCCTGTGGGGTGAAGAAGCTGTAGTAAACAGTATGCGATAAAATATTAATTTATTGTCTAAATCCTACAAAACACCAAGCCAGGCTGTCACCTCTGTAGGATAAAAGCAGCTGTCTTACAGCATGCTACGTATCTCGGAGAACCCAGTGTCTGTCTCCTGCTAGGATATGATTTACATGGTCCCCATCTGCTAGGAAACTAATTATAATGGGACTCAAAATGAAAACATTTCCGGAATTCTTTAAACACCCAGAACTTTGCTACACTTTGTCCTTTTGTATTACTTTCCACATAATTCCTCTCAGTTCAGTGAGCAGCTTGGTGTTTTGCCTTTTTTTTTTTTTTTTTGGAATAAATGAAAGCAAAGATGATTGCCCTGAAAACACACTAATCACAGTGCTTCTAATTCTGTTATTTTTCAGTGTTTTTTTGAGCACTACTGGTAGCTGCTACTCAACAATTAAAAGATATTCTTTTGACACTGTCTCAATATCAGATTTTTAAAATGTTTTGATTGTGTGCCGTAGAATGGAAAGAGAAAAGAGAAGAATTTTTTTGTTTGCTGATTCTCACGTCTTTCTGCAAGAAAACATTATCTCTGTGGTGGGTTTTTCCAGTGTTCTCAGGAGAAAATATACAAAATTTAGCAAGTGACACCACAGAAGATACTTTTCAATAAGTGGTCAGTGCCTTTTTTTTTTTTTTTTTTAAGGAAGGTAAGCATTACCTAGGATTCAAAGCTACTGCAGAAGAAATGTAGGTTTGTTTAAGATCTGGACCTTGAATTCAGCTCTGTCTAGAGCCCTGAAGTGCAAACATTGATATTACACTGTAATGACTCAAATTTCAGATTTAGAAAACAAAAACCTCCTTAGTTAGCTTAGTTAGGCAAAAACACCTATGAACCGTAGAGCCCTCTGTTATAGTTACTTTCGTTGAAGGGGATGGTGCAGAGTAACTCTATCAAAATGTGCTGGCTTGGGGAAGGGAGTGAGCTTGAGGGCTTGTACACTGAGACTGGAGAGAGTCAGGATGAGGTGATCGAGGATGGAAGAAGCCCTTGAAGGCCAGGCAAGGGACTGTGTTTGTTTTGTTTTGTTGGCCGCACAGCATGGGGGATCTTAGTTCCCCCTGCAGCAGAACCACGGAGTCCTAACCACTGGGCCACCAGGGAAGTCCCAGGGGGCTGTGTTTATCACGCAGGCATCCTGGGGCCATTCTGGTCCCCCAAGCGGAGGAATCATGTAATGAAAGCAGAGTTCCCAGGTGATGTGGTCACATCAGTGCCCCTCCCCCTCACTTCATGATTACAGGTAAAAGAGAGACCATAAGCTCTTCCCTAAAGAATACCAATCAACTGCTTTCTGTTTCCTCCCCAGTCAAGCCTCAACCCCCTCATTAACCCGTGTAGTAGCGACTGAAGATAGGAAGTTTGCTGAACACTTTACTCCCAGTTAGCTATGATGACATCAGAGAAGATTACGTGTGGAGATAGAAAAATTGGAGGAGAATGACGATGAGAGAGAGATGGTGATAATCCGTTTTCAAAAGGTAGACCTGTCTGAGAAGGGAAAGGCCAGCTAAAATTGTTGGTTGATTTGGGGTATGTTTATAATTGATTAGGGGTATAATGTCAGTGATGGATGATAATGAAATAAAAACCAGAGATGTAGCTGTTGGAGTTCTCCACAGAGAAATGGCAGTTGGGCGTATGTGAGCAGATGGGGTTTTGAAGAGTTCAGGAGACAGAGACACAAGAGCTGGAGGCTGAGATACGAAGTGAGAGTTACCCGTGGTTTCCTAAACCACGGAGGAGCGTGGAAAGTGTCGGATTACACAATGAGGAGAAACGGCAGACCTTGTAAATACGTATTATTACTGTTTTATCTGCTATAGGACTGGAGGCAGGTGAAAAGGCATTTTTGAGTGTTTTAGGGAATGACTTCCTCTAAAGGCTGCTGGGAGGCCACACCGATCCGAAGTGCCTTCTGCTGCTAGGAGAGAGAGGGAAGAGCTCATAAGAAAAACTCTCAGTTTAGGAAGAAAGTGGGCTGGACCTGTGCTGTCTTGCTGGAGGCGTGAGCAAGCTGTGCTACAGCCACATGCTTCCTTAGTGACCATCAGCTTCATGCTTCTCCCAGAGTTGCCCCTGGATGAGAGCCTCTCTGTGGAACCCACTAGTGAACCTTCCAGCGCTGCCCAGCTCATCTTAGTTTCTAAGAGAACTTCTTCTAAGCCACTGGTGTTTCATTAGAGAATGGTTTGGGTCAAGAAAAGATATTTCAATCAAGGGGAAATGTAATCAAAGGATTTATGTGCTTATAAAGCCTTTGGAAAGCCTAGGAGAGCCAAGGTCAGAGAAAGCCACTAGTGATATAAGGAAACCAGCAAGTTTGGTGATTTCAGGAAAACACAACACCCCTGAAGCAGATGGCTCTCAGAAGCCCCTGCAAACCTCACATGTGCTGTCAGCTGAACCCTTTGGGTTTGCTCGCTGCTGTCAGAGGAGCAGCGAGGAAGAGGCTTCTGCTCCCTCCTCTTCCTTCCAAGTTTAAAACAAGTACTTCTCACTGGCAGAATGGAAATGTGAACCCCCTGCTGGAGAGAGCTGTGAAATGTAGTTTTCAGGCTTCCAGCCCCTGCCATGTAGGGGAGAACTGAGGATGGTGGAGAGAGAGTTGCCTCCTAACAGCGCACATTCTGCACGGGGATAAAGTCGATGAAAGTCTGCAGTGTCAACATATAGACCTTCTCTGAGTCCCTGTCTCTACTTCTTGAGACAAAGATCCACTGCCTTTCCCTTGGTTCAGGTTTCAGAACAAACAAAACCAAAACACGACACCCTTACATCCCTTGCTGGGATGTGTGGTAGGGTTTAATGCGTGAGTTCGTTCCTTCATAATCCCTAAAGCTGGCTCTCTTGTACTCAAGTCTGCAACAATCTAAACTCCGTCCCTCCCTGCTGGTCCCCCCCCCCACCCGCCCCCAGCAAGTACCAAAATCAGGGTCTGTGAGACTTCCTATAGAGAAAATGAGGAAACCAACAAGTGTACAGATTGGAGCTCAGGGATAACTAGGTAACTCATAGTTCCTCAAAGTGGGTAGACTGAATTCTAATCATGGCCTTTGGGCTTAAGACACCTGCTGAGCCCATCGCCAGTCACACTTCAGAGACTCAGACTTCTAGACTTGATACATCTTTTGCTGCCTTTCAGCATCAGTATTGGGGAAAATTGTATTTGTAGCAACAGGTGAAAGAGCAAATGAATGGGATGCGGAAAAGAGAAAGAAGGGAGAATGAAGATTACTATAGGCTGGAAATATGAGGTCATTGCCAAGGACCACAGCCTGATCTGAGTAGGAATGAAAGACATTTTAGTACATGGAAGATTATCAGTGACTGACCTCTACTTCGCTTTAGTGTAAAGCCACGTGCCTGAGCCAATTGGTGGCAAGCACCAGCTGGTCATGGGGAAAAGGGAGATGTGTATAGATTTTACAATTTCCCCCCTCATTTAGTGAAAATTGCTTTTGCCACTCAATTGTCTGTAAGTCCCTTGAAAGTGGGGACCAGACCTCAATTCATACTGTTCTTTTCTTGTTTATCTAGTACAGTGTCTGGCTGTTAGTAGGCATTGTACACGTAACTGTAGAATGGATGAATTGAATGAATGAGGAGTTGGCAAACTAGACCGTTCTGGGGTAGCCTGTTGTGTTTGTGTGTGTCTCTCTCGGGTGTGTGTGTATGTGTGTGTATGATTCTGCAGTAGGTATAATTTTTATGCTGGATACATTAGCAACATTATGTTTATACAATTTGGCATTTGTTTGTGGTATGGGCATAAGTTCTGGCCAGTCAGTTCTTCAGCATAATTTTCATTTAAGTGAGAAGATGTCATCCTACCCCGGGCTTAGGTAGAAGGATGGAGTAGGCATCTAATCCTAGGAATCTACCCATAGGAGTCTTTTAGAATATTTCTGTCATGGAAAGACACGACGATTAACTTTTGATGGTATTCTTTCTAACTGTGTGAGTCACCAAGTGAAAGCTGAGCTCTTGCAGTGTGGTTTTGGAATTCAAATGTTATCCGTTGGAATTGACGTTAATTACTTTTGTGCTGCTCGGCATATGCTGGAACATTATTTCTACAATTCCACCGGAGTCGCTTAGGCAATTACCTCTCCTGCCATCACCGCCATCGTCATCATCCTAATTACTGTGATTAGGTCCCTCCTGCTCTCTGCTCACTTCAGCCGGGCTCTGCACACCATTGCCCTCTTCTCTCCCCCGTCTCCCCCGCAGGAAGTCCCATTCTCCCGCGTGTGGTGCGGTAACCGGCAGCCCCTGCACTGTGCCTTCTCCCTGGAACGCTACACGCCCACCACCACCCAGCTGTCCTGCAAAATCTGCATCCGGCAGCTCAAAGGCCATGAACAGATCCTCCAAGTGCAGACGTCAATCCTTGAGGTGAGTCCTTCGTCTACAGGTCATCCGACCCCGTTTCTAAAGGGCGTTAAGGATTGTATACCTGTCTCAGTTGGGCTATACATATAGCATGAAAGAGCTTCGAAAGGCACTCACTCTTTCAATCCTCATTACTGATAAGGGAAAATTAACTTTTTCTCAGGCTGAGGATGGAACTGAGCTGCCCACTGGGGCAGGGAAACGCAACCCATCAGAGCATAGGCTCTGTGGAGGGACCTTTGCGGAAGGAATTTGTCCAGGGCTTTTTACACACAAAACTACAATCAATCTAACAGTTCATGGCAGACATGGAATATCAGCTGAGATTTATTATTGAACTGAGACACATACCCTAAGAAGACACAAGGTCACCAGTGGGCTGCTTTTCTGCCAGTTCTGACTAGTTGTTCAGAAGTCAGTTGCCCAATCTGTGTTATTTCATTTTCAAGGCCTTGGTTCCTGATTGTCTTACAATTTCTCTTACCCTCCAGGATCAGGGTTTCTACACATCCTCATTTCCATTGAGCCTAGATTTCATCAATACAATAATATAAGACAGAGTAGATAATAATCTCATTCTACACAGTAAGGACATAGCAGTGCAAAAAGGGATAGGACTTCCTCCAAGGTCATATAACTGAAGGGCAGGGTTAGAATGGGAGTCAGAGGAGAATTCACTTGGGAACTTTTGCAAAAAGATACCTGAAATGCCATGGCTTTGATTGGCCCTAAACCACTGAATGACTCCATGGCTCTGGACTTGAGTTTATCAAGTAGACAATGACATTCCCTCCTGAATGGTTATTTGAGGGTAGAGGGAGAGAGTAGCTGAGGGGGAGAATCAGGGGAGCTGGTAACGCATTGTTTAGCAATTCCAAGGTAATCCCTGGCTAGTTTAGAAAAACACACATACTGGATCACTCACCTTAGAACGTGTATGTGTATATATACATATACATACATACACACACATACATATTCACGTATACATATATAAATAATATATAAGCTCAGCAGAAGGTTTAATGCATTTTGTATCCGTACAACTCAATTTCAGGTGCGGTTTTTTCTCAAAACTTGTAGCCTTGGGCTTCCCTGGTGGCGCAGTGGTTGAGAGTCCGCCTGCCCATGCAGGGGACACGGGTTCGTGCCCCGGTCTGGGAAGATCCCACATGCCGCGAAGCGGCTGGGCCCATGAGCCATGGCCGCTGAGCCTGCATTTCCGGAGCCTGTGCTCCGCAACGGGAGAGGCCCACGTACAGCAAAACAAACAAACAAACAAACAAAAACTTGTAGCCTACAAGCATTATCACTTCCCTCCTTTCTCACTGCAGTTCACTGTTTATGCAAAATGAGTGTGGCTAATTCCCCAAATAGTTTTCTCTAAAGTGCGGATGGCTTTCCAAAGAAGCGTGTCTCAAAACTGATAGCTGTCTTAACTGACATGTTTTTACCATATTTGCATTTGTTATTGCCAGTTAGCATTATGTGCTAACATAGTTCTGACAGGGAAGGTATATCCAGAAACCTCAGGCAAGATATTTTTAGAGTCTCTTTCTTGAACAGTCATGGCATATTTAAGACAAATTTATTTCAAAGTAAAATACAAATTGTATGGGAGTTTTAAAATAAAAACAAAAAAGAAAATCTAAGAAGAGCTGCACTTCAGAAGGAAGAGTGAAAAGGCAGGACATAAAGATGCCTCTGATGAAAATTGCCCTAAATACCTGTCAACAGGTCAACAAAAGAATTCCAGGTTTAAAAGGTTTTTACTATCTAAGGCACCCAGATATTGAGGATCAATTTCAGCTATTACAGGATATTTGTGTGAAAGGAATGTGATAAGGTTGACACATCCTGGCACCTTTGCTCCTTGCTTAATAAACCCTTGAAGTGCATGGAAAGAAAATGAGCTAATAGGGGCTGCCCTGGTGGCGCAGTGGTTAAGAATCTGCCTGCCAATGCAGGGGACACAGGTTCGAGCCCTGGTCTGGGAAGATCCCACATGCTGCGGAGCAACTAAGCCCGTGCACCACAACTACTGAGCCTGTGCTCTAGAGCCCACGAGCCACAACTACTGAAGCCTGCACACCTAGAGCCCATGCTCCGCAACAAGAGAAGCCACCGCAATGAGACGTCCGTGCACCGCAACGAAGAGTAGCCCCTGCTCACCACAACTAGAGAAAGCCCGCGCGCAGCAACAAAGACCCAACACAGCCAAAAATGAATTAATTTAAAAAAATAGAAAATGAGCTAATAAACATAATCTTCTTTACTCTCCAGTTCCTTTTCTAATGCTTAACAAAGTTTACGATCACTTTGGAAAGCCTTAAAGAACATGACATCACAGTACCTCTTGGTAAATGGAGGCAGAGTTAGCAGAATAATATTTAGACATTCAGTGGTGGACTACAGCAATCTAAGTTGTAGGCTACTGCATTTTAGAAGCTTTATTAACTTGTTTGATCCTGTAAGGATCATTTAATTAATTGCTTTAAGCGTCTCTGCTGAAATTTGGCCCAGTGCATCCCCATTTCTTTGTACCAAACTCTATTTCTTAGGCAAATTTCATTGGCCATCATTTTCTACATCAGAGGAAAATCAATGACTTTTGAAAGCCACTATGTTTCAGGCACTACTTCATGTGCTTTCACATATAACCATCAGAGCTCTGTGGATTAGTATTATATCATCACAGTTTTACATGATGTAACAGTCTCAAGGAAGTCAACCTTCTTATCCAAGATCATAGAGCTAATAAGATGGGTAGCCAGAGTTCCCAGCTGAGATACTAAACTTTAAGACCAAAGTCTGGATTTCTGTTCAATACCACTCCAGGAACCCAACCGAGGAGGTTTAATTTATTCTTCCTAACCATGGGCCTTGTCCATAATATAAGCCCTCTCTTTGGGGGCTTAAGCACTAGTGACAAACATCACAGCATCAGCAATTTTGCCTTTGAGTCTAAAAGTAGATGAAAATTGGGACGCTCTTTCCTCAAGACTGCAGAAGGATGAGATGTACCTGTTTGTCTGTTGGGCTAGAATAAGTGTTCATTCTATACATCTTCACAAATAGAATTGATTCCCTACATGTAGATCTGCCTGCAAAAGGATTTCTTGATTGAACGATCACTCAAGGCCCTTCCAACCCTGGGATTGTTTCATTCCTGGGAAAAGCATATATCTGGTGATAAAAAACCATCTTATTCTCCCTAAAACTGACTTGGTTTTTATGGTAGACGTTTCGAGAAAAATGAAGATACATAAAGTTCTGAGAAATTGGGAATAGCTGGAGAGAAGAGGCAGGATATATTCAAGACATGGGTCTATATCAATTACTGAGTCAAGAATAATAGATCAGTTATTAAAGGTCATCATACTTCATGGCCACTATGCTGAAAGATTCTGCTTTAGGTGGTTTTAATAAGTTAATAATAAGGTATCATTGATTAATAATAATAAAGAACTAAAATTTTTGAAACGTTCAATAGATATCTTTGAAATATGTATTTTAATATCTCACCCACCAAAGAAAAAAGAATCCTCACATATCTGGGCTCAGAGCTCCCCCTTCCTACCTTACTTTAAAATGGATTGCCTTAGTCTCACTATATTTCGAGATTTTAGCAATGGAACCATGAGAGGTAAAATATGTATGTGTCTCTGTGTGTGTGTGTGTATACATACATATATATATATATATATATATATATATGAAATACAAAACATTGATTTTAAATTAATTAATGCAGTGAGCATCCTCAGTGAAGGCATTTGGTTCTTTATATTCAGCTCCACATCCATCATATTCCTTCATGCCTCTTATCTAAATGGTTTTCCAAATAATCATTCATATCCTTCTCAAATTTAAAAATTATTTCAGTGATCAAGGTAATATATCTTTTCTGTTCTTTAGAGTAGCCATTATTGTGTCAATCTTTGGAAGCAGGTTGGTTCTCCTTAAATTTAACCCAACTACATTACCTAATGAAGATAGCCAATTGATACTCTATAAAGCAACAGTATTGTGGACTAAAGCAAAGTAAGTTTGCTAATGTTGAGCAGAAGGGAAGAATCCCCAAGTCATTTATTTCCTCCTTCCTTACTAATGTAATAATATTAAAGAATCTATCTTTTGGTAGAAACAACTTAAAATGGGAATCTTGCATGTTAAAATTTTCCCTTCAAGAAATTCTCTTATCTTTCTTCTAAAAGTGGTAGAAGTTGGGGGATGATGTGTCTGTTACAAAGCAGACAGAATACTTGGAATTCCTCACTGATTTACAGCTCCCACGTTAACCAGGGAGCAGCACCTTATCTCCTGTGTTCAGAGCATGAAAATCTACTGTTCCTCTGCATATTTAATTTAAACAATCAGAAGATGTGATGCATCCGCTGGATTCTTATTACTCGGCCCAGATGACTTTTAGAATGCATCATAAATGTTATGTAAAGTGTCATCCTTACACATGGGAAATATTTAAATTTGGAAACTTTGTGAGGGACATGGGGACCCATTTATTAAAGTGCAGTAAGTAGAAGAAATACATATTTTTACAAGTCAGTCTCATGTAATACTTTATTCACCTTTAAATCGTACCACTCTGTCCATTTTTTTCTGAAGACTTTGTGTATCAGGGTGCTCTTTCTTCTGCCAACACGAAAGACAGAGCTTGGTCGAGTTGGTCAAATCATAGATGCCATGAGGGCATCTGTCTCTGTCTATTGCCATCTTTTCACATGGATACACTGTGTTTTCAGTTTCATTGGCAAGCCACTTTTTCACATGTTAACACCCTTTAGTGCCATTTTACAATGACAATTACCATGTTATCCTGTACAGAATTCCTTTTATTCTCTCTCTCAATGGTTTTTTACTATTCTTTTTAAGGACATTACCCTGCCTTAAGTCAGGAAAATTTTTAAAGAAATGATTCTTACTTGATTTGTATTTTTAAAGGCTAGAAGAAATTTTACATACCATGATGAAAAGTGACGTATCTTGTAACCTATCTTATGCAGTAAGAAGCCTGAGGTGGTTTATTTTATGAACATCTTATATATCAGAAAAGCACTGGGCTCATTGGTTCAAGATGGCAGAGCAGACAGACAGGCGCTCACTCCCTCTTGCTAGAGCACTGGATTCACAACTAACTGCTGAACAATCATCAACAGGAAGACACTGGAACTCACCAAAAAAGATACCCCACATCCAAAGACAAAGGAGAAGCTGCAATGAGATGGTAGGAGGGGCGTAATCACAATAAAATCAAATCCCATAACCACTGGGTGGGTGACTCACAAACTGGAGAACAGTTATACCACAGAAGTCCACCCACTGGAGTGAAGGTTCTGAGCCCCATGTCAGGCTTCCCAACCTGGGGGTCTGGTAACAGAAGGAGGAATTCCTAGAGAATCAGACTTGGAAGGCTAGAGAGATTTGATTGTAGGACTTTGACAGGACTGGGGGAAACAGAGACTCCACTCTTGGAGGGCACACACAAAGTAGTGTGTGCATCGGGACCCAGGGGAAGGAGCAGTGACCCCATAGGACACTGAACCAGACCTACCTGCCGGTGTTGGACGGTCTCCTGCAGAGACGGTGGGAGGCGGGGTGGCTGTGTCTCACCGTGAGGACAAGGACACTGGCAGGAGAAATTCTGGGAAGTACTCCTTGGCATGAGCCCTCCCAGAGCCTGCCATTAGCCCCACCAAAGAGCCTGTAGCCTCCAGTGGGTTGCCTCAGGCCAAACAACCAACAGGGAGGGAACCCAGCCCCACCCAACAGCAGACAAATGGATTAAACTTTTACTGAGCTCTGGCCACCAGAACAACACCCAGCTCTACCCACCACCAGTCCCTCCCATCAGGAAGCTTGCACAAGTCTCTTAGATAGCCTCATCCACCAGAGGGCAGACAGCAGAAGCAAGAAGAACTACAATCCTGCAGCCTGTGGAAGGAAAACCACATTCACAGAAAGACAAAATGAAAAGATGGAGGACTATATACCAGATGAAGGAACAAGGTAAAACCCCAGAAAAACAATTAAATGAAGTGGAGATAGGCAACCTTCCAGAAAAAGAATTCAGAATAATGATAGTGAAGATGATACAGGACCTAGGAAAAAGAATGGAGATAAAGATCGAGAAGATGCAAGAAATGTTTAACAAACACCTAGAAGAATTAAAGAACAAACACCTAGAAGGATTAAAGAACAAACACCTAGAAGAATTAAAGAACAAACAAACAGGTGAGCAATACAGTAACTGAAATGAAAAATACACTAGAAGGAATCAATAGGAGAATAACTGAGGCAGAAGAATGGATAAGTGACCTAGAAGACAGAATGGTGGAATTCACTGCACAGAACAAAATAAAGAAAGAAGAATGAAAAGAAATGAAGACAGCCTAAGAGACCTCTAAGAACATTAAACATGCCAACATTCGCATTATAGGGGTCACAGAATGAGGAGAGAGAGAGGAAGGACCCGAGAAAATATTTGAAGAGATTATAGTCAAAAACTTCCCGAACATGGGAAAGGCAACAGCCACCCAAGTCCAGGAAGCGCAGAGAGTCCCAGGCAGGATAAACCCAAGGACAAACACGCTGAGACACACAGTAATCAAACTGACAAAAATTAAAGACAAAGAAAAATTGAAACAAGGGGAAAATGACAACATACAAGGGAATTCCCATAAAGTTAACAGCTGATTTCTCAGCAGAAATTCTACAAGCCAGAAGGAAGTGGCACGATATATTTAAAGTGATGAAAGGGAAGAAACTACAAGCAAGATTACTCTACCCAGAAAGGATCTCATTCAGATTTGATAGAGATACCAAAAGCTTTACAGACAAGCAAAACCTAAGAGAATTCAGCACCACCAAACCAGCTCTACAACAAATGCTAAAGGAACGTCTCTAAGTGGGAAACACAAGAGAAGAAAAGCACCTACAAAAACAAACGCAAAACAATTCAGAATATGGTAATAGGAACATACATATCGATAATTACCTTAAATGTAAATGGATTAAATGCTCCAACCAAAGGACACAGGCTCACTGAATGGATACAAAAACAAGACCCATATATATGCTGTCTACAAGAGACCCACTTCAGACCTAGGGACACATACAGACTGAAAGTGAGGGGATGGAAAAAAGATATTCCATGCAAATGGAAATCAAAAGAAAGCTGGAGTGGCAATACTCAGATAAAATAGACTTTAAAATAAAGAATGTTACAAGAGACAAGGAAGGACGCTACCTAATGATCAAGAGATCAATCCAAGAAGAAGATATAACAATTATAAATATATATGCACCCAACATAGGAGCACATCAATACATAAGGCAGCTGCTAACAGCTATAAAAGAGGAAATCGAGAATAACACAATAATAGTGGGGGACATTAAGACCTCACTTATACCAATGGACAGATCATCGAGACAGAAAATTCATAAGGAACCACACGCTTTAAATGACACAATAAACCAAGATAGATTTAATTGATAGGACATTTATAGGACATTCGATCCAAAAACATTTATAGGACATTCCATCCAAAAACAGCAGATTACATTTCTTCTTAAGTGCACACTGAACATTCTCCAGGGTAGATCATACTGTGGGTCACAAAGCAAGCCTCAGTAAATTTAAGAAAACTGAAATCATATCAAGCATCTTTTCTGACCACAACACTATGAGATTAGAAATCAATTACAGGGTAAAACTATAAAAAACACAAACACATGGAGGCTAAACAATACATTACTAAATAACAAAGAGGTAACTGAAGAAATCAAAGAGGAAATTAAAAAATACCTACAGACAAATGACAATGAAAACACGTTTTCATTGGAATGCAGCAAAAACAGTTCTAACAGGGAACTTCATAGCAATCCTACCTCAAGAAACAAGAAAAATCTCAAACAATCTAACCTTACACCTAAAGGAACTAGAGAAAGAAGAACAAACAAAACCCAAAGTTAGTAGAAAGAAAGAAATCATAAAGATCAGAGCAGAAATAAATGAAATAGAAACAAAGAAAGCAATAGCAAAGGTCAATAAAACTAGAGGCTGGTTCTTTGAGAAGATAAACAAAACTGGCAAACTATTAGCCAGACTCATCAAGAAAAAGAGGGAGAACACTCAAATCAATAAAATTAGAAATGAGAAAGGAGAAGTTAAAACAGACGCCTCAGAAACACAAAGCATCATAAGACACTACTATAAGCAACTCTATGCCAATATAACGGACAACCTGGAAGAAACGGACAAATTCTTAGAAATGTATAACCTTCCAAGACTGAAACAGGAAGAAAGAGAAAATATAAACAGACCAATCACAAGCACTGAAATTGAACTGTGCTTAAAAATCTTCCAACAAACAAAAGTCCAGGACCAGATGGCTTCACAGGCGAATTCTATCAAACATTTAGAGAAGAGCTAACACCCATCCTTCTCAAACTCTTCCAAAAAATTGCATAGGAAGGAACACTCCCAAACTCATTCTATGATGCCACCATAACCCAGATACCAAAGCCAGACAGAGATACTACAATAAAAGAAAATTACAGGCCAATATCACTGATGTGTATAGATTCAAAAACCCTTAACAAAATACTAGCAAACAGAATCCAATCACACATTAAAAGGATCATACATCACGATCAAGTGGGATTTACCCCAGGGATGCAAAGATTCTTCAATATACGCAAATCAATCAATGTGATACACCATATTAACAAACTGAAGAATAAAAACCATATGATCATCTCAATAGATGCAGAAAAAGCTTTTGACAAAATTCAGCACCCATTTTTGATAAAAAATGCTCCAGAAAGTGGGCATAGAGAGAACCTACCTCAACATAATAGAGGCCATATACAACAAAGCCACAGCAAACATCATTCTCAATGGTGAAAAACTGAAAGCATTTCTTCTAATATCAGGAAAAAGACAAGGATGTCCACTCTCACCACTATTATTCAACGTGGCTTTTGAGGTCCTAGCCATGGCAATCAGAGAAGAGAAAGAAATAAAAGGAATCCAAATCAGAAAAGAAGAAGTAAAACTGTCACTGTTTGCAGATGACATGATACTATACGTAGAGAATCCTAAAAATGCTACCAGAAAACTACTAGAGCTGATCAATGAATTTGGTAAAGTTGCAGGATAAAAAATTAATGCATAGATATCTCTTGCATTTCTATACACTAACAACAAAAGATCAGAAAGAGAAATTAAGGAAACGATCCCATTCACCATTGCAACAAAAAAATAAAATACCTAGGAATAAACCTACCTAAGGAGGTAAAAGACTGTACTCAGAAAACTATAAGACACTGATGAAAGAAATCAAACATGACACAAACAGATGGAGAGATATACCATGTTCTTGGATTGGAAGAATCAATATTGTGAAATGACTATACTCCCAAAAGCAATCTACAGATTCAATTCAATCCCTATCAAATTACCAGTGGCATTTTTTACAGAACTAGAACAAAAAATCTTAAAATTTGTATGGAGACACAAAAGACCCCGAAGAGCCAAAGCAGTCTTCAGGGAAATAAATGGAGCAGGAGGAATCAGACTCCCTGGCTTCAGATTATACTACAAAGCTACAGTAATCAAGACAATATGGTACTGGCACAAAAACAGAAACATAGATCAATGGAACAGGATAGAAAGCCCAGAGATAAACCCACGCACCTATGGTCAACTAATCTATGACAAAGGAGGCAAGGATATACAATGGAGAAAAGATAGTCTCTTCAGTAAGTGGTGCTGGGAAAACTGGATAGCTATATGTAAAAGAAAGAAATTAGAACACTCTCTAACACCATACACAAAAATAAAGTCAAAATGGATTAAAGACCTATATGTAAGACCAGACACTATAAAACTCTTAAGAGGAAGACATAGGAAGAACACTCTTTGACTGTATAAATCACAGCAAGATCTTTTTTGACCCACCTCCTAGAGTAATGGAAATAAAAACAAAAATAACCAAATGGGACCTAATGAAACTTAAAAGCTTTTGCACAGCCAAGGAAACTATAAACAAAACGAAAAGACAACCCTCAGAATGGGAGAAAATATTTGCAAATGAATCAAAGGATTAATCTCCAAAATATATAAACAGCTCATGCAGCTCAATATTAAAAAAACAAACAACCCAATCCAAAAACGGGCAGAAGACCTAAATAGACATTTCTCCAAAGAAGACATAGAGATGGCCAAAAAGCACATGAAAAGCTGCTCAACATCACTAATTATTGGAGAAATGCAAATCAAAACTACAACGAGGTATCACCTCACACCAGTTAGAATGGGCATCATCAGAAAATCTACAAACAACAAATGCTGGAGAGGGTGTGGAGGAAAGGGAACCCTCTTGCACTGTTGGTGGGAATGTAAATTGATACAGCCACTATGGAGAGCAGTATGGAGGTTCCTTAAACCAAAAAGAGAATTACCATATGACCCAGCAATCCCACTACTGGGCATATACTCAGTGAAAACCATAATTCAAAAAGACACATGCACCCCAGTGTTCACTGTAGCACTATTTACAATCGTCAGGTCATGGAAGCAACCTAAATGCCCATCGACAGACGAATGGATAAAGATGTGGTACAAATATACAATGGAATATTACGCAGCCATAAAAAGGAACAAAATTGAGTTACGTGTAGTGAGGTGGATGGACCTAGAGACTGTCATACAGAGTGAAGTAAGTCAGAAAGAGAAAAACAAATACTGTATGCTAACACATATATGTGGAATCTAAAAAAATGGTACAGATGAACTGGCTTGCAAGGTGTAAACAGAGACACAGATGTAGAGAACGTATGGACAGCAAGGGTGTAAAGTGGGGGGGATGAATTGGGAGACTGGTGTTGACATATATACACTAATATGTATAAAATAGATAATAAGAACTTGCTGTACAAAATAATATATAAAATAAAGGCAAAAAAAAAAAAGAAAGGAATTGACTACTCTGCCCAAAATAACTGCTTACTACAGAACAATTTCTGTTCACTCAGTAGCTACCTATCCTTCAAGGGCAACTCAGATGCCTCCTCCATGAAGCTCTACTACTCTTAATTCTTGAAATACAATGCTAATATCACTCAGAGAGCATTTTTCCGAACCACCCTGCTCTGTGGACTTTCGGTACTTGTCTTGATGCAGGGTGATGTAGTGAAGTGAGTCCTGGTAAAGGTATTAGGGTATCGGGATTCTAGTTTTAGCTATGGCACCAATTACCTGGGTAACTTCTACCAGAGTTTATGTCCCTGTGGAGTCTATAAAAAATGTCAGACTGATTAGGAAATTGAGGCTGAGGGAAGTCCTGTAGCATCCAAGGTCACTGAGCCACGAAATGTGAACTTACACTCCAAAGCAAGATATTTCTGACTCTGAAAACCACACTTTTTCCGTTAGTCCATCCTAACCTCCAAAACCGGAAGAATTTTGATGAGTGTTGTTCTATAATAGTCCAGGGAATAGAACTAAAACCAGTAAGTAGAATCTGTTTAATCTGATAACATGTACTTGGAAGTTCCAAGAGTAAGATACAACGTGCAGCATTTCTCAAAAAGTATTTGACCATATGACTGCTCTTTCTTGGAACATCTTCTGAGATACCCTGTGGGAATACTGGGTTAAGGCATTGTGTTTCCAAAACATCCTCCCTTATGTAACTGTGTTAAATGGTTACAGAAAGACAAAACACATGATCATTCATTAATAAGATCTTTGTATGAACTAGTTTCCTCAGTTAACAGATTTTTGAAGATGTAAGACACACCAAGTCTGAAGGCTTAAAGCTCCATGAGCCTGGACCCTAGCCAAGAAGGGCTTCCATGGCTGTGGTGTCCACAGAAGGAGATGTGTAAAAGGTCAGAAAAACATCAGGGGAAGCTCACAGGGGCAGTTCAGGAAGGGCATGTGTTGACTTAAAGGACAGCCCAAGTAGACAAGTTCCTAATGCAAAGGATAGTTTCTTGGCGTCTAAACAGTGCTGACTAGTCCCTTAACCCGACCTCAGGTTTGTGTTTTAATTTCCCTTTGCGTTAGTTTTCTTCTCTTGCATAACAAATTACCACAAATCTATCAGAAAAAAACAACACCCGCTTATTGTCCCACATTTTTTGAGGGCAGAAGTCTAGGCATGGCCTAACTGGGTTCCCTGATCAGGATCTCACAAGGCTGAGGTCAAGGTAGTGGTGGCAGCAGTACATTCTCATCTGGAGCTCAGAGGTCTGTCCCCAGATTTATTAGGGTGGACAAATTCAGGTCCTTGTGGCTGTAGGACTGAAGTCCCCAGTTTCTTGCTGGCTGTTGGACAGGGCTCACCCTCAGTTCCTAGCTTCAGCCCCTCCCACCCCCAACCATAGGCAGTTCACAGCGTGGCTATTTGCTTTCTTCCAGGCCAGCAGGAGAGATACCTCCAGATCGGAGCTGCATCTTCTCTCTTTTAGGAGCCACTTGATTAGGTCAGGTCCACCCCGGAAAAATCTCTCTTCGTCAATGCACAGTCAACTGATTAAGGACTTGCAGAATCCCTTTTGCCTTGTATCCCATCATAATCACAGGAGTGATTCAGCTCCCTTTCAAGCCTTAAAATTCTGTTAGTCCATATAAACTTTCAGCAGCTATTCTGATATGATGGACGGATGTGTGATTTCACATTGGATATGATGATCTCATTGTTATGATGTATAACTAATCCTCACTGGACAGCTCTTAAGTCAGAAGAGTGGGCAGACAGCAGGCAGAAGCTCTCCAGCCTGCAGCACTCCGCCGGCTAGTCCAGGTCTCGTCGCTGACTTGTGGCTGCCTCCCATTTTACAAAAGCAATTTAATTCTGCAACAAAACCAAAATATTTCCTATAGAATCACACTTGAGGCCTGGGAGAAACACAAACTTGAAAATGATCAACATACAATCAGGTCCCCTTTGTAGCTTTCCTGACACGTGGCTTCCCAGCCAGCTCCTTTGATCAGCGCATTCTTCTCTGATCAGCTCTGACTCTCAGAAGGTCTCCTTACAGTGAACTGAAATCTGTCATCTGGTAGCTTCTTCCTACTGATTTTAGATTTTTTTTTTTTTTTTGAGAATTAAAAAAAAATCTAATTCTGCTCTCACCTGACACCTCTCCTTGGATGTAGGAAGCTGAACTCCCCTGAGTGGAAGAGGCTTTTGTAAAGCTCCAGTACACGGTTTCCTAGGCTACTAGAGACACTATTTACTATTTTAGAAGAGAGGGGAACTTGTCAGTGTATTTTATAGACTCCATCACAACAGGCAAGCATTTTTTGCATGTGTGTTAACACAACTTCTCTTAAAAAAATAAAAGTGTTGACCAGTAAGGCTTCTACTTAGATCTGATCCTGCTTTCCTTATTTTGTTTATAGAATGAAAGAGAGACCATCACTTTCTTTGCGCAAGAGGACAGCACTTTCCCTGCACAGACTGGCCCCAAAGCCTTCAAAATTCCCTACTCCATCAGACAGCGGATTTGTGCTACATTTGACACCCCCAATGCCAAAGGCAAAGACTGGCAGATGTTAGCACAGAAAAACAGCATCAACAGGTAATTGGGGGCAACTTCAAAAAGAGGATTTTACTGAAAGAGCTTGAAAACTAAAATGGGGCGGGTGTATCTACGTGGTTTCCAGGCCCTGATATCTGTATGGATTTCTCTGGCTGTATTTCATGTGAAATCTGGACAAGGAAGTGGGAAAAGAACAAAAATATGACACAGTGTGTGGCCCTTCCTGCCACCCCACTCTGCCTTTGGGGACGTTACGGAAAAGTCCTACTTTAGTCCTGGTCCCATCTCCAGGTGTGCTAATTGGGCCACCATAATGGAGGTTTAGACTTCGTCATCTTGGTGCTGGTGAGGGATCCCAGAGTCTTGAGAGAGTGATGGAGAGACAAAGAAGCAAGTTTCTCACACCTCCTCCCTCCCATCGGGTAACCTTAAGTGTTATTTAACCCCTAATAAGGATATGCTCAGCCTGAAGAAGTGGGTGCGTGAATATAAAAAAGGAAGTTTGAGATGACACCTCTCAGGTCTGAAGGCGGAGGGCATCAAACAAGCAAAAGCAAAAGTCTCCTGCTTAAACCGACACTATTCATTACTGGGCTACTGTTGTGGTTGAGGTGAAAGGAGAAGAGAGAGATCCATAGTGGGCGCTCGTACTTTGACGAGAAAAAGCAGGGGTGATGCTATTCAGAGCGGCACTGATGGGGAGGCCAGTTAGGGCTCAGCTGGAGGGATGACTGGTGGGGAAAAGGCATTGACAAATAGGATCTCCTCTCTCACTAACCCACCCCGCAAACCCCAGAATGAAAAGAGAACAAGTTTTCCCAGCACCCTTTTCCTTCCCTTTCCTTTGGTACTTTTTATGTCTTTTGAGACAAAGCCTTACTCTGTCATTTCCATTTTTTTTGTTCTTTGTTTTCACAGACATCCTACCTCTTTCTTCTCTGAAAGGAAGGTAGATGTCTGCCAAGAAAGGATAGAGGGCCGCTCCCTGTTTCAAAAGGGATCCAGACGCCAAGAACGAAGGGCCCAACTAGAAAGCAGTCAGACTCAGAGAGGAAAATCAAGAGAGAAGGCATGGCTGTAAGAGAAAATGGAATTTACAGACAGGCAGGCCCAAAAAGAACACATTCTTGAAAAAGGCACATAGTGAAAATGAGAGAATACAAAAATGTCTGAGGGTATAGGGGAAAAAAAATTCGGTTGAATTTTTCCCAGCAACTTTGATGAAGGATGAGATGTGTCACGTATAACCTATGAACACCATGACTATGTCAGGTTCGCTTTCTGACCCACCTGGGGACAAGAATGAAAAACTACGCCAGAGGACAGAATTTGGTCTAAAGAAAGGAAAGTGAACATTGGGCAGGGACTCAGGAGCTCTGTTCTGGTTCTACAGCTAATACCAGTCTGCCCAAACACATCACTTACCATCCCTCTGTTACTTTTTCTACAGATGCAATTCATAGAATTCAAACTACATTAACTCTCTAATCCAGTCTGGCAATAAGAGTTTATGATTTTTAATTCACCACTTGCAAGAAAGTAATTGCCACAAAGTATCTACCTACTCCTGGCTGCTGGCCTTCATTTGCTAAAGAAGCGTGTGCACGTTCCTGCCTTGTTCATTTTATTCTCCACTTCCAGTAAACATAGGAGAACTACACAGGCTGCCTCCAAAGCCATCAGTTTCTGACCTTGCACAGTAGGGAAAATGCATTTCAAACTGGGAGACTAAGGTTAGCATCCTTTTGTGTCTGGGCTCTAATGAGCAGTAAATAGCTACACAGGAGCACGCTTGTCCCCTCCAATGTCGGGGGTCAAAAAAGGCAACCATTGGATGTGCCTGTTTGCTTTTGCTTGCTTTTGTTTCTCCCTAAGACCCCTCTCTCCAGGAAAGCCTAAACGTCCTTAGTGTACAAAATTCAAACAACCTACTTTATGGAAAGTTTCTAACATGGTTCTAAGAAAATGTCCATTTTAAATAAATGTTAGTCCCTTTGAAATGTTCACAATTAATAGCAAGTTAGAATAGCATGAATGCACGGAATCTTTGTAGTTAAATAAGGTTTCATCTTTAAACCTTATTTAGTTACCATATTCGACTTCAGTGAATGGCATTTCCTTCCTCTTTATTCTCTAGCTTAACTCTCCAATAGGAGTCTCATTATGGAGTAAGAACGATTCAAACTAGGGGTTAGCAGGCTTCTTTCTGTTAAAGAACCAGAGACAGTAAATAGTTTAGGCCATATATGATCTATTGCAACTACTCAGCAATTATTCAACTCTGCTTCTGCGGTGTGAGAGCAGCCACAGGAAATATCTAAACAGGCGGGGCTGTGTCCCAATAAACATTATTTACAAAAGGAAGCAATGTATTTGGCCTACAGTACATGGTCTGCTGACCCCTCATCTAAACGAGTCTGCTCTCATTTAGTAAAACTTTCATAGGACCTGTTGCTGCAGTTAGAGTTACACCTGCGGCTAAGCTAAGGCACAGGATAAGGCCCCTTTCTGCAAGCTGGTGTTGTTCTGGCAGAGATGGCCACGAAGATATTCAGAGAAGCCAAAAGAGAAAGATGATGGAAAATCACCTCGCACCATGTCAGCTAATCCCCATTCTCATTTTGCAGAAATTGTCCAGTTCATTAAACGTTTCCACTACTGTAGCAAAAAATGTATCTTCTCCTACATGGGAAGAAACATATGGGACAGAGATGAAGGAGATTTTCAGATTAAATTGTCACAACTTATTGTGTAATCCCAAATCACTGGGCTTGCTCTCTTAGGGCTACAAATAACATAGTACTTATTATACTACATAATGATAAGTCGCTAATGTGATCATTAATGTGTGTTAAAACACAGGAATCCGACGTTGTCAATATGCCGGTATTATTGCGTAAGAAAGCTGTTGGATAGCTTGAGATTTCATCAACCCTGGGATCACGAGAGAAAGATGATCACAAAGCACAGAGTCGGTCTTCTATTGGGGAATTCACCTACCATGATCTTGTGACAGCACCTTTACCTGACTCTCCCCTTCCCTTCAATTTCCAAAAGTGAAAAGCTAGTAAAGCAACAGCCCTCAAACCATGAAGGAAGCACTTTCAAAGGGAGTGGAAGGAAACATTCACTGTTACCGTGTTGCCAGTGGAAATGTTCTCCTTTCGGTGAATGCAAATGACACTGATGATAATTTGCCTTTTTGCCTAACAAGTTTCTACTTAGATCTGAATAGGAGAGAAGATACATGAAATAGGAAGTTAAAGGCTTAGAATGTGAGACATGTCAGTGGGTGCACTTAAGGCAGCAACGCAGGTGGCTCTGCAACTTGCTTGGCATATCGATTATGATAAATAAGCCACACAGCCTAGCAAAGAATGTCATAGTTAACAGTTGCAATTACAGTTTCTGTGGGCAAACTGACGATTACTCAGAGTCCATACTTGCTGCATTTTAGAGCTGAGATTGCACATTTATTCTACAAATCCAGCTGCAATAACTCTCCTCTTCAATGCTCTTGGTCACAGGTGATTGGTAGGCAGGTGGGACTAATAAAGAGTTGATCACATAGGAGTAGATGGTGGGGAGCTTTGCTGAGAACTAAACAAATTAAATAATATCAGAAACTAACTGCTTCAGCTAGAAGTAATCTTCCATATCTAAACTTCCATAGCGCTTTGTATTTTTATGGTACTTTTTTATTTTTTAATTACAGTTAGACATATCTAGATAGTACTGTCTAGTTCGGGGAAATTCAAGAAATTTGTCTTGAATGAATGACATGAACTTTTTCTTTGGATAGTACACTTGACCTTAAAAACTTGCCTCCTGGGGCTTCCCTGGTGGCGCAGTGGTTGGGAGTCCGCCTGCCGATGCAGGGGACACGGGTTCGTGCCCCGGCCCGGGAGGATCCCACATGCCGCGGAGCGGCTGGGCCCGTGAGCCATGGCCGCTGAGCCTGCGCGTCCGGAGCCTGTGCTCCGCAACGGGAGAGGCCACGACGGTGAGAGGCCCCCCGTACCGCAAAACAAACAAACAAACAAAAAACTTGTCTCCTAATAGAATTGAATTAAGTGTCAAAGGATTTTGAAAGTTGGTCTCAAAAGAGAGCAGGTTACATGGCTGACACTGTGGAGGATTCCTATCTTTCAGCACCTGAAATTCTACTATTGGATCATTCTTCTTTAAGGCCTCATGATTTTCATATTCCAGAAACCCTTGTGAAAACATAGCCAGCTTGACCAAGTTGCCGTGGGAACAGATGTTGGATAAAGTGCATGAGATACAAGAGGATGAGAAGGGAAGTGACCAAAATGGAAGAAAGGATTCCGAGATGGAAAGGAGTAGATGAACCACACCTTATTAACAGTTTCTCATAATAGTATACTTGCTTGAAACTGCGTAAGCACTGCCAGAGAAACCTATTTATTATTGGTCAGCTGGGTAAAATAGTCCAAATGTAGTCTGGATGTTAATGTTTTTGGGTGATGCTAGAGAAATCATGAGCAAATGAAATTTCTCAAACTTCATGGCTGATCAGCGGTGCTACAGTAACTTGTTTTTCCACCAAGTCTTTTAACAGGACCTCTAATGAGAAGCAGAATCTTCTCAGTTGAGGTCAAATCCTTTTATTCCCTCTGTCCGCCCTCTTAATTGGATACACAGGAACAGTGAATGGCCAGAGGACAGTGGGAAAGGACAGAGGAAGGTTGCAAGACAGTTTATTAATCTGTCTGAGTAACTCTTGAGAATTCACTAAAAGTGGAAGTCCCGGGGCCAGCTTTCTTTTGGGGTGAAGGAAGGAGGAGGAAAAAAGTGAGAGAAAGTGATTACAAAATATATACAGAATGCCTGCTTCACAGGCAGACCGCCGAGGGTGGTCACTCAGGGACCCGTGAGACTAGATATTTTCACTCTTGTGTTTTGGGATTTGCTAGGATTACACCAAATGAAGCTGTCTGGGCTCTGCAGACTAGAGGCTAGAAAACACATCCTAACCTTTAAATAATAAAAATGGATGTGAGGCTGCCATTTCCAAAAATCAATATTCATGACTCTTCTAAGGAGAATTAACGCACAGGAAGATAGCATTCATTACACAGATCCTTGGAGGCAAAATATGATAAAGCTCAAATCAGATTTTCTGGTTCTGGCCCAATGGACTTGTGCAGAGTCTGGATTTGAAGAGCCCTCAGTGTGAAGCCTGAGGGACCCAACACAGCCAAGTGGTGGGTGTTCAGGCTTCATTCCACTTAAGTTAGGGACTCATGAAACTGCCTACTAATATGAATCTGAAGACAGCCTAGGGCCAGTTTGGCCATGAACAAACTATATATAGCTTATAAGTGGCAGGTGTTTCTCCTAAAGGCAATAAGGGAGAGAAGCTGTTTCTATCCCTCCAAGAGAACCAAAGTCGCACTCCCACTCTTAAGTTGCAGGGGTGGTGACAAGGGGCAAGTTTGCATTGGTCTTTGAAGGACTAGGTTTCCCTCCTTTAAGCTAATGTAGTTTTCAGATAAGATGGACATGCCTAAGCCCCTTTATAGCCGAAATAATCCCCTTCACGGGTCTGTCTCAAAGAGACCCGGAAAAGCTGACAAAGTCACAATCCCCGGATGTGATGTTTTCATAATTTGAGAAAATGAAATTATGGGAAGGGTTTTGCCTAATTCATTAGAGAGTCCTTTGATAAAGTGCTTAACTATTTCTTTGCGGTTATTTGTGAGGTTTTATTGAAACACACTGAGTATTTTGCAAAAGGAAAGGTATCAATATCTCTCCCTTTCCCCCTTCAGGATTAGCACTCTGGTCTTTTCTCTTGGAACAAATAGTGGTCATTCTCCTTTACCCTCAGGATTCTTGAAAATGTCTCAACGTTATTGAAGAGGAACATTAAAGGAGACGTATTTTTCTATGCTATATCCCAATTCAAAGAAAAGTTGAGCTTTGATTTTGCAGTTTTCATTGCCTTTCATTGCCAAATATGAGAAACTGTCAGAGCCTTATCAGGAATGAAACTGGAGAATTGAAAACGAGAGTCTACAACTGGTTTTATTCCTGTTTGGAAACCCACAGCGGGTTCTGAAGGCTCCAGGGCTAACATATATTTTCCAAAGAAGGAAGAATCCTTGCTGGTCCCTTTCAGGAGCCAGATAATGAAATCGGCAAAAGGAAGAACTATGAGGGGAATTTTATTGCCAAATTCATTGGTCCAAAAGAATTAATGTACCACCTTTGGGGCACGGCAGAGTGGAACTCAGCATGTTTTCAACTGCCTGTATCTTTTCCTTTTGGGTTTCCCATGCCAGCTTCATTTCACTTGAAGGCACAGGGGGGCAACAGGCAGAGGTGACATAATGGCAAGCATCTTTTGCTTATTCTTTAGGAAATGAAACAGACTTGCTTTATCCTGAAAGCTGCTCTCTGCTGTTTGTTGAGTACCCAGTGAGGATGAAGTTTGGGGATGAAAGCTTGAGAAATGGACCAAATGCTTATGCTGTGGTCCAGTTACCGCTGTCCAGTATAAATGGCTTTTCTCTTCTATTTGCATTTAAAGAACCATAGGGAGGGTTGGTTTTGGTCACATAAGAGGCTTTCATTAAATGAGACAATTACAATGATAGCGGGGATATTAATTTTTTTTTCATTGTGACTATGTTTCAGTTCCCTATTTGGTACTATACAGTAGGACTATGCACCATTCTTGTAATGATGTCTCCCAATTTATTATAGGCAGTTTAACTTAGTTTTCACTTTCTAGGCTGCCAACCTACCAGGAAGATATTTTTCAAATATGCTTTTTTTAAAAAAAAAAAAAATAGTTGACTTAGATATAAATGGCAACAGCTTATAGAATAGAAACATACTTGCTGCCTTAATGTTACAGGTGCAAGTGCTCCCTTGTACTTGGAAGTGCTGGGTGACATCCTAAATTCTGCATGAAAGTATGGCATGTACCTGGGATGAGGCGTCTTCTTGTGCTAAGGATGTTAGGCTGCAGTGCAGATGTGGTCGCCTGCTAGGTTTTATTACAGAGGAAATTCATTCTCACCATTAGTTACAAAGAAGAGCTTACAGCTTTCAAATAGGCATGTCAGCCCCCTGGTAGCATGGCTCTGAGTAACTAAGATAAAAGCTTTGTTATCTGGAATTCAGAATGAAAGGGAAGTCCCTTATAGGCCACACATAGTCAGACAGAACTAAGACCCTAAGCAGGCAGACTCCAGCTTTAAGCTCCCACGTGCCCTTGGTAGCTCTTCCTGCGTGCATGTCCCCAGGGCTCAGATAGAGTCTCAGACCTGTGCCCCGTCCTGTTACTGTTATCTAATCTTTTTGTTAACTGACTGAGGATTTAGATGTTACTATTCCCTAAGACATTTGTATTTGAATACTGCTTTCAAGTACTAAAGAAAGGGTGGTATCTTTCAATTCACACTGGATACCTAGACACCTTTCCTTTCCATAAAATGAGCCCTGCACTGCAACAGTATATAAAGACTTATATGGCAGAATTTTATCATGGTCCTCAATTCTCTCTTCCTCTTTGTACCCAAAAAAAGAAAACAGATGGCACAATAACTATTTCCAGAAATTCTCGAAATAACCTAATTTTTGTTATTAGTTTAATGTGGTCATTCATTTGAAGATGTATTTTGAAAACTGAGATTCTATATAAAAATTTGGTGGTTGACCCATATACACCATTATAAGTTGGTCTCTGTCTAGCTAGTGAAATTGCTAGATTCATGTTCCCAATTCTGCCCTGGCTTCCACATAAAGAATGGAATTTCAATTGGGCTGGGGGACAGCGCAGATAAGGAAGTCTCAGAAAGAAGAAATTAATCATAGTAATAAAACAACTCCTCAGGGGCTCAGGTGAATAGAAAGCATGTAGGCTCAACAAAACGAAATTAAACTTAATTAACTATTACTACTCAATGAATTTACATGGATAAATCTATTCAGCTGTCTTAGCATGTGGTTTTTTAGTTCATCTGGACTTTTTCAGTGAGAGTTCCAAAGAAAAAGATGGAGTCACTGAGTCTACAGGTCTTAGGACAAATAAACTGAAGACATAGGATGATTCTAAAGTAAATTCTTTAAATTTAGAGAGTAAATAATCTTATGTACACAGTATGCAGCATCTTTATGAACCACAAAAAAATAAATCTTATTTTTCAGAATTACCTCAGTCGATCAGAATTTGAAAAGGCTATGACAAAAGATTCAGTGCATAAAGAAGTAACAGTATGAAGCATCTAAGGCAAGCATAATAAACATTTACTTCTTTAAACATTTTCCAAAGAGAAAGGAAAAAATGGTTTTGTTTTGAGCCATCCACTGGAATTTCAAGATGACTGCTTTTGCCAAATGTTCTTTATTCATTTCAAAATTAATAATAATAATCAAAGACTCAGGAAATCAACTATTGCTATGAATTCTATTTTCTAGTATTAACAATGTTCCCTGAATTGTGTGTGCATTTACCTGCTGGTGTCCAAATGCACCAGCATTATTATGAAGAGAAATGGGTCACATAGATTGGGGTCAAAATAATTTCAAAAGGGAGGTATGGAGATAACCAAATGGATATAGGGTATACCAATTTTCAAAAAACTCATAATGCATTTGCACACATGTAAGCAGTAAAATAATCCTACTGTGTTTGAGAAATAGCCCATAGCATTAGCACTTTAGTGTCTTTTGTCTATTAATTCTTCTGGTGTAGACAAGTAAGTGTAGTTTGATAGGATGTCTGTTTATCACAAAGCTGACTGAATCATTTTTAATAAGGCTGATATGCTCCTACGTGTATTTACTAACATTAAGTGGAATTTGAGATTTGTGTGTGTTGCCGAGTGTACTTGTATAAATTCAGAGCATCAATCTGGAACATGCTTTGGGGAGCACATTTCACTTACTACAGTATGTTCAGAGATCCATGCCAAGGGAGAGTTCTATTTCTGCCTCTTTGATCATTTAGCTTCCTGTTGGCCTGGGTGCCTAGTCTACAAATCGGGGCATTTGCAGGACTTCTCAGAACCAAGTGGCTGGCAAGAGTCATCCTCCAGCTCTTCTCTTCTTCTTCTAGGCAGGTGCACTTAAAACACCTTCACACTGCAACTGGATTCATGAATATTTTGAATAGCATGTTGGGACAAGGATTCATCACAACCTCCAAAACATAGTCTGTATGCCTCTCCTCAAGTTTTGTTTTTGCATTTTCATGCCCAGATCTTCTTCTCATGTCCTGAAATGTCAAAGCTCCCCAAATGATACCAAGGATAAAAGTCTCAGAGTGCTTGGGGCAGGACATGTAGCTTGAGGACCCAGCAACTTTCACCCTCTAGGTGCTTATTTTCAGATGCAGCACAAAATGAAAGTTCAATCTCATCTTCTCTGAAATTGCTAGTATGTCTGGAAATCTAGTTTGGGTTATAAGACAACATGGAACGTGGTCAGCACCATGACCTAGGTGCTAAATCTGGCCCCACACCTGCTTTTCTGTAGCCCCAGAGCTAGAACGGTTTCAGGAGGATAAACAAAACAAGAGTGATATATATGGTGTGACATGTGAAAAGTGTATGACATTCAAATTTCAGTGTCTCTAAATAAAGTTTTATTGGAACACAGACATGCACATTCACTTATGTATTGTCTATGGCCATTTCACACTACCATGGCGAAGTTGAGTAGCTGCTACAGAGACCAGATGTGGCCCCTACAGTCAAAAATACTTGCTGTCTGGAACTTTAAAGAAATAGTTTGTCAACCCCTGGTACAGAATAAAGGGTAGCTTTGGGGTTAATAGGATCACAAGGAACTAGTCACTCCAACAGACACTAGTCCATTGTGGTTCAGTAGGAAATACAAAATATAAACCTTCAATACTATGAGAAATCTGTGCTTCTTTTTCTTGTGCTTGCCAGCATTATTTTTCTTTTGAAATGACAAGGGAGAGCATAAAGAATTATTTCCCCCCTCCAGGAAACAATGTGTGTCCATGGTCTATTCTCATAAATTACATGGAAAGACATTATCACACAGCCCACCCAGAATCCACTCACACAGCCTCTCAGTTTTTGCCTCTTTCTCAGCTATTCCTCCAGTTTGTATTCTGCCTGCACATTGGTTGGGGTGTACCAATCTATTTACAGACCAGGAGATACAGCAACTTCCCCCCAAAACAGCTCCCTACAGCTAAGAGGAAGTGGCAGTATTCAAAACAACGTTTTGAATAAATGGAACGAGGATCCCTTCAACTACAGAAGCAACATTTGCTTTGCCATTTCTATTAGTGTAGAAATAAATAACTATATTTGATTCGAAGGCCAGCTATGGAGAGGGCGACGAAGGGGAGAAGGAAGGAAAGATAAAAGGAAAAGAAACTGGAGAGAATAGTTTTAAGCTGGCCCTCTCCCTCTCTCAATTAAAGATTCAGATGTAGTGGAAAGCATATATCGTACCCTGATATTTGTGCTATTGGGCAACCAACTAGCTTTAAGTAGTGTCGTAAGACCTTTGAATAAAATAGCACTTTATTCACTCAGAATTACTATGTGTGTATGTTGCTTGTGAATGATAACGTGCCCTTAAAAGCTTGTCTTCTCTTCCACTTGCTCTTGGCTACATGAGTCTGCTTTGTGATTATATGCTGAGTCTGGTGATGGAAAGTTGTACCATCCTCAAAATAGGCAATTCTTGGTTGACTCTGGAAAATCTTTTCAACTCATCAGAATTTTACCAGAGGTGACATTTCTATCCTTGCTGCAGAAGTACCTGTGAAAAGCTGTGACCTTTTAATCCTTTGTGTTGTCTCAGTCTTCATCAGAGCAAAGTTATTGTCCAAAGGGTTATCATTTGTTTTCACTGAAGATCCCATATCATCTGAAACAAGCTCCTAGCAATCAACTACTCAGTTGATGGATATGGAATAAATACCTGTCATAGTATTATAAGTGCTGTTGTAGAATCAGAAAATGATTAGCTATGACCCTTCTCTTTCAGGCGTCTGCAATCACACTGAGAAGGCAGAGGTCACACACATGGAATATATAAGCATTTTACTCACATGAAAATTTAAGCAGAAGCGTAAAAAGAGTTGAGAAAAGAAATAAATTACTTTGAGAGGACATGAGAATTATCTATAATCCAGGCATTGTAGGAGTATAGGATCTTGATAAACAGAGGAGAAAGAGGGAAAGTGGGCATTTCCTAGTGAACAGAATACACTGGATGAAAGCAAGAACAAAGTATTACCTAAGTCAGTGTTAATGGCTCAAAGGAGAAAAGAATATTGAGGGAAAAAATATATATATTACCAGAGCTAGTTTGATGCCAGACCAAGGCAGGCACTGAAAACAAGTGGAGTAGATACATGATGATTTATGAAATAGAATGCAAGGTATATTAGAGGGTTTGGAGAAATAAAGAGCCATAAGGCTTCTGCTGGAATTTAGTCGTAAAACGATAGAGCATAAATTAAATACAAATAGTATGAATGGAGAGGAAGAGTGGAGCTGATGAGTTTGTCAAAAAGAAACAAAGAGAAGACTCAGAAATAAATGTCCTAGTGTGAGAGATTAGAAGGATGGCTGTAATTACTGGGATATTTGTTATAGTTAGAATGGAGGCCAATGGCTTCCTGATGCACCGAGTCTGAGGAAGTGGAAAGCTGTATCTAACTGGAGCAGTCCCAAGGTCATTCAGAGATCTGTGACTAGCTCATTATTAACCTATAAAACAGGAGATGCCGACTTAGACACTGTCTACTTGGAGCTGATTAAGTACTCCATTTAGTATACGAACCCAAGAAGACACAGATAAAATTTTGACAGCCCTTAGGTTTACCATGAGAGACATAAAGAGGGGTCAGATATTTTGGAAAAAAAAAAAATAGGAATGAGTTATATCATCACATAAGCTAATGAAGTAGAGCTTTTCAAGAGGGTGTTCAAGAGAGAAACACACGTACATGTATACACACACAACTCAAGGAAAGTGAGGACTAAAAAAAGACATGGAGGATTAAGAAGGTCATTGGTAACCCTCCAAAGTACAGTTTCAGTTTAGCGTTGGGATACAAACTGGACTGTCCCCAGACCCGCGTTCGTGGAGCTCTTTATTCCTATTTTAATAATATCTGTTCCAATTCATTTTTAATTCCCTTATAGTGATTTGTACCTTTATTTCTATTTTTGTCATTTCGTTTATTTAACTCTCTGTCCAGGAATTTATCTTATTTTGCTACACAAAGTAGCCCGTCTGCTGTCATTCTGAACCTGTGGGAAGCTCGTCATCAGCATGATGGTGACCTTGACTCCCTGGCCTGTGCCCTTGAAGAGATTGGGAGGACACACACGAAACTCTCGAACATTAAGGAATCCCAGCTGGATGAAGCCGACCTCAGCTACAGCAGGCAAAATGGACTCTAGTCCACTTCCTCTCATGAGAGAGTGATGGCCAACTTCGGGACATTTGCTTTACAGGGGAAAGAAAGAGGCGGCTTTCTGCCCAGTGGCATTTGGGGAATTCAGCCTTCATTTACAATCAGTGAGCATCCCTGATTGAAGAAATTGCATTTTATATAGGTAAAATATGTTAATAGGGAAAAGTACAAGCTCTCTTAAATATATGTGTCTCCTCTGAAGCCACACTCAGGTTCACAGTTGAGGAACTTCTCGGATTTGGAGTGGCAAGGATAAAAGCGAGGGCGTAGCTAGATAAAAGTAACTGTGGGAAAAGATGAGCTACAGCAAAGCTGGGAAGGCAGAGATTGAATAAGTGCGTGTTTTGCAACAGAGTTTTAATGATGTGCCCCAAAGTACCAGCTGATTCTGGCACCAAATTGTCTGAGTTTTCTACCAACTGGCATCCGGGATGCGAGCAATCATTGTCAACTGGCTTTTAGAAGTGAAACACGGTCGCCAACCCATCTGTAGGACTTCAACAACGTCAAGGAGGGCATTTAGAATTTCGAATTTGAGTACACCACACCAGCACCAATTCCCTATCTATCCTAGCCACTTAATGGAAACAAGATCGAGAGGCAGAGAGATCACAAGCTAGCTCTAGCAGCGTACCTACCCCTCCTTCATTTTCTCCAAGGACCAAATCCATCCACATTCTTTCTTCCCCTTCCTTACGAATTACACTAGGGGGAAAGTTTCAAGGAGCATAGACTTTTCAATATGGGAATTTATTTTTTTCTAACTCAAAGCAGGACCATCTCTATTCCCAGCTAAGCCACTCAAATTGCAAAAGCTATCAGAACACAGCTTACCATACAGATTTAGAGACAAGGGAGGTCAAATCAGGTCCAAGGAAACATGAACTGCAGACGCCTTAGGCCTCAGATAAGCTGTTATTCTAGGATGTAGATGTTGATTTAGTTCCCCAGTGCAGTTGTTATGAAGGGATTAGGGGGTTTACTGTCCTTCACAATCCAGTTCTTGAATTTTCTAGCCTTTTGGTACTATGTTATCACAAAATCTCTCCATGGGGCTATAGGTCATCCTCCTTTTGCCTCTTGGGAAATTAGCAGATGGTCTTTGCTCTAAATGATATCCGAGTACATAGACCTGAGGGATACCTCTACCACAGTGTCTGAGAAACCATATGCATTGTTCAAGCAGCCTTCAAGCTCTGATAATTCAACCTCACCAAGTATGCTTTCTTTCCAGGACCATTAATATATTGTTTTACATTTTAAATGCGAGGCAGTGACACTGTGGAGAATTGAAATCCACAGATAATACATAACCCCCATCTTAACACTTCACTCCATCTTTTATCCTATTTAATCATTTTTGACAAGATGTCCAGGTAGACTACAGATGAACAGATTTACTCCTGAATATCTTTTGTTGGATGTTTTAATTAGCTGTCCAGAATCAGGACAACCAAAGTCAAGGACCTAGATTAACCACAAGGTTGATTAGCTACTTAGAGGTTGGCCCTATTAGAATAAATATAGTCAGGGAATGGGGGAGGTAGGGAGTACTTGGCAGTAGGGATGTGATCAACTTCTTAAACAATGTTTTTGTAGATCCCATGTTTAAAAAAATGTTGTGAATCTCCACCTAAGTGAAAAAGACTTAAAATAGGTTGAATTTATGATATCCTGGGTAAGGCATTGAAGAAGTAACTCTTGAATGTGTTGGCCATTCTCTCTAATGAATGTGTGGTATAGAAGGTCCCCTGTAATCGATGGAAGGCTTTGCTACATGAAATTCAAAAAGCATCTTGCTTTTCTCAGGAACCAAAGGCATATTATACAGAACAAGTCCTCTTAGAACTGTTGAGCATATTTTCAAAATACCATAACTAGATCAGGAAAATACCCTTTTTGCCAGTATACTCAACTTGTTTATTCCTTCTAGGGAGCAAAAGACAGAAAGCATCTAAGTGTTAATCATCTAACATAATGATGGGATATAATTTCTGAGATAGAAGTGGAAGTAGATGGTCATCCACCCAAAATAAACCAGAGGGTTGATTGGCATGGGTGGTATGCAGAAAGAATCTGCATTAAACTGTTGAATAGGAACTTATAGAAAGTACAGTGTAGAGAGCATATGTTGTTGTCCATCTTGGAGGATTTTTGTTTTAAAACATCCTATCCTTTTTTCCTCTTCCCTTCTAATTGGCCTTATAATTGTTTTTATCTATTCTGTGAATCCACACAGATCATTTTTGGATTTCTGATATATTTTTTATATTTTAAAACAGATGAAAAATGTTAAAGTTTCCCCTAGAATCTATCTAGATTATTTTAAGATAAGAATTTATTATCCCTGACTGTCTAGAATTTCCTCCCGTGTGTTTATTTTTCTTTTTTTTTTTTTGGCCTGGGTTTTATAAATAAATGCACCTGAGTGATAAAGGAAGCATAGAACATGATTCATCTCGGATCTCAGCCCAAGGTTCACATCCATCTTTCAGTCCATTTTGTTTCCTCTTTGCATTTCTCCCACTTATTTCTGCTAGGACCATACGTAGGATTTCTGTAGGTTTTCTACAGTTTGAGATTCTATGGCCATTGCATGTCAGGATTGTGCAGTATTTTACAAAAGGATTCCAAAGAGAACCCATGTTTTTGAGATTTACAGACCAAGGTGTGTGTGTATGTGTGTGTGCGGGGGGGGGCAGGGAGTATGAAACTGCAGATCAGATAGACTTAGCTGTCGCTTGAACTTGCGGTTACTCACTGTAACCTAAACCCTGGTTCAATTTTAATATTTTCATATCACAACACAGATGCCTCTCTTGAAAGAGATTTACTTACTCACTCATCAGCCCAAGCGCTCACTTTCGAAGTCTTATTGTCCTAGTGCCAAAGGAAAAAAGAAATTAAAGGTGGTCTTTCATACTTGGTAGGTTACTTCAAATTTTTACAGAATAGCCCACTTAATGCCAAATCTTTCAATCCTCAGAAGCATTTAAGTCTAATAGTCCTGCTTTAAACATGACTAAAAAGGATGCCACCAAAATGGTGCACTTCCCAGCTTAACCAGACTGCAGTCTCTAAAGTTAATTTATAGTTTTTATGGCGTCGCTTGTGCAGTCCTCCTAGTTTACATTAAAAATCCTTTAAGCCAAAAGGAAGCTCACTCTATGGATTTAAAGGCAAACTTCCCTTACCGGTGCAGGAAGTCTCATAAAATTCAGATGTACTGCCACAAAAAATTTAAGGGTCTTTTTGTAAGAGATGAATAGGAATTGACACAGTTCTCCTTAAGGAGGGGAACTTCTCGTTTTTGTTATTTTTATCTTCAGCTGCAGGTGTTTTCCTTTGCCACGCCCCTTGTCATTTTCCTTTCAGTTGACTTTGAGAGAGGATATGAAATCCAATCACTAAAACAGGGTTCTCTTTGGATTAAAAGTTCTGGGTTTATTGCAGCTGTTGCCCTTGATAGAAATTCTCAACTTCTGGATTGATAAGCAAAGGCAGAATATTAAAAAGATAGTTGGTTGAAGATGGTATTCTCCACTTGCCAAACGTCTGGCCAATCTACCTGTGAATTTCAAAGCATTACAGAATCTTTTGATGTGCTTTTGGTTTTCCTTTTTGGCCATTTTCTCTTCAATTTCTTAATCCCTCTGTAAAGGTGTTGAGTCAGATGTGTTGAAGGTGACGTTCTCTCGAGGGTCTTTGTTCCAGAACCCTGAAGGTCACAGGAACCGTGAAGGAGCTGAGAAACGTGCTTTTCCGGCCCATTGTATGGCTCATTTTCATTAAGTTTCCTCATGAAACACTGCAGAGTTCTGAATCCTTGGTAACTCCCATTGACTGGACTAGGGGTGACATCTACAGCAAATGGGAGAACAAAATATACTGTCCTACAGATAGTGATACATTTTATTATCCCTCTGGTGTTAGTTACCATAGCACTGTATTTGCAAAATCGATGCTTTAGCCAAACGCTGAATGGCCACCGTTTCCGCCGTTTCCACTGTTTCGTCTGCATAGAATTTTCCTGAACTACAAGCAAAAATGTATTTCGTCAAATGTCACGAAGTGAAAATGTTACTAATCTTAGATGTGTTGCATATTTTGTGTTTTTACTTTCCAAACTCTTTCAAAAGCTGCAGTTATAAAGCTGTTTGGCTGTGTTGACAGCATGTGGTGTTTTTTGCAAAAGTAATTCTAGGAGAGCCAGTGTCTACCATGGACTTTTCACATCCCCAGCTCCGGTCTCATCAACAAAATCGAGATGACAATTTGTATGCTGTGATTTTTTTCAAAAGAGAAAAGGGGATGGAAATCAGACCTGGCCGTTAGTCACTAGTGTGTAGTACTGTGATCTGAAGTAGGAAATTTAACTCACATAGAATAATTGTGGTTTTTGAAGCAGCTACTTTGATTTTTCCTTTTTCTGTGAAGATCATGGATTTGGAATGTCTTCACGAGGTGGATTTAAGACAGTAACACTAAGCTCTAAGTCTTAGAACCCACCCTCCATCTGAACCCAAAGATGAAAAAGGCAGTAAGCTTCATGGTTAAGCCTAAGCTTAAAAATGTCCTCCCCCCATCCCTATTATTGAGTTCAGCAAGGGGTACTTTTTTCTCCCCCAAAAAAAGTTGAATTAGAAAATACATAACTAAATTTGGTAATGTAGTTCTTTGCATGAATGGAAATGTGGGATAAATAATTTTACAAAAGGCATGATTACAGTGAAAATGTCCTTTTGCTTCAAATTGTGCTCACCCCAAAAGTATTTCCCTATCTCAAGCATTACTTACATCCAAAATGGACAAATTATACAATTCCATTAAAATTGGATATATAGGATAGAAACTTGACTGTGATTCTACTGAATCGTGCTATTTGAGGGGAGTTTGTAAGCAGAATATCATGCCTGCTGTCCCATTACTGGAACAGATATTGCAATCAGAAATAGATCTAATAATTCTAATATCCCTCCATTAGCAGCTCTGATGATACTGAAGGGAGATTCACCCCTTCCCAGGAGGCTTCCATTTAAGCCTTAACAGAGGGTGACTAAAATATTTCAATCAGAAACACATTCCAAGGCCCGCCCTAGATGATGCTGGCCACTCCCATTCAAAACTTCTCTATAAGAAGGTGGGAAACACTCCATCTGTGGGAATTAATTTTCCAGTAAGGAAAACAGTTTTCTCCCTTTCTAAATTGGAATAAAGACTGACTTAACATTTCCCATTCTTCAGAATTGTATCTAATTGGTGCATGCAATCCAGTAAGTCTCGACCTAGAAATATTGCAAATATAAGCAGTTAGAGGAAAACTGGCCGATTCTCCTGACCCAAACTCAAAAAAAAAAAAATATATATATATATATATATATATATATATA
>NW_021703773.1:7145675-7393660 GCF_005190385.1 Monodon monoceros | reverse complement strand
AAAAAAAAAAAAAGCAGAACTGAATACTTAATTTGACATGAAGCTGAAGGAGTGAACAAGCCAGAGGAGAGAGTTTGAATAAAGCATGGCCTTGGCTTCATACCACACTTTTTGTGCCTTGTATTATCAATGTAAATTCTGAATGTTGTACAGTAAATACTTGGATGGACTTCTTAGAAAAGGCTGCACTGGCTTCTTTTTCAGCACATGTACATATCTATAAATATATATACATATATATTTGGTAATGCCAAACAGCTGTGTTATATTGTATCGAACAAAAATGGACGGTTTGGATGTTTTATGTAGAGTTTGCAAAAAAACTGGATGATGACAGACTTTTCGAGATAAATGTACAGACATAAATTACTGCATATCAGTTATTTATGAATAAAGAGTCTTTTATTGACATTTTAGGATACTCCACGAGTGGAACTTTGAACTGGCAATGAGGATCCCCTCTACACACCTCCTGCCACAGTCAGCCAGGGGCTGGAATGCCCTTCACATCAAGGTCAATTTCCTAATACCCGCTATATATTGAACCTAATTTCTCCTTCTGTCCTCAAGAAGGAGTTTAAAATGAGGCAAATGGAAGCAAAGATGAGATGATTTTTTTTTTAGATGATCTTCTAAATATTCCTACTCCACTCCAATGCACACACTTACCACTATCCTTGGGATATAGTTTAATATACTCTGAGATACCCGCCATACCATAACTGGGATACTGTTCATCTTTTTCCTCAAAATGCCTGCATTATTTTTACAGACACTCTAGAAAGTGTTCTGCCTCTCCATGGGAAAAGGTTAAGAAAATAAGTACAATGCTGCACATTTCAAATACATCTTCACAGACTGAATCTGTTTTGCATGGTTTTTAAAATGCCAGAAGTTCCCAAGAATTCGATCATAACTACTTACAACTCGTTGGAGCCATTTTAAACAGTATGATTTACTAGAAGATGGTTTCTGATCTGCTTCGACTAGTTGGTTATCAATGAAAAGGTCAAAAGTTGGCTTAAACCAAGTGTTTTCCAAATTTGGTTTTTTAAAACCATTTTCACAGAAAGGTAACAGTTTTTTTCCCCAAGTTGGAAATCTACAGAGTAAAATGAAATATCATTCCCTACTCTAGATTTCTGAACACCTTTATGTGTATGATGGATCTAGTGGATATGATGGAGCTCTAAGAGGGGAGGAGTACAGGCAACATTTCCTCAGCTTTTGGGGGATCATCTGATGGGACTTAGCAGGAATGGGTATGAATATTCACAGAGTGGCTGTGAGTGGTTTCAACTGTTCTTTCTGACCATTTTAAGGTAGGCAGCGCTTTCAAGCTGATTAAAATGTATTTAAGTTACTGATAGAATGTTAAGTGATTCTAATTAACTTAACCTAGGTAAATTAGTATGATTAGGCAGAACCACACCAAAAATTTCAGAATTACTTGTATCATTAGAGCAAATAAATCCAATTTGAGTTGGTCAGAACAAGTTTTAACTAGATGGAGGCTGTGGGCTGGCATACAGATCCGGATATAACTAGCTCGTCCTGATGAAAACTTAACAGATCAGCTTCAACCTGTAATAAACTGTTCAAACTAATTTTAAAAAATTATAAAAATGTTTTATCTAGTTAAGAACTAATTCTGAGTGGATTAAAGCTACTTTGGGCTAATCTAGGTTTGTTTGATGTAGCCAACATTCATTTGTTAGAATTTGATCAAACTTACTCTGATAGGGGTTACTCATTCATTTAAAAAATATTTAGCATTTTCTATAGATAACAGAGTCCACGATCAAATTCTCACTCTACCAGTTAGCATTTGATATCAAGCAAGACACTTGGCATTTCTACTTTATCTATAATACAGGGATGATAATAGAAGTTTAGATTCTTTCCAAAGTCTGAATATTAAATGAGAGGAAAAAAATACATGTAAAGCCCTTAGCGCACTACATAATAGTAAGCGACCAATGAGAGTTAGGTTTTGTCTTATTTTAGAGAGGCAGTATGCATAGTAGTTAACAAAATGTTTTTGGGGTGTTTTGTTTTGTTTTGTTTTGTAGTACGCGGGCCTCTCACTGCTGTGGCCTCTCCCGTTGCGGAGCACAGGCTCCGGACGCGCAGGCTCAGCGGCCATGGCTCACGGCCCCAGCTGCTCCGCGGCACGTGGGATCTTCCCGGACCGGGGCACGACCCCGCGTCCCCTGCATCGGCAGGCGGACTCTCAACCACTGCGCCACTAGGGAAGCCCAACAAAATGTTTTTGAGATCAGCACAGTCTGGTGGAATAATCCGGATTCTGCCATTCTCTGGATACATGACCTTCATCAAGAAACTATCATTAAAAGGAGATGATCATATCAAGCTCATTGGACACAAAGTAAATGTTCAAGAAATAGTGTAGTGATAAAAGCATCTCCACCTGTCACTGGCGAGTTCGGGTTATGAACAGAGATGTCCTAGAGTGTTCATTATATAGTTGTCCCTCGGTATCCACGGGGCTTGGTTCTAGGACCTCCAGAGATACCAAAAATTTGTGGATGCTCAAGTCCCATATATAAGATGGCACAGTACTTGCATATAACCTACGAGCACTCTCCTGTATACTTTAAATCATTTCTAGCTTACTTATAGTATCTATACAGTTGACCCTTGGACAATATGGGTTTGTACTGTGTGGTTCCCACTTAATTCACGGGTTTTTTTTCAGTAGTAAATGCTACAGTACTAGATGATCCATGATTGGTTGAACCCGTGAATGCAGAAGAACCATGGATGCAGAGGGCCGGCTATAAGTTAAACATTTTCAACTGAGCCCCTGAGCCTCTCGTTATGCAAGGGTCAACTGCACAATGTAAATACTAGGTAAATAGTTGCTGGTGTGCAGCAAATTCAAGTTTTGGTTTTTGGAGCTTTTTTAATCCTTGATTGAGTGAATCCACAGTTGGGGAACCCACAGATACAGAGGACCAACTGCATAAACATAGTAAAGTAACAACAAGGGCCAAAGACGTACTCAACTTTAGTGTCGTTCTGATACCTGAAAGCTATTTAAGAAAAAAGAAAAAACAACAACTATGTCTTAAACTATCCCTGAAGTAAGTTAAATGAAATTTGTTTTCAAATATAAACGTTAAGGCTTAATACAATGAGCTTAAAAAAAAAAACTCTACTGAGGTCCTATTTTCCACCCATATAGAATGGTTTGAGGAGGGAAAGAATGAGGCAAATCCATATTAAAAGGGTAGCTATCATGAAGAGACATAACATTTTGTTTAAAATGATAGAAATATGGCATAGAATAGATGCTCCATCAGTGAGATGACCCATTTTCTGGTTTTCAAACAACACAAGGGCCTTAAAAACATGACAGTGTTCACAATTTCAACATTCAAGAGTTACCTGGGCACTATCACCTGTATGTGCCAACCCCTCTTCTACAAGTTGGGCATTCATACATGAAAGACATTGACTCGACCTTCAAGAAGCTCACACTCTCTGATAATCCAGAAGATTATCATACCATCAGATGAAAGAGGTGAGTGTAGATTGTTAAGGGAGAATGGGGGAGGAGACCAGGGTGTGTTGTATGAGGGAACATTACATGGTCAAGTTGCCACTGGGCTAAGATTTAAAGATGGTGTATTAATATAGCTCTTTCAATAATACTTGGTAAAATCCCTACAATTTGTGGCTTAAAATAAACATTTCTCATTCTTCCAAGTTTATGTGTCAGCTGGGGGGTCCTACTGACCTGATCCCGGCTTGGCTGATCTCAGCTGGACTCATTCATGTATGTGCAGTTAGCAGGGAGGTTAGCTGGGCTGGCTCTTCCAGACTGGACTCCTGACATGTCTGGGCCTTGGCTAGAATAGAACCAACTAAACTCTGCTCCATGTGTCTCATGATCCAATAGGTGAGGCTGGCTATGTTCTCACAGTAAAGGCAGAGAGAGAGAAGCATGTCAAGTCTTTGGAGACCCCGTCTTGAAACACCACCATTTCTATAATATTCTCATGGCCAACATAACTCACAAGACCAACCCATTCAAGAGACAGGGAAATAGAATCCGCCTCTTGATGAGAATTGCTGCAAAATCACAGTGCAAAGAGTGTGGATACAGAAAGGGGTGGAGAATTTGGGTCATGGTTTCAATTTCTCCATCAGAGATGAGTAAGAATTTGTCAGACAAAAAATAAAGGAGGGGGAAAAAAAATAAAGGAGGGGAGACATGGAAGCAACCTAGATGTCCATTGACAGATAACTGGATAAAGAAGATGTGGTACATATACACAATGTTAGTCGTTAAAAAGAATGAAATAATGCCATTTGCAGCAACATGGATAGACCTAGAGATTATCATACTAAGTGAAGTAAGCCAGACAGAGAAGACAAATATATGATATCACTTATATCAATATGTGGAATAAAAAAAATACAAATGAACTTATTCACAAAACAGAAAGACTCACAGACATAGAAACCAAACTTATGGTTACCAAATGGGGAAGGCATTGGGGATGGGGGGTAAATTAGGAGGTGGGGACTAACATACGCACATGACTACATATAAAATAATCAACAAGGACCTACTGTATAGCACAGGGAACTATACTCAATATTTTCTAATAACCTATAAGGTAAAAGAATCTGAAAAAAACTGTATATCTCAATCACTGTTGTACACCTGAAACTAACATGATATTGTAAATCAACCATACTTCAATAAAAAATCATTAAAAAGATAAAGGAGGGAGAGCTTTCAAACAGGAAGATTAGCATTGATAAATATATAATAAGCATGTTATTCAGGAGGCTGTCATACAGTTTTTCATGCCTCTAGTCCTTAGGACCCACTGGATTTTCTACAATAGCACTTTCCAAACTTCTATGCTGTTATTAGGTACTGACCCTATGGTTAGCCATGTTTGGGGAAAGCTGAGTTCATCACATTTAGATGTTTCTTTATTGTGAGACCTCTCAAAGGTTTTTGCATAATAATAGTAATCAACACTTTCTGAATACTTTCAATGTGCTAGGCACTTTACATGGATTCATGCATTTAATCCCCTAGCAACCAATGAAGTTTTGTTCACATTTTGGAAGTAGGGAACTTGAAGAAAGAAGTTATGCTAATGTACATTTTTAATCACTCAGCCAAGCCTATTGTCTACAACATTTTCCAAATATATATCACTACTAACTCTCATTTAATGAATATGTAGTAAAATCTCACAGTTCACATTTTGGGATCCACTTTGCTAAAGAAATATAAGAAATGAATTGGGTCCTCCATCTTAAATTAATTTAGTCCAGATTATCTTTCATTTTTTCTCATCTATCAACCCATTTCTTTGCATTTTGCAAAATTTCTTATCTCCAAACATATGATAAACCCATGGCAACCTTTTTAACATTTTCATTCTTGCCTCTGAATGCTTGATTTAACTAAGTTCCTCTATAACTAATTAAAAATGCATCCTTAAAACTCATGGGGATGAGCTCTATTTTGTTCAATCTTATAAAGACCACTTTTAAAAGCTGGAGGCACCTTTACAAACAATTAAATGGTTTGTATCAAATAACCTTGGTTTCTTTAAGCTCAGAGAAAAATTCAATCTATACTTCCTTTCAAAAAAGGTGTTTTTGGTGTCCAGCCATGGACGAGATGCTGTGAAGTTAAATGGACAGAGCCCAGAGTAGATTAAGAAGGCGCTAACTACACAACATTGTAAATCAACTATACTTCAATTTTTTTAAAAAAAAGGCACTATCTGAAGAAAATTCTACTCCTAGCTCTCAGGCCTACCAGTGGAGTATCAGACAATTCATTTTACATTTTGAGTCTCAATTTCCACATCTGTAAAATCAGCATCATGAATATCCTGTCCCACTTCCCATATATGTCTACAGCAGGGATCAAAAGAAATACTGCATGTGAAAAATAACTTTATATTCTAGTAAATGCTATGCAGGTATTTTAACAGAATGAGAACTGCACACTTACTGTCAATGATAAAAGATCTGAAATGAATGTTTTTAGACCAAATTATTGTTAGACATGCAGGTAAAAAATTCTAAGTGACCCATACTTGTTCCTTCATCTTTGCTGATACCTAGGGTTAAATAATTTGGTTAAAATGCCCAGGAAAACAGAGATGATCTCTTCTCCTAGCATCACTGCTCTCAAAATCCAAATACTTTGGGAAGGATTATCAATATGAATGTATTTTGACAACATCGTAAGTGAAAAATTATATAAAATGCGAAGGTCAACTCTACATTTATCATCCCTGAAAGAGGTTAATACTTCTCTTCTGTCTTTTATGGGCACAAACTATCATTTCTTTTTATTATCCTTTACAATCTTGGCAAAAAAAGGAAACACAACTTACCATTAAATTGTACCTTCTACTGGCTCACTGCTTTACCCAAATGTTGGGTTTATTTAAAAATATATATTTTAAAAATATTTAAGATATTTATGATTGCCAACTATCAGGGAAACACTATATTAGGCAGTGGACTACAACAATAAATAAAAGCTAAGTACCCCACTCTCACAGTGGTTTCATTCTTCTGGAGGCGGAGACAAAGAATAAAAACTAAATATAGAGTAAGTTACACACAGGAAAGAGGAATGGGATTTCTGGGGGTGAGACTCGAGTTGTATTTTTAAGTACAGTTGTCAGGCAGGGTCTCACTGAGAAGGCAACTTTTGATTAAAGAGCTGAAGGAGATGACAAGTGAATCAAGATCATCCCTGAGAGAAGAGGACTGAAGACAGGGGAAATGTCAGTTCCAAAGTCCTGAGGCGGAAGTATGCTGGTCTGTTCAAAGGACAGCAAGGAAGTCTGGGTGGCTTGGAGCAGTCTGAGTAAGAGTAGGAGGAGATGAGCTCAGAGAAGTCAGGGGGTGGATCAAATATGATCCCACAAGGTTTGGGCTTGTAATCATGTGAAGTGAGAAGACACTTGAGGGATCCGAGCAGCGTTGGCGTGGCTTGAGAATACATTGTAGGGACGAAAAGGTAGATGCAAGACAATTACCACTTAGTTGCAGGATGGGGAGTGGAGATGATTGTGGATTGGTTCAAAGCGGTTGCTTAGGTGTGATGAGAAGAGTTTGAATCACGGATATATTCTGAAGGTACAGCTGGCAGCACGTGCTTATACAATGGATGGATGTTGGGAAAGAAAAGGAAGAAATCAATGATGACCCCAAGGTTTTGGTCCGAGTAACCATGTTAAAATGTACCTAGGGACATTTTAATACAAAAGTTTATAGGCAGTGAGTTTGGAACCAGGGTGCAACTTAAATTTGTTTTCTTCATCTAAGCAATTTAGCAGTATTTTTCAAAGTATGAGCCCTCTGAAGTAGAATCACTTAGAGTGTTTATTAAAAATGTAGGTTTCTGGGTCTTACACCTCAGATTGAATCTCACAATCACTTTAGAATGAATACTAGAGATTAATAATCATACTGATCTTGCATTTCCACAACCTTACCCTGAGATCTTTAGGAGCAATAAAATCTAAGAGCCACTGCATTAAAACAAATAGTCTGTGTGCTCCTGGAAAGACTTACTCCACATTTCACCATGAAGAAAGGATCAGTTATTTCTGCACTGAAGGATAGAAAATGATTGGCAGGCCGGTATCCCTTCTTTGTCACCGACATCAATAACTCAACATCTGAAGCCACTAGGGAAAAACAGAAGTCTCCTATCTCCATCCTTGTCTAAATCTAAGCAGTTGCCAATCCTGAATTTGAGGATTGTTTTTCATAGTTAATATAAAGTGGTGAGCCTGTGGCAGGGGAAGGAGTCTTTTTCAATGTGTGAGGCTTCATCCATCACTGACATGTACAATTCCCCTCCTTTTCCTTCTTTCCTATTCCCCCCCCATTTTCAGTATAATTAGACTCAGGGGGACTTGAGATTTGTCTTCAAATATTTGAAACTCTGTTATATAGAAGAGGGATTAGACTTGTTCTACCTGGTCCCAAGAGGTAGAAATAGGATAAATTCTGCAGAAAATACAGGGAGACTGTTTAAAATTATTATTCCTTTCAGGGACCATAATTTTCATAGAGCTGTTTAAACTTGGGATAAGCTTTCAAGGAATCTTTAAAGATTCTGGTCATTTTTTATTCATGACTTTCATTGAAACATGCAAATAGTGTCATGCTCTCTTTGTTGACACTTTTTTTGTTTGGGGTAAGTTCCTCCCTCCCAAGGCAACACTCGGATTTTTTTTCTCTTTTCCTTTAGATCGAGACTTTTGACTCCTCTCACTAACCAGATCTTCATTCCCTAGTCCAGGGATGAGCAAACCATTTTGGTAAATCAGAGGGTAAACATCAGGTTTTGTAGGCTACAAGGTTTCTGTTAAAACTTCTCAACTCTGCCACTGTAACAAGAAAGCAGTCACAGACAATGTTTAAACAAGTGAGTGTGGCTGTGTTGCAATAAAACTTTATTTATGGACACTGAAACTTGATTTCCATATAATTTTTATGTGTCACATAAGAATGATTTAAAAAATTTTTGCAACCATTTAAAAATTTTAAAACTATTCTTATGCTCAACATCACTAATTATTAGAAAAGTGCAAATCAAAACTACAGTGAGGTACCACCTCACACCAGTCAGAATGGCCATCATTAAAAAGCCTACAAATAACAAATGCTGGAGAGGGTGTGGAGAAAAGGGAACCCTCCCACACTGTTGGTGGGAATGTAAGTTGGTGCAGCCACTGTGGAAAACAGTATGGAGGTTCCTCAAAGATCTAAAAATAGAGTTTCCACATGAGCCAGCAGTCCCATTCCTGGGCATATTATCTGGACAAAACACTCATTCAAAACGATACATGCACCCTTACATTCATAGCAGCACTATTCACAATAGCTGAGACATGGAAACAACCTAAATGTCCGATAACAGAAGGATGGATAAAGAAGATGTGGTACATATATATACAACGGAGTTCTACTCAGCCATAAAAAAAGAACAAAATGGGACTTCCCTGGTGGTCCAGTGGTAAAGAATCCATCTTCTAATTCAGGTTCTATCCCTGGTGGGGGAACTAAGATCCCACATGCTGCAGGGCAACTAAGCCCATGTGCCACAACTACTGAGCCTGCACACCCCAAATTACAGAGCCCATGTGCTCTGGAGCACATGCACCACAACTAGAGAGAGAAAACCCACATGCCACAACTGTAGAGAAGCCCGTGCGCCACAATGAAAAGCCCACACGCTGCAGCAAAATATCCCGCGTGCTGCAATGAAGACCCGACACAGCCAAAAATAAAAACAAATAAATAAAAATTTAAAAGTTAAAAAAGAAGGAAATAATGCCATTTGCAGCAACATGGATGGACCTAGAGATTATCATACTAAGTGAACTAAGTCAAACAGAGAAAGACAAATACCATGATATCACTTATATGTGGAATCTAAAATATTATACAAATAAACTTATCTACAAAACGGAAACAGATTCACAGACATAGAGAACAGACTTGTAGTTGCCAAAGGGGAGGGGAGGTAGGGGAGGAATGGACTGGGAGTTTGGGATTAGCAGATGTAAACTATTATATATAGGATGGATAAATAACAAGGTCCTACTATACAGAACAGGGAACTATATTCAATACCTGTGATAAAACATAATGGAAAAGAACATGAAAAAGAATGTATATATGTACATATATATATATAACTGAATCACTTTGCTGTACAGCACAAATTAACACAACATTGTAAATCAACTATACTTCAGTAAATAAATATGTAAGTAAAATGTTTAAACCTTAAAAAAATAAATAAAAAGAAACTATTCTTAGCTCAAGTTGTACATAAGCAGGTAACCAGCTGGATTTGGCCCAAGGGCTATAGTTTACACCTCCCGCCTTAGCTTCTCATTATAGACCCTAAGGAGGGACCACCTGTCGGAAGGACACAATCAGATGCATTGAGATCTGAAAGGAGAACCTATAGGCTGAGAATCTGCTGAGAGCTGGGGGACAGGAGCAGTCCTAGGGTTCAGTCATAAGTCTTCATAGCTCCACGTTTTTATCTAAGTGGGTACTTTTAAAAGTGGTTTCAGTTGAAGATATGATGATAGGTGTGCATGTTTCAAACACAATACCTGGAATAAAAGTCAGAAACTCAAGTACAGAAGTAGGAAGAAAAACTAAATCTGTTAACAAAACTTTGAGACTGATCACACCTCTAGAGGGTTAGCAGGTCTACATTTGTCAGAGAGGCAGGCTTTGGGCTAACCTACTCTGCTATCTCCTTCACAATAAAGTTTGACTGCTCAGACACCACATTATTGCCTTGTAAAAACTGAGCATCTCCTATTATTATCCATTTCAGGCTTAAAGCATAATAATAGATGAAAATAAACATTCTGGTAATAAGATATGTTTAAAGATTATTTCCCAGACCATTTGGTAGCACTTATGTTATTACCGTCAAGGTAAGTCTCCAAAATGTAGTAACAAAGTATTGCAATAATGCTTACAAGATTTCCTCAAAGGGAGGTTCTGGAGACAGCTTTTCATTTTGGAGCAACTAGTAGAGGGGAAGTTCTAAGGTACTTATCTCTTCTTTTACCTGTTTCAATGTGTAAGGCTTCATCTATCACTGACATGAACCAATTCCCCTCCTTTTCTTTCTATTTTTTTTTATTTTCAAAATAATTAGATTCAAGGGGGCTTGATATTTGTCTTCAAGTATTTCAAAGTCTGTCATATGGAACAGGGATTAGATTTGTTCTGCCTGGTCCCAAGTGGTAGAAATAGGACCAATTCTGCAGAAACTCCAGGGAGAGGTGTTTTTTGTTTGTTTGTTTGTTTTTAATTCCTTATAGTGAGCATAATTTTTACAGAGCTCTTTAGAACTAGGATGAACTCTCAGAATTTCAAGTCACTGAAAGTGTTCATACAGACGTCAGACTACTACTTGGAGGGGATTTTGTAAAAAGAACTCAACTAAAATAGTTCTAAGATTCTGAGTCAATGAATTGTTAGCCATATAATATGATAATAATAGCAGCTCCATTATTTGACTACATAATATTGTAAAATACTGTACTGAAATCTACATACTTAGTTAATACTCACAATGACAGGATCTGCACTACTTAGTATTTGAACTTTATAAATGATACCAAAACCCATGAGGTTAAGTAACTTGCCCTAAATTACAGAGCTAGTAAACAAAAGATTTGTTTCCAGATCTACTTGACACCAAGGTCCAGGCTCTTAAAACTATGCTGCTTCTTTGTAGTGGGGGAATGCAATGAGCTTTAAGGACTTGATTTGTGCTGCCTGATAGCTTTTAATCTAAGACAAAAATAAAGGATACAGGGGACTTCCCTGGTGGTCCAGTGGTTACGACTTTGCTTTCCAACGCAGGGGGTGTGGGTTCGATCCCTGGTTGGGGAGATAAGTTCCCACATGCCTCATGGCCAAAAAACCAAAACATTAAAAAAAAAACAAATTACCAAAAAAAATATTGTAAGAAATTCATAAAAGACTTTAGAAATAGTCCACATCAGACAACTACGGCACCCACCAGGTGCTGGTGGGGGACCTCGGACACCAAAGGGGATGAGAGGAACCCCCAAGCGACTGGGATGGGGGTTGAGCCTGAGTGCCTATGGTGGGAGTGCCAAGTCCAAACTGCTGGACTAACAGAGAACCTCAACCCCAGGGAATATTAATCGGAGTGAGGTCTCCCGGAGGTTCTCATCGTGGCACCAAAACCCAGCTCTACCCAACTGCCTGAAAACTCCAGGGCTGGATGCTTCAGCCTAAACAACCAGTAAGACAGGAACACAGCCCCACTGATCAAAAAAAAGATGACAGAAAATTATGTCACAGGTAAGGGAACCAGGCAGAAACCTAAAAGGCCAAGCAAATGAAGACGAAATAGGCAACCTACCTGAAAAAGAATTCAGAGTAATGATAGTAAAGATGATCCCAAATCTCGGAAAAAGAATGGAGGTATGTATCGAGAAAATACAAGAAATGTTTAACAAAGATGTAGAAGAACTAAAGAACAAAGAAACAGTGATGAACAACACAATAACTGAAATGAAAAATACTCTAGAAGGAATCAATAGCAGAATAACTGAGGCAGAAGAACGAATAAGTGACCTGGAAGATAGAATGGTGGAAATAATAGCCAAGGAGCAGAATAAAGAAAAAAGAATGAAAAGAAGTGAGGCCAGTCTCAGAGACCTCGAGGACAACTAAACGCACCAACATTTGAATTATACGGCTCCCACAAGAAGAGAAGAAAGAGAAAGGGACTGAAAAAATATTTGAAGAGATTATAGTTGAAAACTTCCCTAACATGGGAAAGGACATAGCTACCCACGTGCAGGAAGCACAGAGAGTCCCAAACAGGATAAACCCTAGGAGAAACACACCAAGACACATATTAATCATATTAATCAAACTAACAAAAATTAAATTCAAAGAAAAAATATTAAAAGCAGCAAGGAAAAAGCAACAAATAACATACAAGAGAATCCCCATAAGGCTATCAGCTAATTTTTCAGCAAAAACTCTGAAGGCCAGAAGGGAATGGCAGGATATATTTAAAGTGATGAAAGGGAATAAACTACAACCAAGATTACTCTACCCAGCAAGGATCTCATTCAGTATCAACAGAGAAATCAAAAGCTTTACAGACAAGCAAAAGCTAAGAGAATTCAGCACCACCAAACCAGCTTTACAACAAATGCTAAAGGAATTGTTCTAGGCAGGAAACACAAGAGAAGAAAAAGAACCACAAAAACAAACCCAAAACAATTAAGAAAATGGCAATAGGAATATACATATCAATAATTACCTTAAACGTGAATGGATTAAATGCTCACAGACTGGCTGAACGGGTACAAAAGACACAGGCTGGCTGAACAGATACAAAAGTAAGACCCATATATATGCTGTCTACGAGAGACCCACTTCAGACCTAGGGACACAGACAGACTGAAAGTGAGGGGATGGAAAAAGATATTCCATGCAAATGGAAATCAAAAAAGATATCCAATGCAAATGTAAATCAAAAGAAAGCTGGAGTAGCAATATTCATATCAGACAAAATAGACTTTAAAATCAAGACTGTTACAAGAGATAAGGAAGGACACTACATAATGATAAAGGGATCAATCCAAGAAGATATAACAATTATAAATACTTATGCAACCAACACAGGAGCATGTCAATACATAAGGTAAATGCCAACAGCCATAAAAGGGGAGATCAACAGTAACCCAGTAAGAGTGGGGGACATTAACACCCCACTTACACCAATGGACAGATTATCCAGACAGAAAATAAATAAGGAAGCACAAGCTTTAAGTGACACTACAGACAAGATAAATTTAATTGATATTTATAAGACATTCCACCCAAAAGCAGCAGAATACACTTTCTTCTCAAGCGCACATGGACCATTCACCAGGATAGATCACATCTTGGGTCACAAAGCAATCCTCAAATTCACCAAGATAGATCACATCTTGGGTCACAAACAATCCTCGGTAAATTTAAGAAAACTGAAATCATATCAAGCACCTTTTTCCAACCACGAGGCTATGAGACTAGAAGTCAATTACAGGAAAAAAACTAAAAAACACAAACACACGGAGGCTAAACAATACATTGCTAAATAACCAAGAGATCGCTGAATATATCAAAGAGGAAATTTAAAAAACCATAGAAACAGATGACACCAAAAGCACGATGACCCAAAGCCTGTGGGATGCAACAAAAGCAGTTCTAAGAGGAAAGTTTATAGCAATTTAATCTCACCTCAAGAAACAAGAAAAACCTCAATCTAACATTACACCTAAAGCAACTAGAGAGAGAAGAACAAAGAAAAACCAAAGTTAGTAGAAGGAAAGAAATATAAAGATCAGAGCAGAAATAAATGAAATAGAAACAAAGAAAACAATAGCAAAGAGCAATAAAACTAAAAGTTGGTTCTTTGAGAAGATAAACAAAATTGATAAACCTTTTACCAGATTCATCAAGAGGGAGAGGACTCAAATCAATAAAATTAGAAATGAAAAAGGAGAAGTAACAACTGACTCTGCAGAAATACAAAGGATCATGAGAGATTACTGCAGGCAACTATATGCCAATAAAATGGACAACCTGGAATAAAGGCACAAATTCTTGGAAAGGTAAAACATTCCAGACTGAATCAGGAAGAAATAGAAAATATGAACAGACCAATCATAAGTAATGAAACTGAAACTGTGATTAAAAATCTTCCAACAAACAAAAGCCCAGGACCAGATGGCTTCACAGGTGAATTCTATCAAACATTTAGAGAAGAGCTAACACCCATCCTTCTCAAACTCTTCCAAAATATAGCAGAGGGAGGAACACTCCCAAACTCATTCTACGAGGCCACCATCACCCTGATACCAAAACCAGACAAGACATATCACAAAAAAGGAAAATTACAGACCAATAACACTAATGAATATAGATGCAAAAATCCTCAACAAAATACTAGCAAACAGAATACAACAACACATTAAAAGGATGATACACCATGATCAAGTGGGATTTATCCCAGGGATGCAAGGATTCTTCAATATACGCAAATCAAAACAATGTGAAACACTATATTAACAAACTGAAGAATAAAAACCATATGATCATCTCAACAGATGCAGAAAAAGCTTTTGACAAAATTCAGCACACATTTATGATAAAAACTCTCCAGAAAGTGGGCATAGAGGGAACCAACCTCAACATAATAAAGGCCATATATGACAAAGCAAGCATCATCCTCAATGGTGAAAAACTGAAAGCATTTCCTCTAAGATCTGGAACTAGACAAGGATGTCCACTCCCACCACTATTATTCAGAATAGTTTTGGAAGTCCTAGCCATGGTAATCAGACAAGAAATAAATAAAAGGAACACAAATTGGAAAAGAAAAAGTAAAGCTGTCACTGTTTGCAGATAACATGATATTACACATAGAAAATCCTAAAGATGCCACCAGAAAGCTACTAGAGCTAATCAATGAATTTGGTAAAGTTGCAGGATACAAAATTAATACAGAGAAATCACTTGCTTTACTATACACTAATAACTAAAGATCAGAAAGAGAAATTAAGGAAACAATCCCATTCACCATTGCAACAAAAATAAAATATCTAGGAATAAACCTACCTAAAGAGGCAAAAGAACTGTACACAGAAAACTATAAAACACTGATGAAAGAAATCAAAGATGACACAAACAGATGGAGAAATATACCATGTTCTTGGATTGGAAGAAACAATATTGTGAAAATGACTATACTACCCAAAGCAAGCTACAGATTCAATGCAATCCCTATCAAATTACCAGTGGCATTTTCTTTCTTTCCTTTTTTTTTTTTTTTACAGAACTAGAACAAAACATCTTAACATTTGTATGGAAACACAAAAGACCCTGAATAGCCAAAGCAGTCTTCACGGGAAAACAAACAGACCTGGAGGAATCAGACTCCCTGACTTCAGATTATACTACACAAAGCTACAGTAATCAAGACAATATGGTACTGGCACAAAAACAGAAATATAGATCAATGGTACAGGATAGAAAGCTCAGAGATAAACCCACGCACCTATGGTCACCTAATCTATGACAAAGGAGGCAAGAATATACAATGGAAAAAAGACAGCCTCTTCAATAAGTGGTGCTGGGAAAACTGGACAGATACATATAGAAGAATGAAATTAGAACACGTAACCTCATACACAAAAATAAACTCAAAATGTATTGAAGACCTAAATGTAAAACCGGACACTATAAAACATAGGAAAAATACTCTTCGACATAAATCACAGCAAGATGTTTTTTGATTCACCTCCTAGAGAAATGAAAATAAAAACAAAAATAAACCAATGAGACCTGAGACTTCCCTGGTGCCTCAGTGGTTAAGAATCTGCCTGCCAATGCAGGGGACATGGGTTTGAGCCCTGGTCTGGGAAGATTCCACATGCCATGGAGCAACTAAGCCCATGAGCCACAACTACTGAGCCCGCGCTCTAGAGTCCATGAACAACAACTACTGAGCCTACGTGCCACAACTACTGAAGCCCACGCACCTAGAGCCCATGCTCCACAACAAAGAGAGGCCACCACATTGAGAAGCCTGCGCAATGCAATGAAGACCCAATGCAGCCAAAAATAAGTAAATTAATAAAAGACAAAAAAACTAAATGAGACCTAATTAAAAATGGGTGGAAGACCTAAATAGACATTTCTCCAAAGAAGATATACAGATGGCCAAGAGGCACATGAAAAGATGCTCAACATCACTAATTATCAGAGAAATGCAAATCAAAACTACAATGAGCTATCACCCCACACTGGTCAGAATAGCCGTCATCAAAAAATCTACAAAAAATAAACGCTGGAGCATGTGTGGAGAAAAGGGAACCCTCTTGCACTGTTGGTGGGAATGTAAATTAATACAGCCACTATGGAGAACAGTATGGAGGTTCCTTAAAAAATTAAAACTAGAACTACCATATGACCCAGCAATCCCACTACTGGGCATATACCCAGAGAAAACCATAATGCAAAAAGACACATTACCCCAATGTTTATTGCAGCACTATTTATAATAACCAAGTCATGGAAACAGCCTAAATGATCATCAACAGATGAATGGATAAAGAAGATGTGGTACATATATACAATGAAATATTACTCAGCCATAACAAAATAAATTGGGTCATTTGTAGAGATGTGGATGGATGTAGAGTCTGTCATACAGAGTGAAGTAAGTCAGGAAAACAAGTATTGTATATTAACGCATATATGTTGAATCTAGAAAAATAATACAGATGAACCTATTTCCAGGGCAGGAATAGAGACAGAGATGTAGAGAAAAGACATGTGGACACAGGGTGGAAGGGGAGGGTGGTATGAATTTTACAATATGTAAAATAGATATCAAGTGGGAACCTGTGGTATAGCACAGGGAGCTCAGCTCGGTGCTCTGTGATGACCTAGATGGGTGGGATGGGGAGCATGGGAGGGAGGTTCAAGAGGGAGGGTATGTATGTATACATATAGCTGATTCGCTTCATTGTACAGCAGAAACTAGCGCAACATTGTAAAACAATTATACTCCAACACAAAAAACGGTCAAAAAAATTTTTTTTAATAAATAAATAAAGGATATAGAATATACCCACAGAATGCCTTACAGCTGTTAAAATGAGTGCATCAAAATGTATACATCACTAAAATATGTTCAGTGAAAAAAATATATGGAACAATAAATACAGCATGACACTACTTACACAGACTTTCAAACAAGCAAAATAAAATCACAGATTACTTAGGGGTATATACATGGACATTAAGATATAAACATGGACAGGAATAAGTTATACCAAGTGAGTTTAGAGTATCTGCCTCTGAGGAGTGAGGGAAAAGACTGAAATTGAAGAATGTTAAGAGACTTTAACTATACATCTGTGTGATATTTTGGTTCTTTATAAATAAAAGAGGGAGAGAAAGAGAGAGAAATCCAAAGCAAAGATGACTATGGTAAGACTTTTCAAAGATGTGGATACGTATGTTATTTTCTATACTTTATCGATGCTTGAAATATTTAAATATATACATAATTATGACAAAATTAAAGCAGAAAATCTATGTATCTATGTGGCAGACTAAATACATATTACTCTCCATCTCTCCTATCTCCAATGCCTACAAAACTGACAGCAAAAGAATAAATAGGCTATAAACCCCCAAAGACAGGAAGAACAAGAAAAGATCAAAGAGCAGTAAGGAGAAATTACTCTGGGTAGAGGAGTGGTAATTGAAGTAGTCTATCTGAGAAGCTGAACTCTGGACCTATCAAGTAGGAGTCTACAGTAATACATTATAACTGTTGCCTCTGATTGCTGAGCATTTTTAAAGTCATTTATTTCATTAATTAAACAAATATTTAGTGAGTGCTTAATATGTGTCAAGTGCTGTTCGAAGAGTATTGATACACAGTGAACAAAGAGTAAAAGTGGGGATGCAGAGTAATCAGCAAGCAGGATTGGCTTTAAACAACTCCTAAAACAGGATTTAACAATTGCAGGTTGACTCCTGGATACCTTCCCCATCACACCAGTTGGCTGCCTTGTGCCCACCACACAGAGGTTGCTTTTACTTTGAAGAAGCTGAAACAAACAAGCTTTAAAGAAAAGAGTTCATGTACAGCTACTGAAAGGAGTGTGCACCATGCTTAGAACAGTGAGAATGACAGTGACTATATTGAATAGTGAGACAGCCATATACCCCTCCCACTCCCCTCCTACAATACTTATATCACCCAGGCAGGAAATTGGTGGATTCCTTGCTGGGGAAATGGACAAGGCTGAGAGAAAGGAACACTAGATACTGACATTTGGAGGCCCTCAAACAAGACAGGCAGGGGCAACCTGATTACCCGGTCATGAAGCTTATCAGTTGACAAGCCCTGCCCATTCAGAAAGCTTTTGAGTAGGGTTTTGTGTGTTTGTGTGTGTGTGTGTGTGTCTGCCTCATTTTAAAATATGAACAGAAAATCACTGATGACCAGACATTTGATGAAAGCCTCAAGATACCAAAAGAGGAACACCAAAAGTCAAAGAGAGTATAGAATAACAATAAGAAAAGACAATCTATGGAGAAGAAAATCAAGACTAAAACTAAAAAGAAAAAGAAAACTTTAAAAATTATGACTAATCTTTATAGAGAAATAAGAAATGAAACTATGAAACATGAAAAAGATTCTATTAAAAAAGTAAGAGAACAAAAGAGTTCTGAGAATGAAAAATACACCAAAATTAAAATAATTCCATAGAAATATTTGTAGTTTCAACCTACTGGTTAAGAACACATCAAATCTCAAACAAAACATATGAAATTAGACAAGAAATTAGAGATACATTAAGGAATTAAACTTAGAAATTAGTATTCAAAGAATAGCAATTCCAGAGAAAGCAGATAAAACATTAAAAAAGAACTGCCAAAGGAACAAAAGAGAAAAAACAACTCAGATTGCAGACTGTGAAATAAATTGAGAAGACTTGTGACATACTGTATAAAAGAAAAGATCCACAATTAGACATATTACTTTGAAATTTCACAACACCTGAAACAGAAGTTCTTAGATGTTCCCAGAGTAAAAAAAACACAAAAGGACATCAGAAAGGAATTCACTGGACTTCTCTATCATAAGGGAAATGATTTATAACCTGGAATTTTATACATAGCCAAGCTATCAACAAATTAGAGGATATTCAATAAAAAATTTAAAATAAATAAATTAGAGGATAGAAAAAGACATTTTCAGACAGAAAATGTCTCAAAATTTTCCATTCTTAGGGAAATCCAGGGAGATATGCACATTGAAAACAAGAGAGAAAACTAGAAAGAGAAAAATCTGGAATCTAGAAAACAAAAGAGAAGTGAAAGAGATTCCCAGGATGATGAAACTTCTAGGATGACTGCTGTGCTTCAGACACATGACAAAGAATAAAATACCTAGGAATAAACCTACCTAAGGAGGCAAAGACCTGAACTCAGAAAACTATAAGACACTGATGAAAGAAACTGAAGATGATACAAACAGATGGAAAGATACACTGTGTTCTTGGATTGGAAGAATCAATATTGTTAAAATGACCATACTACCCAAGGCAATCTACAGATTCACTGCAATCTCTATCAAAATACCAATGGCATTTTTCACAGAACTAGAACAAATAATTCTAAAATTTGTAATGGAAGCACAAAAGACCCTGAATTGCCAAAGCAATCTTGACAAAGAAGGACAGAGCTGGAGGTGTCATGCTCCCTGACTTCAGACTATACTAAAAAGCTACAGTAATCAAAACAGTATGGTACTGGCACAAAAACAGACACATAGATCAATGGAACAGACTAGAGAGCCCAGAAATAAACCCATGTACTTATGGTCAATTAATCTACAACAACAGAGGCAAGAATATACAATGGAGAAAAGAGTCTCTTCAGTAAGTGGTACTGGGAAAACTGGGCAGCTACATGGAAAAGAGTGAAATTAAACATTCTCTAACACCATATATAAAAATAAATTCAAAGTGGATTAAAGCCCTAAATGCAAGAAAAGGAGACCATAAAACTCCTAGAAGAAAAATAGGCAGAACACTCTTTGACATAAACCATTAGCAATATTTTTTAGGATCTGTCTCTAAGGCAAAGGAAACAAAAGCAAAAACAAGCAAATGGGACCTAATTAAACTTAAGAGCTTTTGCACAGCAAAGGAAATCATCAACAAAACAAAAAGACTGCCCACTGAATGAGAGAAAATATTTACAAATGTTATGACTGACAAGGGGTTAATATCAAAATATATAAACAACTCCTACAATTCAATTAAAAACAACAACAACAACCTGATTAAAACATGGGCAGAAGACCTGAATGGACATTTTTCCATAGAAGATGCATAAAAAGATGCTCAACACTGCTAATCATCAGAGAAATGCAAATCAAAACCACAATGAGATGTCATCTCATACCTGTCAGAATGATTATCATCAAAAAGAACACAAACAACGAATGTTGGGGAGAATGTGGAGAAAAGGGAACCTTTGTACTCCATTGGTGGGAATGTAAAGTGGTGAAACCACTATGGAAACCAGTATGGAGGTTCCTCAAAAAACTAAACATAGAACTACCATATGACTGAGCAATTCCACCACTGGGTATATATCCAAATAAAACAAAAACACTAACTGGAAAAGATACATGCACCCCAATGTTCACAGCAACATTATTTACAATAGCCAAGACATGGAAGCAACCTAAGTGTCCATCTGCAGATGAATGGATAAAGAAGATGTAATATATATGTGTGCATATATATACACATACACACACACACACACAATAGAATGTTACTCAGCCATAAAATAGAATGTTACTCAGCCATAAAAACTAATGAAATTTTGCCATTTGCAACAACATGAGTGGACCTGGAGGGTATTATGCTAAGTGAAGTAATTCAGACAGAGAAAGAGAAATACTGTATGTTATCACTTACACGTGGAATCTAAAAAGTGAAATGAATGAATATAGCAAAATAGAAAAATAGAAACAAATAGAAACAGACTTACAGATACAGAGAACAAACCTGTGGTTAGCAGTGGGGAGAGGGAAGAGGGGAGGGGCAAGGTAGGGGTACGGGATTAAGAGGTACAAACTAGCAGGTATAAAATAAATTTTAAGGATATATTTATTGTTCAACACAGGGAATATCGTCAATATTTTATACATAACTTTAAATGGAGTATCATCTCTTTTGAATCACTATGCTGTACACCTAAAACTAGTATCATATCGTAAATCAACTATATCTCAATTTTTAAAAAGTGGAGCAGAAAATCTGTGGGTTCCAGAAGCAATAACTCCAGTAAGAAAACAGAAAAAATACCTAATATATTTGAATATATTCAGGCGACATCGTCAAATCTGTTAGAGACTGTAGGGATAGATTTGTAATTGATACAGAGATAACTAAGAAAAATTAAATTGTGATAATGAGGGGATCTCAAGAAGGACTTACTCTCCAAGAAAGAAAATGTGATTGGGATGTACGACACTGTCCATCTGTGAATGTTTCATAGTCTTAGTAATATAAACATATAATACTGATCTCGCAAGAAAAATGTGATGTAAGTATATTGGAAGAAGAGAATAACTATATAGAGAGAATAGTTTATGAGTGAATGGGATTGCACTGTATGTGCATATCATTCTGTATGTGTGTGACTGGGTGTGTTAAGTATTTAAGAGAACTAGTTTCTCATGCTTCCTACTAGGCATTCAATGGAGAACATATACAGCTTTAAAACATTCAAGAAAGAATAGTATAGAAACAGTATTTGCAAATACAGAAGCAAATATAAAAGAATAGGGGGCTTCCCTGGTGTCACAGTGGTTAAGAATCCACCTGCTAATGCAGAGGACACGGGTTCGAGCCCTGGTCTGGGAAGATCCCACATGCCGCAGAGCAACAAAGCCCGTGCACCACAAGTACTGAGCCTGTGCTCTAGAGCCCGTGAGCCACAACTACTGAGCCCATGAGCCTAGAGCCCGTGCTGTGCAACAAGAGAAGCCACCGCAATGAGAAGCCCACACACCGCAAGGAAGAGTAGCCCCCACTCGCCACAACTTGAGAAAGCCTACACGCAGCAACAAAGACCCAATGCAGCCTAAAATAAAAATAAATTTATTTTTTAAAATTTAAAAAAAGAATAGCTTAAAAAGTTGAAAGGGGTTTCCTCAGGGTAGCGAGAATTAGGAGTAAATAGGATGGAAAAGAAAACTTTTTCAGTATATGTTTGGAAGTACTATTTAACATTTTTAAATTTATATTTATACTTTACTATGTAAAGAAAGAGGGGAAAAAAAGAAAAACAACTAATACGTGACTAGACCATGAGACATTTTCATAGAAACAAAAAGATTTCCATGGCAAAGGCAATTCATGGTAGCAGGAAAGAATGAGTGCCTAATTGAAGTAGAATGCCCGCAATGTGTGTTTGTTCTCTTTAAAGACTGGGGGGAAAAGGAGCTTTCCAATTATGTCAATACACTTAATCTTGATTGAGCGAAGCAGAAACCAGCAAGAGACCAAAGATTAACTGTGTGATCATCTTTACGCTGAGGTTTTAGATGCTTCTCCCACCACACTCAATGCCAAGCCCACTTTTACAGATGCAATTAAAATTAGGATTATCCCCAATCTACATGATGTTCTTAGGATTTGTTACATGTATTAAACCTGATTAAAAATATTCTAGGGGTAGATAGCTTTTTCCGACACACAGAAGATTCAATCCAAGTCAGATCAATGATGTAACATTACTTCTGGCTGTAGGAGCTGAGACAGGTAAGAGCTGGAATAGCAGCAAGAAAAATAAATTACCTAAAATCACATGGAGCTATAAACCAGAAACAAAAACAACCGAGTATCCCATCATACATCAAACATCTCTCTGTTCTGAGTGATTTGAAAAAGGTATTTCAAGACCCAGAAGGTGAATGTTCAGGTAGTCTAATCAAGAGACATGAGCTATGCAAGAAATTGGATCATGCACCAAAAATCACCTATATTCTTTCCACCTGTGCTAGGTTCTTTGTGAAATACAAAGGAAATATAAGATATGGTGCTTGCCCTCAAGAAGCATGCAGTCTAACAGGGGAGACATGACTAGAATGTGTGAAATGTAAAGAAAGGATTTGGAAATTCTAATGAATAAGAGGTAACCAAATTCAAAGGCAAATGTGTATGACACAGGACTCAGAGAAAGGGAATTACGAGCAACAGGATTCCTAGAAAAAGTGGCTTTGGGTGAGGCTTTGAGGAGGGGGTAGGGATTTGGGCTGGTAACCGGAAAAGGCTTGAATTATTTGTAGTTTAGAAACTGGAATTTGTAGTTCAGAAATTAGAAGCAACTACATTGTTTGTGGGGGGAGGCGGGGGAGAGATTGGGGAAAACAGGGAAGTGGTCAGAATCAAGTGTATCATGTTTATTTTTATCAATTTACTCTAGATTTTGGATGTATTTCCCTTCCCTTTCTTTAGCTTTTAATTTGGGAGACAATGACCGCATTAATTACCTAATACCCACCAGCTGCCACAAGGTTGACATTGCATTTGTCAATGTTGTTTTAGTTTTAACTTTCCTTTAGTGCAACAGTGATTTTTTTAATATTAAAAGCATCTCCCCAGTAAAAATCACTGCTCATTGCAAATACGTTCGTTTCTCTGTATCCACAAGAGATTGGTTCCAGGAGTCCCCAGGTATACCAAAATCCACGAACGCTCAAGCCCCATAGTTGGCCCTCTGTATCCACGAATTCTGCACCTGTGAATTCAACCGACCGTGGATGAAAATTTCCATCCACGGTCGGTTGCATCCGTGAATTCAAAGCCCGCAAATATAAAGGGCCAACTGTATATTTATTGAAAAAAAAATCCAAGTATGAGTGGAACCACAGTTCAAACCTGTGTCGTTCAAGGGTCAACTGTACAGGCTTAAACACACCACTGAATGGCTCATCTAGGAGAAAGTTGGGGGTCAGAAAGTCAAGAATGCATTGAGAGTGTTCAGCCATTAATTTTAAACAAAATAGATGGAAACTAACCACAATTTGGGAACGTCACTTCTCCAAGGTCCAGCTATTTCCATTAGCAACATGTGTACTACCTCCCCTGGGGCTTGTGCGGGATCATTCTGTAGAAGCTAGACCTGAGACCCTAGCAGGTGCGAATGGGCCATCATGACCTCTCCCGGAATCCAATCACTGTTCACATTTCCAGACAACTGGAAGAAATCATGGAGTCCTATAGGAGTAAATCACGGGTAGCTCTATTTTCAGATTAATCAGACAAGCTGAGTAAAGAGAGGAGCCATAGCTCTTTCTCTGAACCATTTCAATCCACTTGTTCTTTGATTCTATGTGCTGTTATTTAAACCATCTATATATTAGTTAAGAATGGGTGGCAGCTAAACAGGAAATAAAATGATACACTTCTACTGATCTGCTGCTAGTCTATAAATAATACAGATTCAGAGTTCTGCCCTCTGTCACCCAATTTTATGATATTTGAAAAGAGATTTTAAGATATGTGCAAAGATTAGTCAAGTGATAAAAATAAAATGGCTTCATGGAACTCTCCTGATGGCTGGAAATAAGGGGCTCTGGAGAGAGGCATCCCACACTATCTCTTTCTTATTAACTGGGTGAGTATATCTTGACCCTATGAAACACTTGCCTGGAGTTTGTGGTCACTGTCACTTTTATTTTGACTTCTCTCAACTACACAGTCCCTCAAACTGCCTCTCAGGGTATCTCAGGTACTTTCATTCCTGTCTTTGCCCAGGTAAGGTTGATAATCTAATTTAGGTATGAGCCTTAGGGGTCTATTTAGGTTCTCAGATCTGCTTAAGATACAGCCAGAGACATTAAGTGTTAATAAGTTTCAGGCAAGAAGGGGGAAGGGGTAAGGGAGGGAAGGAATGGGAGTTTGGGATTAGCAGATGCAAACTATTATATATAGGATGGATAAACGACAAGGTCCTACTGTAGAGCACAGGGAACTATATTCAGTATTCTGTGACAAACCATAATGGAAAAGAATATAAGAATATATATATATATGTATAACTGAACCACTTTGCTGTACAGAAGAAATACAACATTGTAAATCAACTATACTTCAATAAAATTAAAAAGTTTCTGGCCAGAACTCCTACCTAAAAGGGGAAGCTGTGTACATGGGGTTTCTTTCAATGCGAACCTGGAAATCCTTAGGATAATGATGATTGTTTTAATTACTAAATTTAGTAGTTGGTAAAGGAAACCTGGGGTAGCAGGGGAACAAAGTAGATTTTCCAAAGAATTTAACACTGTCTGCTGCATGGTAGACAAAATCCAGCAGTACAAGTTATCTGAGCAAGACAGACCGTCAGAGAAGAAGCCCAATATTAAGCCAAGGACGATAATACACAAAATACACAAAATGCTGCAACGCCCGACAAGGAATATCCAACACGGAGGGATATTCAATTATGACACCAATTCCAGTGGGTGGGTTTTTCCTCACACCACCATGCAATCCTCTGACACCAGCTGGGTGTCCCGACAGTTTACCTCAAGGCTGAACCCACAGGTTAAGGGCTCAGTCTTACAAGACGTCCCACCTCCACCCTTGCAACCCGATACACACTTCAGATGCCAATTGCAAGCCCATATTGTCGCCTGGGCTTCTGACCAACTGGCTATAGGTTAGAGGTTCCCATGACCCCCTCCTTGGGGTTTATTAAATTGCCAGATCATCTCACAGAACTTAGAGAAACATTTTTCGTACCTTATTTCTGTTACAAAGAGGGACAGTCCAATGAAAGCGACGCACAGGGCAAGGTCTGGAGAAAGGGCGCAGAACTTCTGTGTTCTCTCTGAGCAAGCCACTCCACCCCCGCCTTCGAGTCTTCATCAACACAGATGCTCCTTTTTGGGTTTTTAAGGACGCCTCATTACGTAGTCACGATTGATGAAGTCATTGGCCAATAGTGATTGAACTCCACCTCCAGTCCCTCCCACCCTTCCCCGCCCCTCACCCCTGCCCCCAGAAGGTTGGGGACTGGGCTGATAATTCCAATGCTCTAATCACCTGGTAGGCTCCACTGATAACCAGCCCCCAGCCTTAGGTGCTTTCCAAAGATAGCCTCATTAACGTAACAAAAGGCACCTTATCACATTCATCATAGGAAATTTCAAAGGTTTTAGCAGCTCTGTGCCAGAAACCAGGAGGAAGACCGAATATTGATATATACTATTTTTATTTTAACTCACAATATCACAAGGAATACAGTAAGCAGATCCTCATTTCACCTTAGTAACAGCTTAACAGGACTAGATCAAAGCAGGGTAAAGTCAGTGTAAATGAAGAAGTATCGAGTTTTTAGACAGTGGGTTTGGAGGTGGATGGTCACCTAAAAACACCTGAACTGTGTTTTCGTTAGCTTTTGTAGAGCAAATCCATGAAGATTAGATGACTGTGTCTCAAAAAGAGTGGAAAATCAAGACAAGGTTCAGGAAATCTAGCAGAGAAATTTGAACCTAAATAGCATTTTTAGTGGGGATGTTGCTTACAGAAATAGAGTAGGCAGGAAGAACTAGAAATTAGTTGTTTTAAGACCCTGGCTTTTGTAAGTGAAAAAACCTCCATCTGAGTTCCCATCCCATCCCACTTGCTAAATGTCTCACCTGGGGGAAGCTATTTAACCTTTCTAAAAGCCCTATTTCTCTTCTACAATTTGGGGAAAATAATGGTGCATGCCTCCATGAGGTTTTGTTTTATTTAAGGACCTGCTAAGAGGATGTATGTTGCCTTGCATAGCGTGCCTCGCATAGTGATAGGCATCCAGCAAGTACTCAATAAATGTTAGTTATTACCATGAGGCCCACAGAATACCCAGGAATTGCACCATGGTTGTCGTTCTTCTGTTTGGTGGCTCCAAGTTATAATTTAAAGACATTATTACCTCTATGACGTAGAGGCAGAGCTTTCTAACACAGTTATATTTTTAATAACATAAAATTGAGCATCATATTGGGGTAAAATTAGGGCTAAGGACAATTTTTGTCCTAAGTCTTGTATTGCGTGTAGAGATCATTATAGTTCCAAGCACGTCTTGCTGCTAGAGGCCATGGAACCTGGATTATTGTCACACCCATGTGCCCTGCCAACAATATAATCTTATAAAATCTACTTATCCTCCTAGCACCTCAACTTCTCCATCAGCAAAATGGAAGCGTCAGGAGATCCACCTTGCTTATTGGACTGTTGTAAGGACTTGGTATTAATAATATATTTTTTAAAAGACCTGAAAACACATGGACGACTGAGCACAGCTGCAAGTACTGGGATGGTATATACAAAAATAAATAAATAAATACACTTTATGGAATGCCTAGCATATATCAGATACTATGAAAAACATTTAGAGACATCATTGATATCCCCACCATCATGTGTAAGAGAACACTGAGAGGATCTGAGACAACCATATAATATACACAGAAGTTAATTTCTGTTTACTAAAAGAAATGCAGTATACATATAACACATGATAATAAAAAAAAAAAGCATCTCTACAGACCTCATGAAACAGAATCATTTACACAGTCAGTATATTGTGTTTGGATTTCTCTCTCTTCAAAAAAGTGTCATTCTTCTGTCCCAGATGGTTGATGACACCTGAAGTCTGATTTCCTAAGTGAGGCATTACCCCATTATTTTTACGATTAATACTGATACGTGATGAGTTGAGTTACGAGGTGAATTTCTTGGGTGTCCTCAATTTCAAGTTTTATTTTATATTTGGATAATTTCAGTCTATCAGGCTGTCTTCCTCTCTGCTCTATTTTTTTAAAGCTGTGTTGTCAGAGATTTTAACGACTTGAAAACTATTCATATAGTTCTGGAGAAAACAAAAGCAGGTTACAAATTCCTATTCCAGTGTTGCAGTACACACACAGTTAAAAGACCAGGAGGGAAATTCCTCAACATGCTAATACCACTAATGGTGTCTTCTCTGGGTGGTGGGATCCTATTGATTTTTATATACTTCCTGACATTCTTCAATATTTTCCAAAATATTTACAAGAGATGTGCATTATTACCCAACCTTGAGCCTGTTATCAAAATTCTATGTTGCATGAAGTAACTGTCAAGCATGCCTTCAAGTTAGCACTCACTGGTTACAATGAGTCTCTAAAAGATGGCCTTCACATGGGCCACTGAGCATAGCTACACAGGTTGTGTGCTGTGTAGTCTAGGCAGTGAACGATGCCCCAAAGCCATGCAACTTCATACACAACTATCCTGGTCTTTTAGGAAGTGTGGTTTCTGAAACCGAGCAGGACCCTGTGGGGCTCCAGGGCATGGAAGCGCTTCTGTGTCCCTCGTTCCTTGTTTGTAGGGAACAGGCTCCAGCCTCCATGAACTTCCCTGAGTTCTAAAGGGCAGATTTGAACAGTTGCTAATCAGGGAAGGGAGGGAATGCAGAGAAAAGGGAGAAGTAGCCGAGAAAGAATAGTGCAGCCTTGGGACAGGGTCCTGGTTCCACCGCAAGGGATACACATAACGATATCTTTGAGCTCTTTATAGGTCGAAAACCCAACAAGTGGAAGATGTCAGCATTCTTCATTCCAGAGAAGCCCACCTGAGGCCAGATTAAAGGAACCAGAGAAGCTCATCAAGAGATTACCTGAAACCAAATTAAAGGAGTGCAGGCCCTGCACACACAATAGTCTTATCAGCAGTTCTACCCTGGAACCGTTGCTATAAAACTCCTCACCAAATCCTCCCGGGTTAGGACACACAGTTTTCAAGGGCAGGAGCCTGCTGTGTTCCCATTTGCCTGGCAAAGCAATAAAGCTATGCTTTTCTACTTCACCCAAAACTCTGCCTCTGAGATTCGATTTGGCACCAATGCACAGTGGCCCAGTTTTCAGCCTCATTTCTGGCAAAGCATTACCTGGAAGTGTGTGGTTTTAAAAGTCAAGATCCTCTCGAGGTACATATCACAGATGAGTGGTTCACACATCCTTTAAACACCTCAAGCCGTTGGTGAACTAATATTAGTTGTGAAAATCATAGGACTGTTTAACTCTATAAACAATGAGAACCAATATATAGCCAGAAAAAAAAAAAAAGGCAGATGCCCTTTGTCAAACTAGAGAAAATTGAATAACACACAGTTCCAGGTGTAGGCCTATTGGCATTAGGTATGTGACACCTTTCCTTCATTATGAGTATAGGTCCAAGACCCATCAACATTGGATACTTATATACTCACAGTTGTAAGATTCCAAATATATCCCACTCCTTCCAGCATTTCTCCATTGATTTAAAACAAAAACAAAAAGGAAAAGGCAATGAAGGAGGGGTCTTATAAAACTTTTTTGTTTGACAACAGATGGTTTTAGTTGACAACCCAACTGACTGGGCTCTGTTCTTCCTTACCTGCAGGGCATCTGTTGAATCCGGGAGTTCCTCCTCCTTCCCCCGCATAACCCAAGGCTAATAACTGACTAGTCCAAGTTAATCATAGTGTCTCATTTCTTTGCCAGCAACTGGTTTAAAGATGGGTAGCTGACCAGTTCTAGACACTATGATATGAGAAGAGAACTGCAAGGGGCTTTCTCGTTCCTCACTCCTAAAAAGAGACACAAGGAAAACACAATCCTTTTTCTTCCACTGGTCTGGATTTCTGGAACTATAGCATATTTTGTAAATGGAAACCCTTGCCTTCCCTGCCTTGAGGCCTTCCAAAAACATTTTAACCTAGTTTTTATCAAAATACATGTAGGTACTTGAAAAAGATCTGCAACAATTATTCTAATGATAAACAGAAGCTCCCTACACACTCATTCCCAATCATTCATTCAGTGGAGGCAGCTTCTTTAAACTCATTTAATTTTCTTTTCTTTACTTCGATGTTTCTAAATATTATTGCTATTTCTTCCATTTTCAGTTTTAGACATTTTTAAATTCCCTTGATAAAAGATGAGGATTTAACTCTTACACCAAACTTCCACACAACTTTTACCACCACCTCTATTTTCCCAATATATTTATTAATTAAATAAGTATTTGGTGTTTACAGCTGCTGAGTAAGACAACTTTTACATTGTCTTTTTAAACCACTTGTTTTACCTGGAGTTCACAATCATCTTAGTTTTTTCCTTTGTGTAGTTTTGTCACTGCTTTATCTCTAAGCTCTCTGCCAAAACTGGAAAACCTCTCAGTATAGTCAGACTCACAATCTGTCAGCTCCATTTTTTTTTCATCCAGCATATCGATGTTGGCAAAGGAACTGATAGCCTCCATAGTGGAATTTGGAGGAATGGCAGCATGTCCCTCTTTGCACCCCTTTAGATGCCTACCTTACTATCTTTATTGATATTTTGGATTTTACTTTCAACACTTCCTTTCCTCCTATTAGCTGTTAAGTTCTCCTGATGACCTTCTTTGAAAATATGGGCACGTTTAATAGAAGAAACAATTTGAATAACCCACATGGTAGCATGACTGGATTATGCATACCTTTTCCTCTATGGCAGAGAAAGTGGGGAGGCATGGATAGGCTAAGAAAGGGGCCAGCAGCAATGGTAAAGAAGGTAGCTCCTCACTTCAATACTTAAGGCAAATGCTAACAGCCATAAAAGGGAAAATCAACAGTAACACAATAATAGTAGGGGACTTTAACATCCCACTTTCACCAATGGACAGATCATCCAAAATGAACATAAATAAGGAAACGCAAGCTTTAAATGATACATTAAACAAGATGTACTTAATTGATATTTATAGAACACTTCATCCAAAAACAACAGAATACTCTTTCTTCTCAAGTGGTCATGGAACATTCTGCAGGATAGATCATACCTTGGGTCACAAATCAAGCCTTGGTAAATTTAAGAAAATTGAAATCATATCAAGTATCTTTTTCTGACCATAAGGCTATGAGACTAGACATCAATTACAAGAAAAAAATCTGTAAAAAATAAAAACACATGGAAGCTAAACAACACACTACTAAATAACCAAGAGACCACAGAAGAAATCAAAGAGGAAATCAAAAAATACCTAGAAACAAACGACAATGAAAACACAATGACCCAAAACCTATGGGACACAGCAAAAGCAGTTCTAAGAGGGAAGTTTATAGCAATAAAATCCTACCTCAAGAAACAAGAAACATCTCAAATAAACAACCTAACCTTACACCTAAAGCAATTAGAGAAAGAAGAACAAACAAATCCCAAAGTTAGCAGAAGGAAAGAAATCATAAAGATCAGATCAGAAATAAATGAAAAAGAAATGAAGGAAACAATAGCTAAGATCAATAAAACTAAAAGCTGGTTCTTTGAGAAGATAAACAAAATTAATAAACCATTAGACAGACTCATCAAGAAAAAAAGGGAGAAGACTCAAATCAATAGAATTAGAAATGAAAAAGGAGAGGTAACAACTAACACTGCAGAAATACAAAGGCTCATGAGAGATTACTATAAGCAACTATATGTCAATAAAATGAACAACCTAGAAAACACAGACAAATTCTTAGAAAAGTACAACCTCCTGTGACTGAACCAGGAAGAAAGAGAAAATATAAACAGACCAATCACAAGCACTGAAATTGAACTGTGATTAAAAATCTTCCAACAGGGCTTCCCTGGTGGCACAGTGGTTGAGAGTCCACCTGCTGATGCAGGGGACGTGGGTTCGTGCCCCGGTCTGGGAAGATCCCACGTGCCACGGAGCAGCTGGGCCTGTGAGCCGTGGCCCCTGGGCCTACGCGTCCAGAGCCTGTGCTCCACAACGGGAGAGGCCACAACAGTGAGAGGCCCGCGTACCACAAAAAAAAAAAAAAAAAAACTTCCAACAAACAAAAGCCCAGGACCAGATGGCTTCACAAGTGTATTCTATCAAACATTTAGAGAAGAGCTAACACCTATCCTTCTCAAACTCTTCCAAAATATAGCAGATGGAGGAACACTCCCAAACTCATTCTGTGAGGCCACCATCATCCTGATACCAAAACCAGACAAAGATGTCACAAAGAAAGAAAACTACAGGCCAATATCACTGATGAACATAGATGCAAAAATCCTCAACAAAATACTAGCAAACAGAATCCAACAGCACATTAAAAGGATCATACACCCTGATCAAGTGGGGTTTATTCCAGGAATGCAAGGATTCTTCAATATATGCAAATCAATGAATGTGATAAACCATATTAACAAATTGAAGGAGAAAAACCATATGATCATCTCAATAGATGCAGAAAAAACTTTTGACAAAATTCAACACCCATTTATGATAAAAACTCTCCAGAATGTAGGCACAGAGGGAACTTAACATAATAAAGGCCATATATGACAAACCCACAGCCAACATCGTCCTCAATGGTGAAAAACTGGAACCATTTCCACTAAGATCAGGAACAAGACAAGGCTGCCCACTCTCACCACTATTATTCAACATAGTTTTGGAAGTTTTAGCTACAGCAATCAGAGAAGACAAAGAAATAGAAGGAATACAAATTGGAAAAGAAGAAGTAAAACTGTCACTCTTTGCAGGTGACGTGATGCTATACATAGAGAATCCCAAAGATGCTACCAAAACTACTAGAGCTAATCAATGAATTTGGTAAAGTAGCAGGATATAAAATTAAGGCACAGAAATCTCTTGCATTCCTATACACTAATGATGAAAACTCTGAAAGCGAAATTAAGGAAACAGTCTCCTTTACCACTGCAACAAAAAGAATAAAATACCTAGGAATAAACCTACCTAAGAGAAAAAAACCTGTATGGAGAAAACTATAAGACACTGATGAAAGAAATTAAAGATGATACAAACAGATGGAGAGATATACCATGTTCTTGGATTGGAAGAATCAACACTGTGAAAATGACTATACTATCCAAAGCAATCTACAGATTCAGTGCAATCCCTATCAAACTACCAAAGGCATTTTTCACAGAACTCGAACAGAAAATTTCACAATTTGCATGGAAACACAAAAGACCCCAAATAGCCAAAGCAATATGGAGAAACAAAAATGGAGCTGGAAGAATCAGACTCCCTGACTTCAGACTATACTACAAAGCTACAGTAATCAAGACAGTATGGTACTGGCACAAAAACAGAAATATAGATCAATGGAACAGAAGGCCCAGAGATAAGCTCACGCACATATGGTCACCTTCTCTTTGATAAAGGAGGCAAGAATATACAATGGAGAAAAGACAGCCTCTTCAATAAGTGGTGCTGGGAAAACTGGACAGCTACATGTAAAAGAATGAAATTAGAACACTCCCTATCACCATACACAAAAATAAACTCAAAATGGATTAAAGACCTAAATTTAAGGTCAGATACTATGAAACTCTTAGAGGAAAACACAGGCAGAACACTCTATGACATAAATCACAGCAAGATCCTTTTTGACCCACCTCCTAAAGAAAAGGAAATAAAAAGAAAATAAACAAATAGGACCTAAGGAAGCTTAAAAGCTTTTGCACAGCAAAGGAAACCATAAACAAGGCGAAAAGACAACCCTCAGAATGGGAGAAAATATTTGCAAATGAAGCAACTGACGAAGGATTATCTCCAAAATATACAGGCAGCTCATGCAGCTCAATATCAAGAAAACAAACAATCCAAACCAAAAATGGGGAAAAGACCTAAATAGACATCTCTCCAAAGAAGATATACAGATTGCCAACAAACACATGAAAGGATGCTCAACATCACTAATCATTAGAGAAATGCAAATCAAAACTACAATGAGGTATCACCTCACACTGGTCAGAATGGCCATCATCAAAAAATCTAGAAACAGTAAATGCTGGAGAGGGTGTGGAGAAAAGGGAACACTCTTGCACTGCTGGTGGGAATGTGAATTGGTACAGCCACTATGGAGAACAGTATGGAGGTTCCTTAAAAAACTACAAACAGAACTACCATATGACCCAGCAATCCCACTACTGGGCATATACCCTGAGAAAACCATAATTCAAAGAGTCATGTACCCCAATGTTCTTTGCAGCTCTATTTCCAATAGCCAGGACATGGAAGCAACCTAAGTGTCCATTGACAGGTGAATGGATCAAGATGTGGCACGTATATACAATGGAATATTACTCAGCCATAAAAAGAAACGAAGTTGAGTTATTTGTAGTGAGGTGGATGGACCTAGAGTCTCTCATACAGGGTGAAGTAACTCAGAAAGAGAAAAATATATACCATATGCTAACACATATATATGGAATCTAAAAAAAAAGTAGTTCTGAAGAACCTAGGGGCAGGACAGGAATAAAGATGCAGATGTACAGAATGGACTTGAGGACAGCAGGAGGGGGAAGGGTAAGCTGGGACAAAATGAGAGAGTGGCACGGACATATATACACTACCAAATGTCAAATAGATAGCTAGTGGGAAGCAGCCGCATAGCACAGGGAGATCAGCTTGGTGCTTTGTGACCACCTAGAGGGGTGGGATAGTGAGGGTGGGAGGGAGATGCAAGAGGGAGGAGATATGAGAAAATATGTTTATGTATAGCTGATTCACTTTGTTATAAAGCAGAAACTAACACACCATTGTAAAGCAATTATACTCCAATAAAGATATTAAAAAAAAAAAAGGGAAGGTAGCTCCTCCTATTCCAGACTCATCCTGCCCAGCTCTACCATAAGATTCTATACGCTTGTTGAAGCACCAGGCAAAGGAGGGAGTATTAGTCAGTTTTAAGAGAGTAACATTTATGGCACCTCATCCTCTGGAAGGCACAATAAAATGGATTTTGACTTTAAAGGCCACAATTATTAGTCTCATCTCTCTTTGAAGATTTCTCTTCATGGGTGAATGTCAATGATGATTCATGCACACATGCACACACATACACACAAATACACTCATGCATGCACACACAAACATACCTCTACACACACCAGAGCCACCCAAAGAGAGGTGAAATAGACATGGGGGCTTGATTGTGGCCCACTGAGTAAGAACTCATGCTGTATCCTGTCTTTCTCCTTCTGTGGCAGTGTATCCAGTAGTGAGTTAGTAGAATGAAAAAGCTGAAAGTCTAACATTAAAACAGTTTTGCTTTCCTGGTATCCACCTAGGTACCTTCAGACATATAAAACAAAGTTGGATCTTCAGGTGAAAACAAACAACCTGTATTTCCCTTGGTCACTTTGTTTTTGGTTAAATTTGACAAATTTGAGAATGCAACATCCCCAAAGTCAATATTGACATGATCATTAGGTTAAGGTTTAACATCACACAGCTAACATGATCACATTTCCCCTTGTTTATCTTGGATCTTAATATATATATCACTTAGTGATTGTCCAGATAAAACATTTAATTTCAGGGCTAGCTACTTCTAGACTCACTCGCTCTATTTGCTTTTCCTCTATGCCCTCTCCCCATCTAGTAATGCTTCCAGCTGGATACAGCTCAATCTAGGATGTGCAAGAGTGTGGATGGAGTTAAGGAAACATTCTCTTAAGCCTCACCCCTAAGAATAGCCACAACCCATGATTTGCCTGGGATCAAGGAGCCAATGGGTAAGGATGTAAACCCTGACCACAACCGGGATTCAGTGTAGTACAGATATTTATGAGAAATTAAATAGAGCCTGATAGAAACCAGATTGCAGGGAGGCACTACAGGGGTTTGAGGAAAGAAGCATCAGCATAAAGAAGGAAGTAGCCTGGCCCAATAACAGGGGCACAACTTGGAGGGAAGAGTATTTCTGACTACACTACGTTGGAAAGCATCTCAATTCAGCGCCCGGAAGGTGACTCAGCTCCCTTGGGAGGAGAGGTCTCTGTGTTAAACTTCTGACTGTATCCCTTTCAGGTGGTGGCAAGCACCTGTGCTGGGAGATGCCCTACTGCTTAACCATCGCCCACGTCCTGGGTAAAAATGACGATGCTAGAAAAGAAGGAAGTTGCCTGTAAGCCAGAAGGAGATGAACGTCAGACATGTGGAGAAAAGAGATAAAAATTCCAAATAGTAAAGAGGTGAGCACAGAAGGCCAGAGGTCTGTGAATAGGGAGTGTGAAGATGGCTGGGGGGATGGAAAGCCAGAAGACTGGCACTGCCCGTTTTGAGCAGGTGTAGGTGGTATCACCTGGGGCAAGCACGAAAGCATAGTGGGCTCGCAAGAAGAGCAAGGTATAGGCCAGGGCCCAAATAAAGGTCAAATTCCATGTCCTATTTACAACTGTCTTTGAACACCTGGAGAAATACAATGGACAGCTTATTCAGCAAGAGAAGATTATTAATATTATGGACGTAGGGTCTGATGACTACAGGAATCTGACTTAGGACCCATACGCCGGTGAGCTTAGGGGGCATTAAAGAGTTTTATCTAGTACTTATACATACACACACACAAATAAATATATTACTTAGATCCATTTACAATAAAAACGACACAGCTTTATATATGAGCCTCAGCTAAAACAAAGGCGAATGTTTGCTCTAAAACTAAAAAACAAAGAAATTTGAGAAATGTAATATGTGCACATAAATTTCAAATATATTATCTTTCTTTGACAAACAAAGAACGTCCAGGAGGAAACAAAATGCACGTACTTGCTGAATGGAAAGTGTGATACTTTCCATTCAAGTGATACTTGAATGGCAGTGATACGTTTTCTCTGGAAGCTTTCACATTGTATGGTTTTCATAGTTAATACTGAAATGGTTTGTCAGGAGGGGACCCCCGAACCCTTGCAACACGCCTGGGGTCAGATGGCTTTAGGACTCTCTGTCAAATAGCTCTCACCATATGCTGCTAGGGAAATGGTGTTATTTCCATTTCAATGAAGCGGATACAAAGAACTGGCAGCCACAGTGAAAGCCTAAACAGCCTACAGTTCATTAGCTTTATATCATATTTGGGTCACACACGTGAACTCCGGGGTCCCCTCCCAGTCACCGTCTTGAGATCCGAGGACGGCTAACGTTCCCACAGGGCTGTGTTCTGGCTACAATGCCACCCAGAACTAGAAAGAGCCAGGCATCCATTGTCTACTGCATCTCCCCTTTGTAATTGGGTATCTCTTTTTTTTTTTTTCTGGTACGCGGGCCTCTCACTGTTGCGGCCTCTCCCGTTGCGGAGCACAGGCTCCGGAAGCGCAGGCTCAGCGGCCATGGCTCACGGGCCCAGCCGCTCCGCAGCATGTGGGATCCTCCCGGACGGGGACACAAACACGTGTCCCCTGCATCGGCAGGCGGACTCTCAACCACTGCGCCACCAGGGAAGCCCCTTTTTTTTTGTAATTGGGTATATCTTGAGGAAAGCTGGAAAGCCCAGGCGACAGCTTCCCCCTTCCCTTTTGGTGAGATAACCAGCTCATTAAATCTACATGTGAAGGGCATTTTATTATGAAGAGTCAAATCCAAAGATTTACTTGCCCATTTTTCACCTGCTTCCCCGCTCCTGCTTATTCCATTGTGTTCACTAATGGCCTTTCTCCTGTCACGGGGTATAAAAATATCACTCCAAGGCTGCTCATTGGGTCTAAATCATTCAGCCGTTAGTGGTATCAGGGCGGGTGTCTAAACCACACCAGAGTCAGGAGGGCAGCTGTCCCACTCTCTACCTGATGTCACCGGGCTAAGGAATTCTGAGATTTTAATAAGATCATAAAGTAGAGTGACATGGACTGGCAGGACAGGCAGATTTCATTAGCATTCACAATGCCTGGGATAATAAATTAGAGCAATTGAGCAGAAATGGGCAATTTGATTATTGAACATTTTTCAACACCAGCCCAAGCAGCTGGACCTGCAGCCGTTCCACTGATTTCTCCTCACGCAATCTGGCTGGCGGGGCACAGCCATCACTTGCTCCCACCCAGACCCCGGGCGTGAGAGCCCTGGAGGGAGTCTTATGTGCCTGGTGAGCATAAATTGGTGATCCGGAGGAAGAAGTCTTCATATATCCTTGTAGTAGAGGTGGCAGACTTTAGCTGGCTGACTTTCTTTTATTGCAACAGGCCGATGCTGATCGAGGGAGCCCTTGTGCAAAGAGAGAGGAGCCCCCAACACATAGCATGCTCTCTATCAACATGGTTTTCCTGTAGAAACTCTAATATAGTGTGAGACTAGCCTTTAGTTACTCTGGCTAAGGGGCCAAGGAGCAACGGTTTCCAGAACTGTCATCAAATCACATTTATATTACAATTATAATATAAAAATATAATATATATAATTTATATTATATTGTATGGGTTACAAACATTGTATATAAATTGGTGAGAAAAGAGAAAAGTATCGTAAGCAATTGTAGAATTTTATATTCAGTGAGACACAGGGTCATCTGAACCACTATACAATTCTTATTGTTCGTTTGTGCTTTCTTTTTAGTTGACAGTCTATTAAATATAATTTTTTTTTTTTTGGCTGAGCAGCATGACATGTGGGATCTTAATTCCCCGACCAGGGATCGAACCCATGCCCCCTGCAGTGCAAGCACGGAGTCTTATCCACTGGATCGCCAGGGAAGTCCCCCCAAAATAATTTTCAGTTTAAACTGTTTGTTAATAAGAAGGTGAATGAAGAAGTTTATCAGAACTGATGAATGGCTTCCTTAGATATTTCCACAGGTGTTTTTGAGGAAGTTTGACAGTTATATTCAGAGCCACATCATGTCTTTATGAGCATCTGACAAAGTTCTGTTTTGAGATCTTATTGTCTCTGTACTTTACTGAATCCTGCAGTAAAACTAGGTATTAGACATTGTGTTGGTTCTTCTGCTTTTGAACAGAATGCCCTTTGGTTTTCTTACTTTGTCATCTCATTTACGTTAGATACTTAGCCTCACACTCTGGTGTTATGGAGGGATCTCATACTGCTAGCTTAAATAGTAAAAAATCTCCAAAGTGTTCAGTGCTGAAATTGATTCTGATGTCATAACTTTAAACACTTACCAATTCAACTATAGAGACTCTACGTATTGATGTATAGTTGGGTATTATCATCATCCTTCAGTGCCTTTTGGGGTGAGGTATCAGTATATATATATATATATATTTGTGTATATGTGTGTATGGCATTTACATGCAAATTGACTTCACCTGTAGTATAGCTTAATTGAGAAGCTACCCACTCATCCAATGACCATGCAAACACATTTTGGAACCACTCTTCACAGATGTTTTAATAGTCATGTTATAAAAATTAGCATTATTACTGTAAGTTAGAGAGCATGCTATTGTGACCAAATATATGTTTTCTATCTTTCTCCTCCTTTCCTTGTTTCTTTTCATTAATTCTGCTTCCTTTCACACTCAGTTCTTCAGTCGACAGCCTAAAGAACTCACAGAAGGTGTGTATTGGAGCAGAAAAAACACCAAGAGACGCAGGGAGAACCTAAGAAATGAGGCTGGGGAGTCGCAGACCCTGAGGGTCCTGCCTGGGGTTGTGAAATGGCAAACCTTACAGGGCAACAAATGGGCTCTGAAGTTTGGAGTCAGGTTCCAATTCTAATTGGAATACTCATAGTAGCGTGACTCTTGACTAGCCTGACCTCTGAACAATAGTTGACTTATCTATAAAGTAGGGATAATAACTTAGTGACACCATGGGATTATTGTGAGAATGAATTATGTATAAAGCTCTTAAAATGGCCGGGAGTGGGATTTAGACCTCTTGTCTCCTCTGTCTACACTAAGTCCCATAGTGGTCTTGGGTAGGCTCAGGACTTCAAATACCATCTGTATGCCGATGAGTCCCAATTTATCTCTCCAATACAGGGCTTGCCTCTGAACTTCAGACCTGTATATTGAACAATGGACACCACCTCTTGGATGTTTAGCAGGCATGTAAAATTTAACATATCCCAAACTGAGTTCTTTGTCTTTATCCCTTCATCAACCGCTTTCCTCTTGTGGTCAACCTCATTTGGGGCAAGCCCGCCTTCCCATACCTCAGGCCAACATCCTTGGAGGCATCCTGGCCTCCTCACTTTCCCTCAGACTCCAGATCCAACTCATCTGTAATCACGTGGGGTCCAACTTCAAAATAATTCCAGGGCTTCCCTGGTGGCGCAGTGGTTGAGAGTCCTCCTGCCGATGCAGGGGACACGGGTTCGTGCCCCGGTCCGGGAAGATCCCACATGCCGCGGAGCGACTGGGCCCGTGAGCCATGGCCGCTGAGCCTGCGCGTCCGGAGCCTGTGCTCCGCAACGGGAGAGGCCACGTCGGTGAGAGGCCCGCGTACCACACACACACACACACACACACACACACAAAATATAATAATAATAATTCCAGAATCCCATTATTTCTCACTATCTCCTCTGCTAACCGTCAATTTGTCATAGTTGACATTTATAGGATACTTCCCCAAACTATAGAAGACGCTTTTCCATTGCTCCTAAAGCACTTACCAAAATAGACCATATACTGGAACGTAGAACACATCTCAGCCATCATTACCTCGTGCCTGAGGCACCAGCTAGCTTCCCTTTACTCCTCATGATGCATTACCACCCTTTCTGTCTTGTTACCCTGGAGGCAAATTGGTGGGGGTGATCGGGGTCGACAAACCTTTTCTGTAAAGGCCTGGATGGTAAATGTTTAAGGCTTCACAGGCCAGACGGTCTCTGTTGCAACTACCCAGTGCTGCTGTTGTGCTCTGAAAGCAGCTGTAGATAATAAGAAAACGAATGAGCATGGCTGTGTTTCAATAAAACTTTCTTTATGAAAACCAGAGTGGGCCAATGGTTGGGCTGTATCAAGGATTCCCCTTGCCTAATGGATTCCATTGGTTTTGGTCAATGGGGAAACATTGGCAAGAAATGAGAGGGAGAGTGGAGAGAAGGTTGGCATCTGTATTCCACAGGCACCTGCAGGGTCACTGCAGCCTGGCTATATCCCTCAAGCAAAGGCTCAGCTGACATCAAGCATCTCACTCTAGGCATCGCTCTCCATCTCGGGGTCCTGGTGACAACTTCCTCCCTCATCCCTTCACGCTGAGGGTGGTAATAGCAAATATTCTATTCCTTGTGGTTTCCCAACATGCAGTCCATTGTTCTGTAATCGTCCCTTTACTAAACTGTTCTTCAAATAACCCACTTTAGTGTGCCACAGCATCCTCTGGGATCCTGACTGCTACGTGTAGATTATAGCAGTAGCCCTGTGCCCACCCTGCCTCCGTCACCCAGTCTATTTTTAGCACAGCAGCTACAATGATCCTGCTAAGATGGGCGGCATCCACTCATGTTACTCAACTGCTCCAACCTCCAGTGGCTCCCGTGTCCCTCAGAGTGAACACCAAAGGCCCTGCAGTGGTCTGTGAGACCTGCCCTCTGCTACCATCGGTCTCACCTCACTTCCTGCCGTCCTCCCCTCACTCCACCCCAGGCTCCTGAGCTTCCGCAGGGACACTGCCACCCATCAGGCTTTCTCCTGTCATAGGGCCCTTGCACTGGCGATGCCTCCTGCCAGACGCTCTCCCAAATATCTACAGGGCTCCCGCCCTCGCCACTTGGCTTGCTGTCTCACCTTTACTCAAAATCAGATGAGGGGGCTTCCCTGGTGGCGCAGTGGTTGAGAGTCCGCCTGCCGATGCAGGGGACGCGGGTTCGTGCCCCAGTCCGGGAAGATCCCACATGCCGCGGAGCGGCTGGGCCCGTGAGCCATGGCCGCTGAGCCTGCGCGTCCGGAGCCTGTGCTCTGCAACCAGGAGAGGCCACAACAGTGAGAGGCCCGCGTACCGCAAAAACAAACAAACAAAAAACAGATGAGGTCCCCGCTTAAGACTTTATATCCCCCTTCCTCCTTCATTCCCAAGCCTGCTTTCCCAGCTATTTTATTTTATAGAACACTGGATTCCTTTTTTTTTTTTAGCAGAAGAAGAATTTACTTTTTGAATTTTATTTTATTTATTTTTTTATACAGCAGGTTCTTATTAGTTATCCATTTTATACATATTAGTGTATATATGTCAATCCCAATCTCCCAGTTCATCCCACCACCACCCACCCCCCGCCACTTTCCCCCCCGGTGTCCATACGTTTGTTCTCTACATCTGTAGAACGCTGGATTCTAATGTACTATATAACTTACTATTGCCTATCATCTCTCTCCCCACTACAGTTAAGCCCCATGAGGGCAGGGATTTTGGTCTCTGGATACCTACAACAGCACAGACATTCAATACACGCTTATTGAACGAATAATAGTTATTTATGAAAAGTACTCTGGACTTACAGTTGGGGAACCTGTTCTGGAATCCAATTTCTGCTTCATTTTTTAATCATTCCTTTCCTCCCTCCCTCCCTTACTTCCTTTCTCTCTGCGATAGCCCTTGAAATAAGTGTTTGTTTTTATAATGGCACAGAAAAATTAATAGAAATCTATATGTAACAAAATCAAACACTATTCTCACCTGCTCAACCTTTCCATATTGATTTCAACATCCAAGGTTCCTTCCCAACCATTATTCATATGCAGATATGATCTTAAAATCATGAACATAACATAGATATGACGTTTATGTTTCACTTTTTGGCTTAGTTTTTCCACAGTGAAATTGGCTTCCCTCTCCGCCCCCTCAACCATTATGCTTCTTGAAAACTAAATGAACGGCATATATAATATGAAAATAAAAATAAGAGATATTAAAATCTCACCACCTAAGGTACCACATCAGCATTTTGGTGATCATCCTTATATGTATCTCTTTATGTATTTGTATATGTGTGTGTGTATGCGTATGTGTGTATATACATATATTATAATTTTTTTACAGAAAGAGGATAGCATGATAAATGCTATCTTTATCATTGGAGCTCTTTAAAAATAAATAAAAATGTGACTTCTCTAACCAGGGTATTAATCTGGTATATAATATAATAGTTTTCCATAACATTCTTCAGTTTGCTTCATTTTCAAGTTGAGATTTCAGTGCTTATTTGTTTTTTCCTGAAGGAAGCAGTGCAATCTCTCTCAAACTCGAGTATTATGAACCTATTTTAAAGTAAAAATACAATTACTGTAAACCCTGAGTACTGACTTTAGTGATTTTGTTAAAATGTAACTTAATATATACTAATGTATAACTTTATAGGTTTCTTATGTTTATCACTCCCATGTAAAACCAAAGCAAGTTTATAAATTAAATATAGAAGCAACACTGTAAAATCAATAAAATTCAAATTAATAACATTAATTTAATATGATGCATGGTGCTATTTTGATGAAACTAAATTACTAACATTTGGTTTAATGATTGAATGATATAGCCTCAAATTTGAGCCTAAATTTAATTTCTCTGAGTGTTTTTACTTCAGTAGTACAAAAAATGTTAATTTGTAATTGTGTTTTTACAAATGAGTATTAATACCTTTAAGGTATTGTTGGCTAGCTCAAGTTAATCAGACCACATACTTAAAACTGCCACCAATCAATTCAGGATTGCAAATTTTAATGAAATTTGATTTTGTAGAGTTGTCTTATTCAATTACAGATCCCGGTAATCATAGCATTGCTGCATTATTGAAATCTACTTTCAAATAATCAATTTTTGCTAGGCATAAATAATCACCATTTCATTTTTACTACTACCTTACGTTACTGTGCTGATACACAGAGATGGGCATCTTTGCAGGATGTTGGCCATCCATCTGCCTGTGGTCCCCACAGCTTTGGTACAGCTTCAGGTGTATGAAGTTGCAAGGCTTGGGATGGTTCCACTTGTTTACTCCTTTTCCCTATTTAAATCAAAGTAAAATACTCATTTGTAAGGTGTTTCCTGACATTATTTGATTATCACTTGGCAGGAATATGCTCAGAAACTCAGACTTTGAAGTCACATGGTTATGTAGATGGACAAAGTGATGATAAAAGGGCCTATGTTTTTTCATGTAGATGATCACTATAACTAAACCCCAGCTTAACAAATTTTATTAAAGATCTCACTGGCCTGAGGGAATAGGAGTCCTGTGCCCCAGATTAGAAGACATAGATATAATGGGGTTTTAGAACCTACATAGTTCTGGGCTTAAATGATAGCTTCACGACTTACAGGCTACGCACACATGGGTAATTTACTCAACCTTTCTGAACTCCATTTTTCTTTCTTGTAAAATGATGATCATTCTCACTGTTCACATGAGAAAATCAACACTGTGGAGTGTGGTAAGGACTTAATGAATTGAAACAGACCAAGTCCCGGTCAGATCTAAGCATTATGAAACTCTCAGTTGCCATTACAAGCAGTGCAGCTGGTGGAGCCTCTCACCCCAGCGAAAAAGCCTCAACAGTTAGGTTTACGCTAAATCACTGCACTGAGTGGGCAATTATAGACTTAATCACCAGCCAGATATTAAGACCCACTTTTACAACCACAATATTACATAACTTTCCAACAAGCAAGGGGGTAATCTTTTTGCATAGGACCAGTCCCTGATTTAATAAAAGCATTTTTCTTATCTAAGGTTAAGACCCAAGCTCAGTCCAGAGTCAGCAGGACAGTTAAATAGGCATTCAAATGTGTTGCAACTCTCTTAAGGAGCAGTATTCAGGGCAGGGGAGGATACAAGGCAATTAGACAACTTTTGTGGATGATTAAGTGTTCAAACATATGCTGTGAACAGCTTTCCATATCCGAAGGTAGTAAAAAATAAGGACTAGGGTTGATTGGGATGGCTTATACACACAGAGACATCTAAAGGGATTCTTTTAAATCTTTCAGTAGGTATTTATTCAGACCTCCCTTTTAATTCCAGGCACTTGGAACTCCCCGGAGGAAATGGTAATCTACTAGAGGGAAACATGCATAGACACATAAACTCAATACAATAGGCCATGTGCTTTCTTAGTGATATTTACCAAATGCTGTGAAGGGGTTGAGACTTAAAATACATCTTTACAGATGAAGCAGGCTTTCTTTTAATTTCTTCCCCTGTATACTTTGTGAGGCATAGTGCACTTACTACCTTCCTAGACCACTTGTGTTTTCTCTAGGGTCAAAAATAAGGTGGATAATTGCTTTCTGTAGGAGTCCACCTAGATGCCCAGTAGGATTTCCATGGAGACAGGGAATGATAAGTCCAAGAGCCATAGTGCCCTGGACCTAACAAGGAGCTAGGAAAGCACCCACTCTCTTTTCCTACAAGACACCTGCAAATTTGCTTTTGTCTTAGAATGCATATGCCCTGAGTCAGTGCAGGGAATGAGCCAGCTTTAAACAAGCATCGAGTCGGTGGACTTAAAAAAAAAAAAAAAAACAGAAGGAGAATAAGAGAGCTGAATATAAATTGCCGGAGGAGGCTGGAGACCAAGAACTGACGCTGACTGTTACCCGTGTAGTGACAGGACCTCTAAGCCTGGCACCAACAGTGTGCTGTAAGCCAGGGACTTGATCCACTGCCAGGGCAGAGAAATACTCCTTTCTCTCCGCACTGGAGCTCTGGCCACCTACTGTCATTATTTCCATTATCTCTTCTTCCATGAAGCCACCTGGCCACTGCCGGCTCTTCTCAGCTGACTGTGTGGATTGTGTTTATTCAAAGTCTGTGTGTCTCGCTCTCCCTCAGTGTTCCCCCCACTGGGCTGCGCGGGACTGTGGAGCTTTATAACCTTCTTTTCAACAGCTGGCAGCTACAAATTAACTTTTTGACTTCATTGGGCTAATGTGCTGCATTAGGCCCATTTTGGAGCACCTGAGGCCCTCCCCACCACCTCCCTCTCCCCTCCAACCACCTTCTCTCATCAATCAGGGGCTGAGGAGCAGGGAAGCAGCATGTGGAACATTCGGCAGGCCTGTTCAGAGCCCTAAGTGTGTTCGTCCATCCCTGCAGGACCACGGAGGGCCTGGACCGTTCCGATCAATGCATCCCGTTTCTGCAGTCAGGGCTGGCGTGAATATGAGATGCCACCACAGTCGTAAGAAGAGTGAACGGGACCAGAGAGCTCAATCATCCCTCTGTCTTTGGAGCATGTGCCTCTCCCCAGCCAGCAACTTCCATCCTGGACAGTCTGATTCAGAGCTGCCTTTGGCACCGGTACCTTTGATTTTCTCCAGCATTTCCAGAAAGTCAGACCACTAGATGTTTTCATCCCCTCCCCATTTTCCCAGCAACCAGAAGACCGAAAGCTTTCACTTCACTTACACAGTCAGTGAGAAATGAAAAACAAAAAGTGAACAAACAAAAAACCCCCGAGGGTTTAGATCTTTCTTGAATCACACCTGATAGGGGCTCTTCGCTAGCTCCCTTCCAGCTGGATTTCCTTAAAGCCCCCCAAATAGTTCAACACGCTCTACAAAGTCGAACAAAGATCTTCCCACTATCCTGTCAGGCTCAAGTGCCAATTTTTTGCCCAGAGAGTTTCCCCCAGAGCGCACTGAACCAGCACAAACACAACTCTTAAAATCTCTTTCAGATCCATGGTGCATGCTTCCCACAGTGTCAGTGGTTAAAGCTCTTTTCAACCTATGGTTCTCCTGGAACCTCCCGTCCCTAAAAGCTTGTCCTGCAGAATGAGGCTGGGGAGATGGGAGAGGCAGGTAAACAAGATTTGCTAGAACAAAAAAGCCAGAACATCCCTGACTTAAATCTTATAAGGAGAGTTACACTCTGTAACAGCAATTCAGATGCACTTTGTACATGGAGCAGTAGTGGAAATCGTTTCTTAGAGATAGAATTGGAGCACAGAAAGTGAACATCGATGCCAGAATCTTCAATTGGATATTTCTTGATTTTGTCCCTCTTAGGTTTTGTTTTCTGTAAGCTTTTATTTTTTATAGTTTGTAGTTCAGGCAACCATATGTCCTTATTTTCCTAGGACAATTCTTGTTTACACGTGTTATCCTGATATAATTTAGTAAAGCACTTTCTTCTATTTTCAAAAATATTCCAATCAGATCATACTAACTGAAGTCAGTCAGAAAGAGAAAGGAAAATACCATATGGTATTACTTATATGTGGAATCTAAAATATGACACAAATGAACTTATCTATGAAACAGACTCACAGACATAGAGAACAGACTTGTGGTTGCCAAGGGGTGGTGAGGGGGAGGGTTGGATTAGGAGTTTGGGATTAGCAGACGCAAACTAGTGTATATAGGATGGATAAACAACAAGGTCCTACTGTAGAGCACAGGGAACTATATTCAATATCCTGTGATAAACCACATGGAAAAGAATATGGAAAAGAATATATGTATATGTATAAATGAATCACTTTGCTGTACAGCAGAAATTAACACAACATTGTAAGTCAACTATACTTTAATAAAATATAAAAAAATATTCCAATCAAAATTAACATGACACTGTAAATCAATTATACTCGAATAAATTTTAAAATGTCCTAATCAGGATAATAAGTTATAAGGTCATTCTATTTGCTGTGAACTCTCCAATAACCACAGCTTTTCCTCTGTAACAAAACAGCTCTTTAACCTTGGACAAGCAAGCCAATTTCCTCCCCTGAGTTTAGGTCTTGCCTAAATTGCAATTTCTTTCTTTTAATGGTAAAACGAAATAACGCTTATGAAAAACTTTACAGAGGATAGTTGATAGGAACCTCAAGCATCATCCCCTGGACGCTCTATCGGTGAGCGCTGTTTGGGAGAGGATTGCTACATGTCGTGAGAAGGTGTTTGATGTTGTAATCTAAGTAATGGAAGTCTTGAGAATGAGGGTCCTGGTTGTGAAGCTCCAAGGTCTGCCAGGAGTGAACTGCAAGCTCAAGTTACTGGGTGAAGGCATACACCCAGTATGCAACGGAGGAAAGAACTGCCTAACGATCCAAGTGATTGGAGACACAATACCTACCCTGTGTGGCTGACGCAATTATTTACCCAAGAGCCACCTTCTCTTATTTTCTGCCAACAGACTCCTGTATTTTTAAGATAGAAAGAGGTCCTCTATCCCAGTGGAAGTCAGCCCTGTTCCTAGCTCTGGGGATGAACCATGCTTGGTCTAACTCAGGCATGGCGGTCCCATCCCCTGGTCCAGTGATCATCCTGGGTATGGGCTCAAGGTCCAATTCTGGCCAACGAGACATAGAGTGTGGTATGGAAGATGCGGGGACTTCACTTCCAGGATAAAAAGACAGACCCTTTCTAGGAATAAGCCTTTCCCAGTTCCTATGTCCTGCCTTGACTACACTGTAGAAGGCGTTTGGTAGCTGTCATGCAGTCAAGGGACCACACACATGAGGTTGGGTAGCTAGAATGGTGAAAACAATCCCATTGCCCCTAGTGAAGTAACAATCAGCCCAGGAGTGTCTACCACTAGATCACTTAAAGGAGACCATATAGTATATGTACTGTTTGTTCCACTCTTAGACATACAACCAGAAGCATTCCCAAGTGACACATCTCCATAAGGTGGAATTAGATCAATGAATCCAAAGACTATTTTAGAGTTTCTTTTTTTCAGTGTTTTCTTTCAACTGTCTTTTGTGATTAGTAGTTTGACTGGGTCATGTGAAGAAGAAAACATACCAGCTGTAGATGGGACTCATATCTTTACGTATTTCTACTTCTTTGCAAGAAGAAATGTGGAAATTATGGGGCAGCAAAAGTATGTTGTTCTCCAAAAGGAAGGGATTTTCAGACTCTCAATCAGTGCATGAATAAAATCCTGCTGTGATTAAACCATGAACTGTAACTCACTCGATTGGTCTGAACACTTTGAATTTGTAGTTTTGGATTTTGGCATCTTTTATGTCTCCAGATCACATGATATATGTATAAAAACTAAGAATTAAAAATAATAAAGATTTGAAAAACCACACTGGGCTTGTCAGCGGTGGTTCCATTTTTATGTGTCAGGATTAATATTTCACATATAAGAGCTCATTAAAAAAAGTAACCTTGGAACACAGTGTCAGGTGGAGATATATTTTTTAAGATGTGCTAGAAATTATGCAGCCACAAAGAGCGTTCCCACTTATTATCTTGGCACTCACGTTACGCTGACCGGTTTGTCACCAAGTTGCGGGTGGTGGAGTAGAGAACCCCTTCCAGGCTGTCTCATGCATTGCTTTGCTCCATTTTCTCTCCAACTCATTTACTTGATGCTCATATTTATGCAAAAGAGGGTAATGAGGTAGCCAAAGGTTATAGGGGTCGCAAAGGGCTTTTGGATGATTAGAGCATTGGAAACTAGGGAGGCTAGCCTCAGGCTGCCTGAAATTGAAATTTGGGGCTAAATTAATAACTCAAACGGAGCATATGCCGTTTTACAGTAAGTCTGTCTCCTCTAGGGTTGAAACTATGTAGTGTGACATAAAAGGATCACTAGATATGACAGAAAAAAATGTTTGAGACTATTCCATTGCAAGTATCACCTTTTGTTGGGGGGCAGAAAATAAGGGGTTGGTGAGACAACCACTATTCAAATTTTGCCCAGAATGTACTTGCATATTTCAGTCCACAGGATGTGTGTGCCTGTGTGTTGTCTTAAAAAATTAATAATGATCTTGCACATATTTATATGTGCAAACAAACAGGCATCTGTTCTATAGTTACTCTCCAAATGATTCCCTGCAAAGTCAGTGTCAGCGAGGGTCTAGGTAAAGCTCAGGAGCAGAGCAAGACGCTGACTGGACTTATGACTGTGCTTTTCTTTTACTTTATTTCTTTGCATTTCAGGACGAGGAACATTGAGATGATTTCCCAAAGTCAGGTTAAAGATATGGTTGACTATTTACCTGTATTTTTCAGTTGTACATATGTTAAAGGAAGGCTCCCGGGGGGTGGGGGGAATGTCAAAGAACGACAGTAAAAATGGTACCTTGGAGACATAATGGATAGGCCCCTTGAAGACACTAGCTTACAGCTGTTCTGTAGACTGAAAGACATGGAGATAGGTTAGCCTGAAAATAGAAAACAGAACCCTACATTTCTCCCAAACCATGTTTGCCTTTCCTGGATTGGATGATGTACTTGATCATGTTTCAAAATAGATATAACCTCTTAATAGGATGAAGAGAAGGGCACTACATTGATTGGAAGAATTAGGAGGTTGCTATAAGATGGCCAAGGAAAATTCTTTGAACTGTATATTGTAGAAAGTCATGGCTAAAACATGACTGACTGGAGGTTGCACTGGGGATAAAAGCAGCGATTTAACAACGTTTGCAATTTAAAGTACTCAAAATTGGACGAATCAAAGGATTCCTTTGTACAAATGAGGAAGACAGGATTTAAGCGATCTTTTTCCATGCCCTACAGAAAGTGCTCCAGAACCCTGATCCGCTGATGCAGGCTGCAGTGGGTTTTCACTTCCCAACAGTGCTTTGCGAGCTGGGATATGCGGTCAATGAATGAAATGGTCTCTAAGTTCTGTTCCAGCTGCTGTGACGGTGCCATCTGATCATCTGTGACGGACACTGACAAGGGCCATCTCCATCCACTGATGCAGAGATGTGAGGTGGTCTATGTACTTTTCCAGCAAGACGTGCTCTGTGATATCCTTTCTTCCAAGGATTTCTCTCAAGTCCAGAAATAGCACAGAGTGAAAGACAAGAGCTTTTCCTCTCCCCTAGCACAACCAAGACGCATAAAGGTGTTAAAAAAAAAAAGGATCTCCTTTATTTAAGTTAAAAAAAGTAGCTTTTGGTTACATTTCCTATCCTACTTCTTCTCCAGTAAGGCAGTCAGAAGCTGAAGGGCAGGCATGCTGAGCTGTATAGCCGATGCCCGTACAGTTTTGCCCTGATTTCTCCTCCCAATTTAATCTCCCACAGCTCAAACCCTGAGCCAAAGTGAACTGCATCTTTCTTGCCACAAGTGCCCATTGTCATGCTCTTCAAACCTCTCAGTCATTCCCTTTCTCTAACTTTCTTTTTTTACCATCAGGAAACAATCTGGTCTCCAATTTCACAGAGAAAAAAACCACAGGTGTCACTTCAACTTACCGCTGGTGAAACCTCCAAACCCTATGTTCAGGTTCACCTTCTTTAGCTTTCCTGGGGTTTTTTGGGGGTTTTTTTGCTTTTTAATCTAAGGTCATCCACGTTCTCCAGACACCATTCTCTTCTGCATTTTATGCGATAGTAACCTATGGTTACTAGCTCTTTCATTTGTATCTTAACTTTATCTTCTAGATCCCTGCTATCAGGATTAGAGCACACTTAGATTTCATCCATTATAAAAAATCCCCTCCCTCAGTCTCACTCTCCTGATAAGCATGACATTCCTCTTACCTATAGTATATCTTTATGATTATAGGTAGATAATAATTATAAAATTAGTCATATAATGTTTTTCTTTTCTCGTAGTAAAAGTCTTATGGAGCAAGGACTGAGTTTGTTTAACTCAATACTGAATATCCAGTGCCTAGCACAGTGTCTGTCCTACCTATTGCAGGGAGGTATTCAATAATTTTTTAATTGAAGTACAGCTGATTTATAATGTTGTTAATTTCTGCCGTATAGCAAAGTGATTCAGTTACACATATATATACATTCTTTTTCATATTCTTCTCCATGATTGTTTATCACAGGATGTTGAATATAGTTCCCTGTGCTGTACAGTAGGGCCTCGTTGTTTATCCATCCTGTATATCATAGTTTGCATCTGCTAACCCCAAACTCCCAAGCCATGTCCCCCTCCACCCAGGCAACCACAAGTCTGTCCTCTATGTCTGTGAGTCTGTTTCTGTTTTATAGATAATTTCATTTGTGTCATATTTTAGATTCCACGTATAAGTGATATCATATGGCATTTGTCTTTCTCTTTCTGACTTACTCCACTTAGTATGATAATCTCTAGGTCCATCCATGTTGCTGCAAATGGCATTATCTCGTTCCTTTTTATGGCTGAGTAGTATTCCATTGCATATATTAACTGGAAAACAAGGTTTAAAAAAATGGAAATAAGTACATATCTATCAATAATAACCTTAAATGTCAATGGATTAAATGCTCCAATCAAAAGACACAGAGTGGCAGATTGGATTAAAAAACAAAAACCTTTAATAATTTGTTGATGATTGATTATTAAGAATGAATAATATTTGCATATTATGCAAATATTTGCATATTATTAAGAATGAATAATATTTGCATATTATGAAGGAAGGAAGGAAGGAATGTATGAATAATGCTCTCCCTTTGAGTCTTTCCTCCTATTGTTCCTTCTCTGTAATCAGAATGCCCTTCCCAGCCCCCTCCTTTTCTTATCCAAATCTTACATAGCATCAGTTGATATTCAAATGAACAGAGGATTCCTTGGTGTCTCCAAGTGAAAATAACTGCTTCCTCCTTAGAACTCTCATTATTAGAAACTTTTCGTGCCTTACACTCTAGTAACTTGAGTGCATGGCTCTTCTCCAGGAAAATGCTGAGTGCTTATTGAGGGTACGTTCCAGGAGAGTGATACACGAGTCCTCCACAAGAACATAGCTTTGTACAGGGAAAGGGCTCAAGAAGTGCCAAGCTAATCAAATCATTCATTTGTTCATTCACTTAACTATTTATTGAGCTCCCAATAAGGCCCGGGCAACTCTTCTGGGAATAAAATGGTGTATGAGACACAGTCTCTCTCTTTACAAAACCTAGAGTAAGTGACACAGAAGAATTAGCCGGCAATCGTGTTAGGGTGACAGGTTACGGTAAGGTGCAGCAAAGGGGCACCTATGGCAGGCTTATGGATTCAGGGAGGGCTTCTTAGAGTAAGGGGTACTTAAGCTGAGTCCTAAAAGATGAGTAGAAATTAGCCTAGGCTAAGGAAGCAGAAGGAAAAGCTTGTAAAAATGCTCAAAGGTGAGCCAGAGAATAGCAAACTCAAGGAACAGAAAGGGTCTGGCATGCTGAAGAGTAACTGGGCAGCTGGAGGGGAAACCAGATCCACACCTTCAATTTAAAGGCAAAGGGGAACCACTGAATTGGAGAATTACATAACTGGGTTTGTGTTTTAGAAAGTTCTCTCTGTTTTGTAAATAAGTTCATTTGCACCATTTTTTTTTTAGATTCCAGATGTAAGTGATATCATGTAATATTTATTTCTCCTGTCTGACTTACTTCACTTAGTATGATAATCTCCAGGTCCATCCATGTTGCTGCAAACAGGAATAGACTCACAGACTTAGAAAAAACTTAGGAGTTACCAAAGGGGAAAGGTGGGGGGAGGGATAAACTGGGAGTGTGGGATTGACATATACACACTACTATATTTAAAATAGATAACCAACAAGGACCTACTGTATAGCACAGGGAACTCTGCTCAATATTCTGTAACAAGAATTTGAAAAAGAATAGACATGTAAAAAAAACAAAAAAATGAAGTCAATGAGACCATTCAAAAAAAAAAAAGAAAGTTCTCCCTGGCTGGAAAATTGAAAGCACAGATAAATGGAAAAAAGATGAGGATTTCCATGTAGAATGTGGAAGTTAAACTCCCTCACCTTGCATTTCTCCCTCTGTGTATACATTTTCTGGGATTTACCATTTGTCCTCTAGGTAAAGTGTACTGTAAATCTTGTCCTTTGGTCAATTTTTTCTATGAGACTTTAATAGTCTTCTCAGGTTGTTTAGAACTAATGAGGCAAATGTCCTCAAACAAGAAGCAATTTAAGAACATGCTGCTAATTTCAATGAGTTCTGTAAATGAACTAATTTAATACCAGTTGACCTTTTTATTTAGGGAGAATGATTTGTGGCTGTATTTTCCTGACTTGTGCCTATAAGCCCTGGCAGTCTGCATGAGCACTCTGAGCCCAGGGGTAAACATTAATCATGGTACAAGGATGGTGTATTTTCAAGCAGAGCATAGCACATTCACTTCAGTAAGTGAGAGGAGGCTGTCTTTTAACAGGAAGGTTTTGACTGTGTTTATTAAAATAGAAAACCATAGGGCTTCCCTGGTGGCGCAGTGGTTGAGAGTCCGCCTGCCGATGCAGGGCACACGGGTTGGTGCCCCGGTCTGGGAAGATCCCACATGCTGCGGAGCGGCTGGGCCCGTGAGCCATGGCCGCTGAGCCTGCGCGTCTGGAGCCTGTGCTCCGCAACGGGAGAGGCCACAACAGTGACAGGCCCGCGTACCGCCAAATTAAAAAAAAAAAAAAAAAGGAAGCCATAGAATAAAGAATACTCTCTGGGTATCCTCAGGGGATTGGTTCCTGGACCCCTATGGATACCAAAATCAGTGGATGTTCAAGTCTCTTATATATAATAAAATGGCATAGTATTTGCATATAACATGCACATTCTCTCTTATACTTTAAATCATCTGTCGATTACTCATAATACCTAATACAATGTAAATGCTATGTAAATAGCTGTCAGCATGCGGCAAATTCAAGTTTTGCTTTTTGGAACTTTCTGGAATTATTCTTTTTTTCCCCCCACAAATGTTTTTGATCTCAGGTTTGGTTGAATCCACTGTACTTCTCTGGTGATAAAGAACAGGTAGACAAATGCTGAATGATAGTATAAAATTTTAAACATGTCCTAGAGATTTTGCTACTCTATCTTAAAAAAATTTTTTTAGGGACAAGGGGAAGATGGCGGAAGAGTAAGACACGGAGATCACCTTCCTCCCCACAGATACACCAGAAATACATCTACACGTAGAACAACTCCTACAGAACACCTACTGAACGCTGGCAGAAGACCTCAGACCTCCCAAAAGGCAAGAAACTCCCCACGTACCTGGGTAGGGCAAAAGAAAAAAGAATAAACAGAGACAAAAGGATGGGGACGGGACCTGCACCAGTGGGAGGGAGCCGTGAAGGAGGAAAGGTTTGCACATACTAGGAAGCCCCTTCGCCGGCGGAGACGGGAGGTGGAGGGGAAAAGCTTCGGAGCCGCGGAGGAGAGCGCAGCAACAGGGGTGCGGAGGGCAAAGCGGAGAGATTCCCGCACAGAGGATGGGTGCCGACCAGCACTCACCAGCCCGAGAGGCTTGTCTGCTCAACCGCTGGGGCTGGCAGGGCTGGGAGCTGAGCCTTGGACTTCGGTCGGAGCGCAGGGAGAGGACTGGGGTTGGCGGCGTGAACACAGCCTGCAGGGGGTTAGTGCGCCACGGGTGGCCGGGAGGGAGTCCGGGGAAAAGTCTGGACCTGCCGAAGAGGCAAGAGACTTTTTCTTCCCTCTTTGTTTCCTGGTGCGCGAGGAGAGGGGATTAAGAGCGCTGCTTAAAGGAGCTCCAGAGACGGGCGCGAGCCACGGCTAAGAGTGCGGACCCCAGAGACGGACATGAGACGCTAAGGCTACTGCTGCCGCCACCGAGAAGCCTGTGTGCGAGCACAGGTCACTCTCCACACCCCCCTTCCGGGGAGCCTGTGCAGCCCGCCACTGCCAGGGTCCTGGGATCCAGGGACAACTTCCCCAGGAGAATGCACGGCGCGCCTCAGGCTGGTGCAACAACACGCCGGCCTCTGCCGCCACAGGCTCGCCCTGCACTCCGTGACCCTCCCTACCCCCGGCCTGAGTGAGCCAGAGCCCCCGAATCAGCGGCTCCTTTAAACCCGTCCTGTCTGAGCAAAGAACAGACGCCCTCCTGCGACCTACACGCAGAGGCGGGGCCGAATCCAAAGCTGAGCCCCTGGGAGCTGTGCGAACAAAGAAGAGAAAGGGAAATCTCTCGCAGCAGCCTCAGAAGCAGCGGATTAAAGCTCCACAATCAACTTGATGTACCCTGCATCTGTGGAATACATGAATAGACAACGAATCATCCCAAATTGAGGAGGTGGGCTTTGACAGCAAGATTTATGATTTTTTCCCCTTTTCCTCTTTTTGTGAGTGTGTATGTTTCTCTGTGAGATTTTGTATAGCTTTGCTTCCACCATTTGTCCTAGGGTTCTATCCGTCCGTTTTTTTTTCTTAATAATTTTTTATTTTAATAACTTTATTATATTTTATCTTTATTTTACTTTATCTTCTTTCTTTCTTTCTTATTTTCCTTCCTTCCCTCCTTCCTTCCTCCCTCCCTCCCTCCTTTCTTTCTTTCCTTCTTTGTTTCTTTCTTTCTACTTCTACTAATTTTTTCTTTCTACTTGTTCTCCTTTTTATTCTGAGCTGTGTGGATGAAAGGCTCTTGGTGCTGCAGCCAGGAGTCAGTGCTGTGCCTCTGAGGTGGGAGAGCCAACTTCAGGACACTGGTCCACAAGAGACCTCCCAGCTCCACATAATATCAAATGGTGAAAATCTCCCAGAGATCTCCATCTCAGCACCAGCACCCAGCTTCACTCAACGACCAGCAAGCTACAGTGCTGGACAACCTATGCCAAACAACTAGCAAGACATGAACACAATCCCACCCATTAGCAGAGAGGCTGCCTAAAATCATAGTAAGTCCACAGACACCCCAAAACACACCACCAGACGTGGACATGCCCACCAGAAAGACAAGATCCAGCCTCATCCACCACAACACAGGCACTAGTCCCCTCCACCAGGAAGCCTACACAACCCACTGAACCAACCTTAGCCACTGGGGACAGACACCAAAAACAAGGGAACTACAAACCTGCAGCCTGCAAAAAGGAGACCCCAAACACAGTCAGATAAGCAAAATGAGAAGACAGAAAAACACACCGCAGATGAAGGAGCAAGATAAAAACCCACCAGACTTAACAAATGAAGAGGAAATAGGCAGTCTACCTGAAAAAGAATTCAGAATAATGATAGTAAAGATGATCCAAAATCTTGGAAATAGAATAGACAAAATGCAAGAAACATTTAACAAGGACCTAGAAGAACTAAAGATGAAAAAAGCAATGATGAACAACACAATAAATGAAATTAAAAATACTCTAGATGGGATCAATAGCAGAATAACTGAGACAGAAGAACGGATAAGTGACCTGGAAGATAAAATAGTGGAAATAACTACTGCAGAGCAGAATAAAGAAAAAAGAATGAAAAGAACTGAGGACAGTCTCAGAGGCCTCTGGGACAACATTAAACGCACCAACGTTCAAATTATAGGGGTTCCAGAAGAAGAAGAGAAAAAGAAAGGGACTGAAAATATTTGAAGAAATTATAGTTGAAAACTTCCCTAATATGGGAAAGGAAATAGTTAATCAAGTCCAGGAAGCACAGAGAGTCCCATACAGGATAAATCCAAGGAGAAATACACCAAGCCACATATTAATCAAACTGTCAAAAATTAAATACAAAGAAAACATATTAAAAGAAGCAAGGGAAAAACAACAAATAACACATAAGGGAATCCCTGTAAGGTTAACAGCTGATCTTTCAGCAGAAACTCTGCAAGCCAGAAGGCACTGGCAGGACATATTTAAAGTGATGAAGGAGAAAAACCTGCAACCAAGATTACTCTACCCAGCAAGGATCTCATTCAGATTTGATGGAGAAATTAAAACCTTTACAGACAAGCAAAAGCTGAGAGAGTTCAGCACCACCAAACCAGCTTTACAACAAATACAAAAGGAACTTCTCTAGGCAAGAAACACAAGAGAAGGAAAAGACCTACAATAACGAACCCAAAACAATTAAGAAAATGGTAATAGGAACATACATATCGATAATTACCTTAAATGTAAATGGACTAAATGCTCCCGGTCACCAAAAGACACAGATTGGCTGAATGGATACAAAAACAGGACCCATATATATGCTGTCTACAAGAGACTCACCTCAGACCTAGAGACACATACAGAGTGAAAGTAAGGGGATGGAAAAAGATATTCCATGCAAATGGAAACCAAAAGAAAGCTGGAGTAGCAATTCTCATATCAGACAAAATAGGCTTTAAAATAAAGGCTATTAGAAGAGACAAAGAAGGACACTACATAATGATCAAGGGATCGATCCAAGAAGAAGATATAACAATTGTAAATATTTATGCACCCAACATAGGAGCACCTCAATACATAAGGTAAATACTAACAGCTATAAAAGAGGAAATCAACAGTAACACAGTAATAATGGGGGACATTAAGGCCTAACTTACACCAATGGACAGATCATCCGAACAGAAAATTAATAAGGAAACAGAAGCTTTAAATGACACAATAGACCAGATAGATTTAATTGATATTTAAAGGACATTCCATCCAAAAACAGCAGATTACCCTTTCTTCTCAAGTGCGAATGGAACATTCTCCAAGATAGATCACGTCTTGGGTCACAACTCAAGCCTCAGTAAATTTAAGAAAATTGAAATATAACAAACATCTTTTCTGACCACAGTGCTATGAGATTAGAAATCAATTACAGGGAAAAAAACGTAACACACACAAACACATGGAGGCTAAACAATACGTTACTAAATAACCAAGAGATCACTGAAGAAATCAAAGAAGAAATCAAAAAATATCTGGAGACAAATGACAATGAAAACTCGATGATCCAAAACCTACTGGATGCAGCAAAATCAGTTCTAAGAGGGGAATTTATAGCAATACAATCGTACCTCAAGAAACAAGAAAAATCTCAAATAAACGATCTAATCTTACACCTGAAGGAACTAGAGAAAGAAGGAGAAACAAAACCCAAAGTTAGTAAAAGGAATGAAATCACAAAGAGCAGAGCAGAAATAAATGAAATAGAAACAAAGCAATAGCAAAGATCAATAAAACTAAAGCCTGGTTCTTTGAGAAGATAAACAAAATTGATAAACCTTTAGCCAGACTCAACAAAAAAAAAAAGGGAGGGGACTCAAATCAGTAAAATTAGAAATGAAAAAGGAGAAGTTACAATGGACAACACAGAAATACAAAGCATCCTAAGAGACTACTACAAGCAATTCTATGCCAATAAAATGGACAACCTGGAAGAAATGGACAAATTCTTGGAAAGGTATAACCTTCCAAGACTGAACCAGGAAGAAATAGAAAATATGAACAGACCAATCACAAGTAATGAAACTGAAACTGTGATTAAAAATCTTCCAACAGGGCTTCCCTGGTGGCGCAGTGGTTGAGAGTCCGCCTGCCGACGCAGGGGACACGGGTTCGTGCCCCGGTCCGGGAAGATCCCACATGCCGTGGAGCAGCTGGGCCCGTGAGCCATGGCCGCTGAGGCTGCACGTCCGGAAGGGGCCACAACAGTGAGAGGCCCGTGTAAAAAAAAAAAAAAAAAATCTTCCAACAAACAAAAGCCCAGGACCAGATGGTTTTACAGGTGAATTCTATCAAACATTTAGAGAAAAGCAAACACCCATCCTTCTTAAACTGTTCTAAAAAGTTGCAGAGAAAGGAACACTCCCAAACTCATTCTAAAAGGCCACCATCACCCTGATGCCAAAACCAGACAAAGATAAGAAAATTACTAAAAAAGAAAATTACAGACCAATATCACTGATGAATATAGATGCAAAAATCCTCAACAAAATACTAGTGAACAGAATCCAACAAAACATTAAGGATCATACACCATGATCAAGTGGGATTTACCCCAGGGATGCAAGCGTTCTTCAATATATGTAAATCAATCAATGTGATACACCCTATTAACAAACTGAAGAATAAAAACCATATGATCATCTCAGTAGATACAGAAAAAGCTTTTGACAAAATTCAGCACTGATTTATGATAAAAACTCTCCAGAATGTGTTCACAGAGGGAACCTACCTCAACATAATAAAGGCCATATACAACAAACCCACAGCAAACGTCATTCTCAATGGTGAAAAACTGAAAGAATTTCCTCTAAGATCAGGAACAAGGCAAGGATGTCCACTCTTGCCACTGTTATTCAATGTAGTTTTGGAAGTCCTAGACATGGCAATCAGACAAGAAAGAAATAAAAGGAATCCAAATTTGGAAAAGAAGTAAAACTGTCACTGTTTGCAGATGACAGTGATACTATACAGAGAGAAACCTAAAGATGCTACCAGAAAACTACTAGAGCTGATCAATGAATTTGGTAAAGTTGCAGGATACAAAATAAATGCACAGAAATCTCTTGCATTCCTATACACTAGCAACGAAAGACCAGAAAGAGAAATTAAGGAAACAATCCCATTCACCACTGCAACAAAAAGAATAAAATACCTAGGAATAAACCTACCTAAGGAGACAAAAGACCTATACTCAGAAAACTATAAGACACTGATGAAAGAAATCAAAGATGACACAAACAGTTGGAGAGATATATCATGTTCCAGGATTGGAAGAATCAACATTGTGAAAATGAGTATAGTACCCAAAGCAATCTACAGGTTCAATGCAATCCCTATCAAATTACCAATAGCATTTTTTACAGAACTAGAACAAAAAATCTTAAAATTTGTATGGAGACATAAAAGACCCCAAATAGCCAAAGAAATCTTGTGGGCAAAAAACAGAGCTGGAGGAATCAGACTCCCTGACTTCAGATTATACTACAAAGCTACAGTAATTAAGACAATATGGTACTGGCACAAAAACAGAAACATAGATCAATGGTACAGGATAGAAAGCCCAGAGATAAACCCATGCACTTATGGTCAACTAATCTATGACAAAGGAGGCAAGCATATACAATGGAGAAAAGACAGTCTCTTCAATAAGTGGTGCTGGGAAAACTGGACAGCTACATATAAAAGAAAGAAGTTAGAACACTCCCTAACAGCATAGACAAACATAATATCAAAATGGATTAAAGACCTGTATGTAAGACCAGACACTATAAAACTCTCAGAGCAAAACATAGGAAGAACACTCTATGACATAAATCACAACAAGATCTTTTTTGATCCACCTTCTAGAGTAATGGAAATAAAAACAAAAATAATCAAATGGGACCTAATGAAACTTAAAATCTTTTGCACAGCAAAGGAAACTATAAACAAGATGAAATGACAACCCTCAGAATGGGAGAAAATATTTGCAAATGAATCAATGCACAAATGGTTAATCTCCAAAATATATAATCAGCTCATGCAACTCAATATTAAGAGAACAAACAACTCAATCCAAAAATGGGCAGAAGACCTAAATAGACATTTCTCCAAAGAAGACATATAGATTGCCAACAAACACATGAAAAGCTGCTCAACATCACTAATTATTAGAGAAATGCAAATCAAAACTACAATGAGGTATCACCTCACACCAGTTAGAATGGGCATCATCAGAAAATCTACAAACAACAAATGCTGGAGAGGGTGTGGAGAAAAGGGAGCCCTCTTGCACTGTTGGTGGGAATGTAAATTGAGACAGCCACTATGGAGAACAGTATGGAGGTTCCTTAAAAAACTAAAAAGAGGGGCTTCCCTGGTGGCGCAGTGGTTGAGAGTCTGCCTGCCGATGCAGGGGGCACGGGTTCGTGCCCTGGTCTGGGAGGATCCCACATGCCGTGGAGCGGCTGGGCCCGTGAGCCATGGCTGCTGAGCCTGCGCGTCCGGAGCCTGTGCTCTGCAATGGGAGAGGCCACAGCAGTGAGAGGCCCGCGTACAGCAAAAACAAACAAACAAAAAACTAAAAAGAAAATTACCATATGACCCAGCAATCCCACTACTGGGCATGTACCCTGAGAAAACCATAATTCAAAAAGACACATGCGTGCCAATGTTCATTGCAACACTATTTACAATAGCCGGGTCACGGAAGTAACCTAAGTGCCCATAGACAGATGAATAGATAAAGAAGGTGTGGTACATATATACAATGGAGTGTTACTCGGCCATAAAAAGGAACAAAATTGGGTCATTTGTAGAGACGTGGATGGACCTAGAGACTGTCATACAGAGTGAAGTAAGTCAGAAAGAGAAACAAATATCGTATATTAACGTATATGTGTGGAATCTAGAAAAATGGTACAGATGAACTGGTTTGCCAGGCAGAAATAGAGACACAGTTGTAGAGAACAAATGTATGGACACCAAGGCGGGAAAGTGGTGGGGGCGGGGGTGGGTGGTGGCGGGATGAATTGGGAGATTGGGATTGACATGTATACACTAATATGTGTAAAACAGATAACTAATAAGAACCTGCTGTATTAAAAAAGAAAAGTCTGCTTTGTTCTGGGATCTTAACCTATTTTGCTTGAGGCCTGAGACTGATCTTTCTTTGAATGGTGATTTCAAAAAGAAGATAGAAAATGACATATTGGTGACTTTATTATTTTATTTTAATCCATTTTTTAAGATTTCCAAGGTTCAAGTAATTTTTATTCCCCCGAATTCTTTCTTTTTTCTTTTACTGACTTCTAGCTCTGAATTTGATTTCTATGTATCTCATTGATCTATGTTAGTCATATAGAGTTATAGCCATTTTTTTATTTCCAAAGGAAATTATTATAACTATCAATGATGTACTAGAATTAAATCCATAAACTAATAGGCTGAGCTCTTTATGTAAAAGGAAAAAACTTTATACAGTCTTTGCTTTTCTATAGTTTTAAATTTGGCTGATATACTTATCTAAGAATGCTTACAACACATTTATATATAGTATTTATTGCAGCAGCCTGTCTTTTTTTTTTTTTTTTTTAACGTTGGGGATAAAATAAGTGAACACTTGGCTATGGAAGGCCATCTGGTGTCGATAGGGAGTAACTATGGGCTTATGTGGAAGCTTAGGAAATGTGTTTCCCACCTCATTCTGCTTTCGCGTGTGTGTTTTTTTGAGAAGGGCTCTGCACACCCAGACAAGTCTGTACAGCCTGCCTTTTCTTATCCCTGCAAACTGGGGGCAGTTATAGTACCTTTCTGGTGTTGTTTTCATTATGTTATGGTATAATTTTTATAGGATTTAGATTTGACTTCAGAATATGTTTGAAGGACCGTTTCGCTATGGATATAACTGATAATTTGAGATTTTATTGTATATTTTGACCATGTTACATAAAGTTCTGCCTCAGAAGATTCTAGCAGGTCGTTCCATTTTCCCACTGCGTCCTCTCGCTCTGCTCTTCTCTTCTGCTCCACTTTGTGCAGATCAGAAATATCTTGACCTCTCCCAACTCCGTTTGGAAAAATGTAAGGCCTATGTGCTTTAAAAAGAACACAGTGTCTGCTTTTCAAGTGATGGAAACATACAATTAAATATTCTAATGCAGTAAGTCGCAGGCACCAATATCATGGTTATTTTTCATATTTTAATATGGTCAATATGGTAGACACAGAACAGATAAAAGTCACCCTTTACCCTTGATAAAAAGTTTTAAAAATAAAAAAATTCAGAAATGGTAACGGTAGAACTTATCATAATTTATTGTTTAAAGTGGAAACAAATGGACTCATTCAGTTTCTCTCATCATCTCATTTGTTTGCTTAAACACCTAAAAGGACTCACTCAGGATAGACTTCTAAAAAGAAGTGACTTGGAATTTAAATGGACCTGAAATTAACGTTCTCTTTAGCAATTTCCTACTCTCTCGGGGTGTAATGAATGATGTTGTCAATGAGTCACTCAGTTTTGGGAAAAAACTTTTGTCACCTAACCTGTTCTTTTCAGCGCTTTATGGTTCAGGCTGATGAATACTGAAAAGATAATGGAGATGCCTAGTTATAAGAGACTGGATTTGAGGGCATCCCTCTTTGCTCTTTGTCCTCCCGTGGAGAGTTCTGGAAACTTGAGTGGATCCATTTCCTGTGGATACTTTATGGTGTAGGACAGAAAACATTAGTGAGAATCAAGGGCTTGACCTCTCCCTCTTTGGGTGATCTCGTTAAATTTCTTAATGCCTCAGATGTACCTATTAAGCAGGAGACAAAACGGGAAGTGAGAAAGTGATAAAAATATTTTTTTTTAAATTGTGGCTATTCTCTAATGGCTGATGCTGCTAGAAGTGAAGTTTTTTGCTTCGAAAATGGATGGGATGCTTTCTGCCTTGCTGGAATCTCAGGAAGCGTAATTCATTAGTGGTTTGAAAAGTGCTTTGAGCTAATGGAATGAAAGGCACTGGAGAAATTCATACTAATATTATTAAAAATGAAAAATTGCAACAGAGAAACTGATTTCCCCCAGAACACAGACATAAATATCGCATCGACTATTGCCCAGACAGCCAGTTTGAGAAGGGAAAAAGCCAGTCTCTCATCTGGACATTTCACCCACGTCTTTAAATTACCAATTGGACTGATTTTATTTTCCTACCTAATTGTATAAGTTCAGTTCTTCTCTGAGAGCCTAGATTCTTGTTCCTATTTAGGGTACAATAGCATTTTTAGGTATTTCAATAGTGTATTGAAATCTATATATACTATTCGGTATAAATTCTTCATTTATACTACCTGTTTTTTTTTCCTCAGTGACTCTATCTTGACCTCTAAGGTCACATATATCCCTCCTACCGCTCCCCATACAACTCTTGAAAGTCATATTTCAAATCAACGCCTGTCTTCATCTTTAGAGACTGTTGCCTTCATTATACTCCTATAATAATTAAGATGGGACATACCAAAGTAAATTTAATGGATGGCAAGCATTTGTGCAGGTTTCTGAGAATAGGAGGCATCTTATTGCTTTGTTCACATTTAGTTTTTCCACAGTAACGTTGGGCTGGGAATTAATGAACACAATTAGGGCTTTTTTTGATATGGTACACCTTTGAAACTCTTCATTATTCTGTTAACAGAACCTTGCTAATTTTCTCCTAAATGAATGTACTCCTGCTGTAATGTAGATTATATTTTATAATGCAATTCAGTAGGTTTTCACTTTCCTCCCTTTGTTTGTTGATTTCAGTTTCTTTGTTCATGGTGTCATTCAGGTGCATAATAAACTAGAATAACTTTCAATACTCTTTTTAGGGAAGAAACATACATTATCTTAATGATAATTGTTTATCACTGCATCTCCCTTTTAATATATCATCCAAATGCAAAGACCAAACAAATTAATAATAGGTATTTTAAAATGCACCTACTAAGGTCCTTTTGAAGTAGTACAGATGGTCCTAACCCTTCCCTTCCTTTGAAATTTCTATTTCATGTTCTCTGTCAAGACTTTGAACACAACTCATATTTTGTCATTACGTTGTAATGCAATGGAAAGTGCCAGCAGCAACCAGAGAAGGTGAACATCAGGAAGTACAGACATATATTATATTGATGCTTCTAGCCTAACTACCAAATAACTCTACTTGAGGAACGGAAGGGAGCAAAGGTTAAGTGTTTGCGTTTCAATAATTTTTTTTTTTGCGGTACGCGGGCCTCTCACTGTTGTGGCCTCTTCCATTGCGGAGCACAGGCTCCGGACGCACAGGCTCAGTGGCCATGGTTCATGCGCCCAGCCGCTCCGCGGCTTGTGGGATCTTCCCGGACCGGGGCACGAACCCGCGTCCCCTGCATCGGCAGGCGGACTCTCAACCACTGCGCCACCAGGGAAGTCCTCAATAAATTTTAAACCTGGTGAACTACTCAGAGGCTTAATGCAAAAGCAGGGTTGGCTTGTGCTAATTCACAAATACGCATGTTAACAGCACTTTCTTATTATGTTCTTATATTTCTCAGCCGCAGAGAGAGAGAACCTCTTTCTCATTAATGGAAATGAAAATCCGAATTGAATTGAACTCAGGAAATGAATGACTGCTTAAGTTGTCCTTTTTAAGGGGATGCATTAAAGTCGACCCTTCAAAGAGATATTTCCTTTGCTCTTATCTCATTCTTGAATTTTAAAAAATTCTATCATTTACTCATTGCCATTTTCTTTTCTTCCTTATTTCTTCACTTGCCTTGTCCTCCTTCCTCTCTCGCTCCCTCCTTTCTTCCTTCCATCTTTTCTTCTTGGGTGGGGAAAAAATAAAATACAACAAAATTACCTGCTACATGGGAATCCACATAAATGCAGAAGGTCAAAACTGCCAAGCTCAAACCTTGAGAATGCTTTGCAAGGTTTTCAAACCGCTCGATTTTGTGTGTGTGTGTGTGTGTGTCCATCCATTTTAGACAGCTTTGATGTCTCGTGATCTCCTTTGCCTAATCAAATTGGAGGTCGGTCTAATAGAAAAGTCCACAGAGGATTAAGTTTAATGCACTATAACAGGTAACTGAGATTTTGTGAGTGCACATTTTATAAATGTGACTCTTAGTAAAGGACCCAGAAAATTAGGTTTACAAGCATCTTGGAATGTTTCCTGTTGGCCTTTTTGCATCCTTCTTTTTATGCGGTGATCTCCAAGGAGATCATACGAATATTGGAAATACCAAGTAAAGAATCAGAGAAAGGAGAAAATGAGAGAGGCTTTGAAGCCTCGTGTTGGGAAACCATTGTTTCAAGAGGCTGATGGTGAGATTAAATTGAATTGATTTACACGACAATTGGATACAGAGTACCAAGTAAAATGTCAAACGCAAAGGAAGAACTATAAAATCTGTAAGCGCAATAATTATGCAAAAAGTAGTAATGGTTTTCACAGCAAGGGGCTAAGTGTGTCTGATTTTAGCTTATTTACCTCTGAGGCAGAACAGAAATTAAGGACCAGTGAAGGAAGCATGTCACCTCATGTTGTATTTGATAATCCAAGAAACCTGCTACTACCAGTGAGGAAAGAAGCCAACAGGCTTTACGGAACTACTTACAGTGACCACCCAATGTGTTCAGAGTGTTACACTTTTCAGAGTACTTTCACTTCCATACTTTTAATTAATGTTCCCAATTATTTTGAAAAGCCGGTGATGCTGGTATCCCATTTTAAAAGAAGAGAATACTAACACACAGCAAAATCACCAAAACAAGGGCAATTTTTGTCCCCTTTACTAACACAGATGGGTAACTGTCTTACTCAACCTGTGTTTACTTAATGTTCATGAATTGGAAGTTTACGCCTCGGGCAATGGTGACCGCTAAAGGTTTCTGAGTAGAGAAATATCAAGATGAGGATTTGGGCTTAGGGAAATATCCCCAGTGGATCTAATGGAGGAGATAGGGGTGGTCCCTGGGAGGGACAGGAGGCTGAACTAGTGGGATTTTGCATGAAGACAAAAGGATGGTTGATTTTGACTTCAAATGAGAAAGCGCAGATGCACTGGAGAAGAACCTGCTTGGGATGAGGGAGGGCTTGGCACTGGGAAACTTAGGGGGAGCTCCCTCTAGGTTGGCAGAAACAGGTTGTTTAATTTTAGAGGCACCTCCATTTTTTCAAACTCATTTTCCATAAGTTCAGAAAATTAAATCTTACATGAGTAATTGTCATGATGGAATCTGAACTCTATTCCTCCAGAAACAAATCATCCTGGCAATGGAATAAATACTCTGATAGACTCTATTTTTACTAATTTGAAATCTGTGATCACTTGAAGAGGGTCTATTAGTTAGGAATTTCTGTACCATCTCTATTAGTTAGGAATTTCTGTACCATCTGTAGAAAATAATTACTCCTTAGGCAGATTACTAATAAAGGCAGGCCAGCATTGTCCTTAAAAAATATCTCAAGGAAATTGTTTTCATGTATTCTGAAGCAACTAGAACAACAGTCACTGGCATGTGGTTAATATTAAAAAATACAGAAGTTTCATTAGTATTACAACTAGAGTATTTCACAGCCTCCCGTTGGAAATAGTTTAATTATATACTACATTATATATATGTGCTTGAATAACGTGAACATTTTTGTTTTCTGGATATTTCACTTCTGCCTAATTATTCTAAATTAATGTTCAGAATGTTTAGAGTTTACTGACACTGTAAATCTATAGATTAAATCCATAAAATATTTTAATTTTTCCTAACATTCCACGTACTCAAGGAGTCTTGTGTTTAAGCAAAGTTAAACAAGTTCAGACTAACTGTGGAAAGTTTTCACTGATTTCAATTTGTCTGAATATGTTTTCTATTATGGGATGATACAGAAAGAAAGTAAAGCAAGCCGTTGATTTTCAAGGTTGTTGAATTCACTTAAGCATGGCTAATTCTGCTCCCCAAATAAAAGGCAGTTCTTGTTGAACTCTAAGGCCTTGTGATTTGATCTACCATGGGATCTGGGGTTGGAGGGAGGGTCATGAGTTCACTCATTTATGAATGAATGACTTTCTCTTGGATTTCTGTTTGTACACATGTGAAATTAGATTGAAACAAACGTCAACCACCTTTTTGTTTGGCTATGCTTCCAGGATATAGGGACTAATTTTATACATATGTTATAGAAAGGAGCTTGGAAACCAGCTCTTTCTTCTAGTGATCCCCGAGGGGGTGGCCCTAATTCACTATGCCCATAATGTACACATTCTTAATTGAACCCTCCGTGATCTCTGCTACTGTTGTGTTGAATACACAATGCAGTTGGTTTCTGTTATAGCAATTTGGTCGCGGGAGGGGTGGGCCATTCTTTGTTAAAAAATAATCGAGTCACTTGATTCTTCATGTGCATAACCAGCTTTTTGATGGAATGTCATTTTGTTTTTAACATCTTTATTGGAGTATAATTGCTTTACAATGGTGTGTTAGTTTCTGCTTTATAACAGGGTGAATCACCTATACATATACATATACATATGTTCCCATAACTCCTCCCTCTTGCATCTCCCTCCCACCCTCCCTATCCCACCCTTCTAGGTGGTCACAAATCACCTAGCTGATCTCCCTGGGCTGCTTCCCACTAGCTATCTACCTTACGTTTGGTAGTGTACATATGTCCATGCCACTCTCTCACTTTGTCCCAGCTTATCCTTCCCCCTCCCCATGTCCTCAAGTCCATTCTCTATGTCTGCATCTTTATTCCTGTCCTGCCACTAGGTTCTTCAGAACCTTCATTTATTTATTTTTTTTAGACTCCATATACATGTGTTAGCATACGATATTTGTTTTTCTCTTTCTGATTTACTTCACTCTGTATGACAGACTCTAGGTCCATCCACCTCACTCTAAATAACTCAATTTCGTTTCTTTTTATGGCTGAGTAATAACGAATGTCATTCTTATACGGTAGAAATATCCAAACATCTGCTTGCTAAGACATTGGAGAATAGCTTTATTTTCTCATATATTTATTTTAAGCTTTATTTTGGGCTGCCTCTTTTGGTCTGATGCTGACAACGTGTGGCACATAGGAGCGTGTGAATGTTCACATTCAGTGCCTGCTGTCCCTTGCAGAGGTAAAAATGGAATTATCCATTTCCTCTGGCTTAGCTTGTGCCTTATTTTAACTGTACCCAGGAATTTCTATGAAACCATGTCATGTTGCCAGAAATGGCCTCCCTATCGAACTCTGCCTTGTCAAAATAATTTTATCATTCATAAATATTTCAGTGAAAACCAAAGACTGCTCATAAATGATTGATTCTGTAGAGTTCACTGACCTTTCCTGTGAAGGCTTTTATGAATATTAGAATAACCTATCCTAAATCTGACCATTAATTGTTAATAATGGGCTGACTGAAACCTAGGTTTCTCTAGGTTTGAGAAATTATATAGGTAGTTATAATGATGTATTGAAATTAAGGAAGGTCATTACAGTTCAAAGCTCGTTCTCAAGCTGAGCACTATACTATAGTGTATTCTGATTTCTAAATTAAATCAGGCAAACTTTGCACCTGGAGGGATCCAGAAGCAACAAGATAAAGAACACTTTCGAGGCTGGAAATTAACATGGATGGGTTATTTGTGTCATCTGTTCAATCTTACCATTTCTTTTCTTTGTTGAAATATGGCATTATTATTTTAGGTGGGCATACAAAGTAATTATCACTTAAATAACCAAACACTATGTGCCCTGAGAGCTGAAACATTCTGGTATTAGACAGATTTAGTCATGGATACAGGGCTAAATTAGATTTTTAAGAAGGAGTCTGTTTTCTTGCTTTCATCATTGTAAGACAAGTAGATTAAAAACATGACTCTTTTTAGACTTTTCAAATTCTCGAAAAAAGCACATACTGCTTTTATGAAAAACAAAAGTTAAAAATAAAAGGAAGCAAAAGCAAAAACACAAAACAATTCCACCAGCCACAGTTTCCATTTCAAAGGGCATATTTCCTTTTAGCTTTTTCTGTACTTAATTTTTATAGTATATTCAAGACAACAAGTATTTGAGGAACATTACTGTGTGCTATGCCCTGAAAATAAAATATGCTAGTAAGACAGAGGCTCTGTTCCACAGAAACCTACAGTGTAGTTAGGAAGACAAGTCATTCATTGCCTTATAGAAGCAAAAAGGGTGCCATAAGTTCTGAATGGGAGGTAGAGACAGTACCGTCATGGGAAGGGTTTGAAGAAGATGAAGATGCTTGGCTGTGGTGGTGAGGAGACCCCTGATGGAAGCGGTAGGTCCCCTTCCACCCAGTGGCTCCCTAGATTAATGCAGCAAGCTGCAGGATGTGTACATGACACACCACAGGGCCCTCAAGTGCTACCATAAGAGAAATGACTTCCTCTACAGCAGATGCTCTCGGTGTTCCCATTCATCCGCTTGTCCTCAACATTTCCGTACAGGCTGGCTGACTTCTGAGGGTTAGTTTATAACGGTGATAACTAAGCACTAATTAATAGCACCCTGTTTATTGGATGTGTCCTTCTCCTCTCTCATCTCCTTGTAACTTTATAATTCTTCCTGGAATAACCTCCCAGCTGAACAACTTCTACTTGAGTCTCTGACTACGGGTCTGCTCTGGGGAACCCAAAGACAACAATTTTACCAACTTCCTACCACCTACTCTTTTTTTGCCTTCTAAAGCTTATTGCAGAAAATTCTAAAGATGCAGTGCAAGATCATTCAGTAATATCCCTGTCTGCTAAGTAAGCTTTCAGGGATTGAAAGCATGTTAGAGGTCACTGAATCCAATTACCTTCGAGCAGATGCCATTGGTACCCTGCCTGCATCTCCTTGGCCCACCCTAGAGGCAGTTCTCTTATGCTCAGATGATTTCTTGCTACTCTCTGGTGGTGGAAGTATGCTTGGTCCATATGGAATAAGATGAAGTGTCCCAGGAGGGATGGGTGTTGATGAATAAATACCCTGGTGAATAATTCTGAGAAGTGATCATCTCAGAGGGTCTCCAGCAGGACTCGTCTCCAGTTTTCCACAGAGTTAATTAAAGCTCATTGGTTAATACCCTTTTTCTTTTCTGAATCTCACTTTTTCACTCTTCACTGTGCTTCCTGGAGCCACAGCACTAATAAACTACTTTTAAGCCCTTGATCAGGGTGTGCTCTGGAGGCACTCAAACCTGGCCACCTCTGGTTATAGAAAAGAGGAAACTGATCATACAACTCAACAGCAACAACAACAACAAACAATCCCATTGAAAAATGGGCAGAAGACCTAAATAGACGTCTCTCCAAAGAAGACATACAGATGGCCAACAGGCACATGAAAAGATGCTCAACGTCACCAATTATCAGAGAAATGCAAATCAAAACTACAGTGAGGTACCACCTCACACCGGTCAGAATGGCCATTATTAAAAGTCTACAAATAACAAATGCTGGAGAGGGTGTGGAGAAAAGGGAACCCTACCACATGGTGGGTGGGAATCTAAGTTGGTGCAGCCACTATGGAAAACAGTATGGAGTTTCCTCAAAAATCTAAAAATAGAGTTGTCATATGATCCAACAATCCCACTCCTGGGCATATATCCAGACAAAACACTAATTCGAAAAGATACCTGCACCCCTATGTTCACAGCAGCACTATTCACAATAGCCGAGACATGGAAACGACCTAAATGTCCATTGACAGAGGAATGGATAAAGATGTGGTACATATATACAGTGGAATACTACTCAGCCATAAAAAAGAACGAAATAATGCCATCTGCAGCAACATGGTTGCAACTAGAGATTCTCATACTGAGTGGAGTAAGTCAGAAAGAGAAAGACAAATGCCGTATGATATCACTTATATGTGGAATCTAAAATATGGCACAAATGAACTTATCTATAAAACAGATACAGACTCACAGACATAGAGAACAGACTTGTGGTTGCCAAGGGGGAGCAGGTTGGGAGAGGGATGGAGTGGGAGGCTAGAGTTAGCAGATGTAAGCTTTTATATATAGAATGGATAAACAACAAGGCCCTACTGTACAGCACAGGGAACTATATTCAATATCCTATGATAAACCATAATGGAAAAGAATATGGAAAAAGAATGTATATATATATATATATGTATAACTGAATCAGTTTGCTGTATAGCAGAAATTAACACATTGTAAATCAATTATACTTCAATAAAAAAATATTAAAACTAAAAAATCAAAAGAGGAAACTGAGACCAAGAGAGTAAAAGTCACTTGCCTATAGGTCTATGAAGTTTTGTTAGACAGTAGAGATTATGGTAGAAATGCAGTTTGTATCATGCTTTCCTCTTTTCATAACACTTGAATTTAAGTAAACATATTGTAAAATAATTGTCCGTGATGTAAAAGAATGACAATTTGCTTAACTCGTCCCTAATGTTGGGCATTTGGGTTCACGCATCTAATGAAGGAATCATGGAAACACACTGAGGAAAAAAAAAATTGTTTTATCAGAGAAGCTCCTGATTCCACCTGAACTGAAGACATTTTCAGTTGCATTTATAAATGTCAAAGTCCACCCTCCTCTGCATGTATTTATGAATACCAGATGGGCTTTTTCTGAGTGATAGCACAGTAAAATAATGGCAACCCGCTAAGGTCATTAAGGGAAGTCGGTGTGGAGTTTATGATCAGTGGGCTGCCATTTATGCAACCAACTAGGATCCACAAACTGCAAGATCATCTGACATGGATTTGATTTCTCATCTGAGTGAATGCATAGGAACCTCTGTATCTGGACACACTAAGTGTTTTCCGAGCTGTTTTCCAATGCTGTCCATTTTTGTCCCATTGATTATCATTTCCACTGCATTAGTCAGGGATAAAGTTAATTGCTAACTGCTAGGTTTCCTGAGCACAGTCAGTTAGTTAATGCACAAGCCTGTTTGCTGCGTGCCAGATGGCCCCAGTTACTTGGGGATGGACAGATATCGACAAAACAGAGTCTTTGGTACAAAATGATGCCACCAAATAGTTCTATATAATGGACATCTGAAGCTGGGGGACTTGGAGAAAAGACAAGCTTCCTAAGTAGTTGCAGATTCTTTCTTTCTTTGAAAAATAATCAGGCCTGCAAATACCTCATTCTTTAGCCCCCAAAGCTCTGCATAACAAAGGACAGATTTCTTGGATACCTTTAAAAACTGCGGGTCCTATTATCATGCCACTGTTAAGATCCTGGAGAATGAGGGGTAAAGGGGTGGTGCCAGGGAGTTTGCAAAGTGGGGGAGGGTCAGAGTAATGGCAGATGAACCCCTGAAGATATTTCTTTTCTCAGCCCCAGCAAATTTTGGTTTAGGGCGCTCAGAGAGTGCACGCTCTTCTGAACCCTCCTCCCCTGGAATTAATAACTACTGAAGGTGCTTTTCCTCGTTTGGGTTGGGACACCTGCACCTTTCATCAGACATAGTGACTGAGGGGCACTCGCTCGGCAGAGCTGTCAGAGTTCAAATACATCCAGACTTCTGCCAGTCGTGCTACGCAGGGATGCTGTGTTTGTCCAGAGGCTGTCACCTCAACAGTGTGCTTCTGTTGCTCCAGGTGGACGCACCATTGCAGAATAATTTTGAAGAGCTGGTTATTGATTTTTTCATATTTCAGGAAAAAGGAGGTGGAATGAAGTTGCTCTTCCTGCAGATGGCTGGATATCCAATGGTTTCTGTGAGTTAGCCCTGAACTCTATTAAAATCAGCAAATACCATCTTGAGGATGTTAGGTTTCTCCTTGACATGAAAGCCCTGGAAGTTCAAGCAAACATCCAGGTATGTAAGCATGTTGCCTGGGAGGGGAACACATGAAACTCTGATGAACTGTTAACGTGTGCAGTGCATGCAGATGAGATTATTACAATCACGTGAGCATTGCAGCAAGGTGTTCGGGGAAGAGAGGGGAAGGGAAGCAGAGGACATGGCACGTTATAGCCAGCTCTGAGTAGTAGTGGGCAGTGGGGGGAGGGTGCCTTCCACCTGGTTGATGAGGTAGGGGCAGGCAGGAGGAGAAGGTCCCTAAGGGCACACTTTACTTCCTGCACGATACTACCTTTACAGGGATGATTCTGCATCACCAGCAGGGCTCTGTTCGGTGTCTTGAAAATTATAAACATGTCTACGAATATTGATGAAGAATGATGAAGCAGGTATAAAATGTTGCAGGGTCTCTGGAGAAATTCAAAGAGCCATTTCTTGATCAGATTAGGAAATAGAATGCCCATTAACATGACCACTTTGGAATTACCTTGTAGACAAAACATTAGCATTTAGTCCAAATTAAAGTTATATTTCTGCCTTTAGAATTTGAATAATCCTGTCAATTCGGGAAATAAAAGAAAATTTGTCATCTTTCAGCCACCCAATAAAGAAAAGGTGATAGGTGTACCCTGTAACATCCTAACTTTCTTCTTAATAGTTCTGTTGAACTCAGCACTGGAAATCCACCATCTACATTCAAAGGATTGACGGCAGAGCATTCATTGCATCAATATAAGCCCAATAGTTTAAAAAGAAGGTTGAATTAAATGTCGCACAGGGCTTGTCAGTTCTGACACTTGAGAACCTCATGGAATACAAACAGAAGGAGTGACTCTCCCTTTCTTTTCTATTCTGTCTCTCTCTCTGTCTTCTTGCTTCCTTTTTCTCCCTTCCTCCCACCCCCCTTCCCTTCCTTCCTTCCTCTCTTCTCTTCCTCCCTCCCTCCCTCCCTTCCTGCCTTTCAATGACAAGTTGTACCTTTTTATGACAAACTCTCCTTTCAGTTAAATGAATTTTTCTGCTTCCTCATACATACAACTTCTTTCTGGAGGAAGATGGCAGACAGAGGACTTGCGTGACAGTCAGAAATGACTGCTTAGAAGAACGGACTACTCTTCTGAGTTCAGTCACACATGTAAGTATTGTACCTAACTTGACATAGTTTTAATGTTATCTTTAAAAATAAACCTCGCTCCAGAAAAAATTCACAGAGAAAAATCGATCTGCTGGGCCCGCAGATTTGACTGGAAAAGAAATAAACCTTGACCCTTAGGACAGGAGGTGATATTCTCCAAGCTTGACTAATGAGAGTTGAACCAGGCAAACAGTGTTTATTGTTCTGTGTGTATTTCAGCAGCCCTGAAAACCAGCAAGTGCTGCTTGTTGTGGCTTTGGTTGCAGAGAGGGCCAGTTAGCGCGAGCTAGACACGATAACCCTGGGCTTTGCACACTGTTTTCTGCCATGTTACAGAAGCTGGTCATTCAGAAGTGGAAGTTTCTCCAATCAGGTGCTTCCCACATGACTGCCAGAGTTTTAAGTTTCCTATGAATGATCTCACGAATTTAAATATGGGGCAACATATAGTAGCGCCTGAGACTAATTTCTGAAAAACTAAGTCCGTAGGTTTTATAACAACGGAGAGCTTCAGTTTCTCTCTTTTTCTTTTTTTAAATCTTAGTGCATAGTTGCTATTCTCGGACCCAGAGAAGTAGATTCTTGCTCTTCAGTATTATACTTACTCCAACTAAATAACTGTCAAAAGTGTGTTAGTTGGTAACGTTGAGGAACATTAGCTCTGACAATTGCAAACCATGTCCTGACGATTACGTTAACCTGATGAGCTGGACACAGTATATAAATGCAGGCTTGCAGATGCTCAGAGAAAAGTTCTGGCCTTGAGATTCAATAATGAAGCACGTTTCAGCCCATAACTGGTCAAAAGTCAGAGAATATATAAGCTGATGGAGAGTTCAATCTTTGGATTATGAGGCTTAAAAAATTACCTGCAGTTTTAGTAGCACTCACACTCGCTGTAGCACAAGTATTTAATTTCCACACTAATGGTGGAAAAGGCAAAATAAGGTTTATAAAGATATCCAGGAGAGTCAGTAATTTCTTAGATAGAAGAAACACACGTTTAGCTATAATGAAAAGCTTGAACCAGGTAACAGGGATTGGCTGTGAATACAGATCACATCTCCTGCAGCTAGCTGTTTTTTCTGGGAAGCTTAGAGAGGCAAGAAAGGGGAAATGAATTATTTTCCTAAGAGCTATATTATTAAAAATTATTCTACCACTAAAGGAAGTTTCGTTTTATGCCATTGTTAGTTTCCTTGAGGTCCGGAATTCTGTTATGATGTTTAATACCATGCCATAAATATATTTATTAATGGTATATTCTGGGGGGAACAGAAAGGGAGATAATATTTACCGAATGTGCCGCCTGGAACTTTAAAAATAACAAATGAATTCTAACAGCAATACCTTAGAATTGGTATTACCGTCAGGGTCTTACGGATAGGGAGAAACTAAGGCTCAGAGAGGTTCATAAAGCTTCTATGTGGCGGAGCTAAGATGTAAAGCCCTGATGTCATTCCATTTCACTGCAGGGAGAGAGCTAACTGACCATCCAGGATCCCTGAGGGGAGATCCATCTCCATAGCTTCATTTCTCTTGTGATTGTGCTGACAGTGAAAAAAATGAGGATATGCTCTATAGCAAACGTGAGGGAAGAGAGAAACAGATCCGGAAGACAGACATTCCTTGGCAACCTGTGAAACTACTAAAGATACAGGACTTCTATCCAGGATTCTCCAAGACAGACAAGGAGATGGTTAAATAAACAGGTGGGTGATTAGGCCAGTCTTCCGGGTCAACAGATTGCCGTTGAGTTCAGTTGTGGGCACAGGATAGGACAACAAACCCTCCCAGTGTGGTTCCACTTCCCCCAAATGGCTGTTTCAGTCCTTTGGTTCTAGAAGGCTCTGGGTCAGAAAGAAATAAAAAAAAATATCCCTGGAGTATGTTAAATGTGTTCAGAAGAAAGCAAGGAACTTGGATAGAGTTGAGGCCCCTGAGTATTTCCACTGGGGACAGTGGACAGACCAGAAAGATCTAAGGAAGTGGAAGTAAAGGGATTTCAGATACAAACCAACGTCACATTGTGTCCCTTGTTAAAATGGGCTACCAGATTATTTTAGAGAACAAAATAAGTGTGTTTGAATGTGATTGCCTTTCCCAGTTGATTTCGTACATGTTATGGACATACTTTTTCAGATCTCTGGTCTGACAGGAGTGAACAAATAAACAAACACCATCTTATTATGATAAAATTCTCTGAGCATGAGAAATTATTGCCAAAACCTACAAAACGGTAAGGTCCATCAACCTCTTCTAGGCTGAATTGAGAAAACTTGGTGAAAGATCCAAACATTAGTGGTAGGTGACAGAATCTTTCTCGTTAGCCTTAGAAAAATAAGGAGAGCAAAGGAGATGGTACTGCTATCATGTTACAGATCATGTCTGACGTGGAGAACGCGGTCCCGTAATGCAGCCATTAAGCACTAGGATCAGAGGCAAGGTTCATATATTCTGCAGAATGACTTAGTTCAGTCATTCAGAGTCAACCCATTCCCTTAAGACACAGAACAGCTGGCACACGAAGGAAGCTCTTTGCTGCTGTCTTTGCCTGTAGCACTCGTGGTAATCTTGTCAACATGGTGAGTGTAACAAAGTGCATCTCTTATTTTTGTTGTTTTCTAAAGGTGGGAGAAGAGATTTAACCTGAGATCCATTCTCACTTTTTTGCTCAGCCTGCAAACCTTTTCTGTAGTTCTCAGATCAAGGTACTCATAGAAGGTCTTGAGCATCACCAATGTGCTGGGCAGAGAAATCAGGTCTCTCAGAAGAGAGAATTGGTGGAAAACAAACAAAATATGAACTTAGATTCCTTCAGATGGGCAAAGTAATTTGTTTTGGAATTTCTTTCTTTATATCACCTTTCCCTTTAAGTGTGTGTGTGCACATGGGGCGTGTGTGTGTGCGTGTGTGCGTGAGAGAGAGAGAGAGGCTATGTGTGTGTATTTAATCAAATGTTACAATAAAAAACTTAACTCCTCCCTGACCCCCTGCTCAGACTTCCAGTCAATTTCAAATGACATACCACTTCCCTCCAAATCACAGCTAGCTTCTGGCCCCCAAACTCTACAACAGACATAAAGGAAAGGAGAGCTGGATGAGAGAGAAAGCAGGAGGTAAAAACATTCTAATCTGTCAGCAGGAAGTTTTTGAAAAAAAATCTAGAGTTAAGTGTAAGAAATGAAAAATGTTGTGCGAAAAGAAATAACCAAAATAAAAGGTAGGAGTAGATATTTCCAACAGGGGCATATCCAAAAAGAAAGGGGTATGAATTCAGGGGCACTCAAGTGCCTTCCCAACTGAAAAGATGCCTACTGGCCTTTGCCAGAAAGAAATTAGAGGAAATCTGTATGAAAGTTCTGAACTGTTTTGACTATATTCCTGGACATCTGAGGGAGACACAAGCTCATAAGTAATGGTGACTCGTTATGACAGCAGTTCAAGTGTGTGGGTGTGACAGAGAGAGAGAGAGAGAGAGAGAGAGAGCGAGAGAGAGAGAGAGAGAGAGAGAGAGAGAGAGAGAGAGAGCGAGAGAGCGAGAGCGAGAATAAAAGGGCTTAAAAGGACATCGCAGAATGCCTGCGGTTTGGAGATGCATGATGTGAAAATATTCCCTGGGTACCAACTGATGATTTTCCTTCTCAACCCCTTAGCAATGCAGATGGTCCTTGACTTTAGATGATTTGATGTAAAAATTTTCAACCGTATGATGGTACAAAAGCGATAGGCATTCAGTAGAAAGTGTACTTCGAATTTTGAATTTTGAGCTTTTCCTGGGCTGGCCATATGCAGTACGATCCTCTCTGGTGATGCTGGGCAGGGCAGCAGCCTCAGCTCCCAGGCAGCCCTGCCATCGCAAAGGTGAGCAACTGACACACTCACAACCATTCTGCCCCTCTGCTTTTCACTTTCAGTACAGTATTCGATCCATTAGGTGAGATATCCAACACTTTATTATAAAACTAGCTTTGTGTTAGATGATTTTGCCCAGCTCTAGGCTAATGTAAACGTTCTGAGCACATTTAAGGTAGGTGAGGCCAAGCTATGATGTTCGGTAAATTAATGTGTATCAAATGCATTTTTGACTTGACAATATTTTCAACTTGCGATGAGTTTATTGGATCATAACGCCATCGTAAACCGAGGAAGATCTGTAACGATCAGCAGTTCTCAAACCCAGCAGCCATCAGAATCGTGGAGCAGGCTTGCTTCAACACAGATCGCTGGACTTTTCCCCAGGTTCCCAGAGCTTCTGATTCAGGAGGCCTGAGATGAAGCCGGGAGTTTACATTTCCATCAAGTTCACAGGGTATGCTGATTCTGCAGGCTGATCTAATCCAAGTGCAGCATTACACTGTATGTATTTATTTTCTCTCCACTTTTTATAGATGAGGAAACAGAAGCCTCTGTAAAATAAGCAGCTCCAGGAGCTGTGATTCCAGTTCCAGGCTACATGATGCAAGTCAAAGTGGTGTTTGGAAAGGAGATCTTTCTCAAGATTGGCCCTAGTAGGCCTGTCAACCATTTACAGCTAACCAGAACTTGGGTCAAATGTATTCCAGGCCAGAGACATCGTCATCCCAGGATCTGATGAATAGATCTTTCATATTGATGTTTTTCACCGCAAATGGCTCTCTTTGGCATGCTGAGAAACTTGTTACATTAGCCAGTTTTTTCTTACATTTTAATCATTTAAAATAAAGGTTTAATTTTTTTCATTTTAAAACTAGTATTTGTGCCTGTTGAGAAAACAGTAGCCATGTAAAGAAGAAAATAACAACTTTTAGTTTTATCACCCAGAAATAATCATGGTCAATATTTTAAAGATTTTGAGGTTAAGTTTTTGTTTAACAGAGTTGTGTAAGTTTCTTTTCCAAGTCTCTTTTTAAAAGCAGTTTTATTGATTCATATATTCATATGAGTATATAATTCACATACCATTTAATTCACCCATTTAAAGTGTACAATTCAATGGCTTTTCACGTATTCACAGAGCTGTGGAAACATCACCACAATCAATTTGGGAACATTTTCTTCACCCCAAAAGAAGCTTCTCTTTAGCAGTCACTCCCATCCCCTCCCCTCTCCCACCCAATCCTCCAGCCATGGAAAACTACTAATATACTTTCCGTCTCCACAGATTTGCCTACTCTAGATGTTTTATAGAAATGGAATCATACGATACATGTTCTTTTGTGACTGGCTTCTTTTACTTAACCTATATTTTTTCAAGGTTCGTCCATGTTGTAGCATATATCGGTACTTCACTACTTCTCACTGTTGAATAACATTCCATTGTATGGATATACTATGTTTATCTATCCATCCATCAGCAGAACATTTGGGTTGTTTTCACCTCTTGAATATTGTGAATAATGCCTTCAACACTTGTGTACAAGTTTTTGTGAGGATGTGTTTTCTATTCTCTTGGGTACATATATATATATATATATATGTATATATATATATATATATATATATATACATATATATATGTATATATATATATATATACACATACCTAGAAGTAGCATTCCTGTAGCTTATAGTTACTCTATTTTTAACTTTCTAAGGAGCTGTCAAACAACTTTCCAAAAGCTGTACCACTTTACATCCCTACAAGCCAGGTATGAGGGTTTTAATTTCTCCACATCCTTGCCAACGCTTGTTATCCAACTTTTTGATTGTAGACATCCTAGTGGATGTGAAGTGGTATCTCATGGTGGTTTTGATTTCTATTTCCCTAATAATTAATGATGTTAAGCATCAATTCACATACCTGTTGATTATTTATATAGCTTCTTTGCAGAAATGCCCATTCAGATCCTTTGCCTCTTTTAAAATTTGTTCGTGTATCATTTTGTGAATAAATTGTAGTTCTTTATATATTCTAGATGCAATTCCCATATCAGATAAATGATTTGCAAATATGTTCTCCCATTTTATGGGCTATCTTTTTACTTTCTTGAACCTTGTCTCCACTTTCTTTGAAGCACAAATGTTTTTTATTTTGATGAAGTTCAAATAATTTATTTTCTTTTGGTGTCACATCTAAGAAGTCTTTGCCTAATCTAAGATCATGAAAACTGACTCCTGGGTGTTCTTCTAAAAGTTTCAAAGTTTTAGCTCTCACAGATCCATTTTGAGTTAGTTTTTGCTTATGATGTAAGAAAAGGGTCCAACTTCATTCTTTTGTTTTTGTTTTTGCGGTTCGCGGGCCTCTCACTGTTGTGGCCTCTCCCCTTGCGGAGCACAGGCTCAGACGCGCAGGCTCAGCGGCCATGGCTCACGGGCCCAGCCGCTCCACTGCAGGCGGGATCCTCCCGGACCGGGGCACGAACCCGTGTCCCCTGCATCGGCAGGCGGACTCCCAACCACTGCGCCACCAGGGAAGCCCCAACTTCATTCTTTTGTATGTGGATATCCAGTTGGCCCAGCACACATTAAAAAACTGTTCTTTTCCCCATTGACTTGCATATAACTTTCTACCATGCATTTATATATGTGGAATTTTTCAGGACATTTCTCTATTGCTTTAGATATATTCCCTAATCTATTTTAAATGACAAGTTATTATCCCTTGGTAAATGTATCTTCCTACCTGCGCTTAGGAATGAATTTAGGAAATGGCCCTTCCTACTGCCTGCACTGAACCAGATGTTCTATACTGACCATGTGACTTCACATCCCTTGATCACATCTGATTGACTGAGGTGTTGGGTTTATAGGGAGCTCTCCTCTCCACAAGTTCAGAATCATTGGAAAGACAGAAGCAGGCATAGGCAGATGTTAGCTTTATTATTGATAAGGTGATTAGAAAATGTGACTCTAGAACATTGGTCAAAATAGTTTTGTAACATTCCCTCTCACCCTTGTCCAAAGTCTAGACTTTGGGGAAGCCAACCTGAGGGAAAGATTGGTTCTATAGAGCAAGACATCTCACAGATCCACGGTGGAGAGAGAAGCAAAAGGGAGAGTCATCTGTTTCTTAAAGTCCCACTTGAGAAATAGAAACAAGTGAACATCACCTCCATGGGGAAAAATAACAAGAGGGAAGAGATCAGGACTGTAACTCCAGTGCACTGACTTTCAAATTTTAGCATGCATTAGAATCGACTAGAGGGACTGCTACTGCTATTTATTTTTATTTTGAAATAATTTTAGACTTAGAGAAAAGTTGAAAAAATAGTTCCCTTATACTCTCCGAGTTATCCCTGATCATAGCACAATGATCAACACACAGAAACTAACACTGACATAATAATATTGCCAATATACAGACCTTATTCAAATCTCACCGATTTCCCCAATGATAGTCCTTTTTATTTTCCATTCCCAGGATATAATTCAATGTCTCACACTGGATTTAGTTGATATTCTCCTTAGTACCCCCAACTCTGTGAGAGTTCTTCATTCTTTCCCTAAGTTTTATAACCTTGACACTTTTGAAGGGTACTGTTCAGATATTTTGTAGAATGTCCTTCACTCTGCAAATACAGAGAGTTTTACTTGTAAACTCCCATCCTTTATGCCTCGGACTGGTTTCCCTTGTCCAATTGAATTGGCTAATATCTCAAATACAACATTGAATAACAGCAAGGGTAGCCTCCTTGACTTGTTTCTGACTCTAGTGGAAATGCCTCTAATGTTTGCTCATTAAGTAAGATACTGGCTTTAGGATGAGGTACACATATTTCATGATTTTTTGAAAGTAGCCTTCAACCCCTATTTTCTTGAATGTTTTTACCATGGATGGGTGTCAAATTCTGTAAAAGGAGGTTTTAGCATATGTGGAAATATCATATAATTGTTTCCTTAGATATATTAATATATGATATCAATGGATTTCCTAATATTAGACCTAAATTGCATTCCTGGAATACATTCCACTTGGTAATAGTCTATTAATTCTTATTGTGGTATCGAATTGTTTGTTAATATTTTACCTAGCAGTTTTGCATTAATATTCATAAATGATATTGGTCTTTTTCTTTTCTTTTTTCTTTTATACCGTTTTTGTCAGGTTTAGGTATCAACATTATAGATGCTTCATAAGAATAACTAGGGAGTTTTTCTTCACTTTGAATACACTTGAACTATATATGGAACACTGGAACTATCTGTTCTTTAAAGATTTGGTAAATTTCTAATATGAATTCATCTGAATCTGATGTTTTTTTGGTAGTATAGTTCCTTAATAACTTTCTCTATTTTTTCCATGGAAATTAGTCTGGCTAATCTTTCTAATTCCAATGGGTTCAAATTTGGTAATCTGTATTTTCCTAAGAAATGATCTATTTCACCTAGGTTTTCAAATTTACTTGCACAGGTGTCTGCACCTTATGAGTAGTATCTTATGAGTTTGTTTTAAAATTTCTGTGACTGTATCTCCAGTTCATTTTGTATTTTGCATACTGTGATTTCTCCCCTTTCTTTTCCTTCCAAGTTGGCTGGTAGTTTGACTATTATATTTTTAAAAAGGATTTTGATTTGTTAATTAGGTCTGTGGTTTTAATTTTCTCTACCTCACTAATTGCTGCTTTTATCTTTATTTCTTCTCTTGTTATTTCTTTTATTTTATTGTATATTTTTTCTAGTTTCTTGATTTTGGTAATTGGATTCTGAGGCAAATTAAAGTTTGAGGGACACTGAGCTAAAGTAATAGAAGAGACTTAGCATGGAAGAGGATCTTCGTGGCCAACTAGATTCTAGAACCATGCTAGAGCAATGGTTCTCAACCCAGTCTGTACATCAGAACTACTGAGGAAAAGAATATCAAATACGAAAATTAGGCTTCAGCTCCAGAAATTCTGATTGGTTTGATGTGGGATGAGCCCCAGGAATCAGGATCTTTAAGAAACCCCAGGTGATTCCTATTGAGACTTACTACATTTGACTTACTATACTTTCCTATTGACACTTACTATAAGACTTACTATACTTTCACACCACAGGGTGTGAAACCATTTTATTATGCAACTGAAAAAGGGGATGCCCTGAGAAATTAAATTGCTTCCCAAGGTCACAGAGCTAATTTGAACTCCGACCCTCTTCTTAAGCCAGTCCTAAATCATGTTTATTTTGTTGTATTTTATTAATTAGTTTTGTTTTTTTTTTTTTTGCTGTACGCAGGCCTCTCGCTGTTGTGGCCTCTCCCGTTGCACGGAGCACAGGCTCCGGACGCGAAGGCTCAGCGGCCACGGCTCACGGACCCAGCCGCTCCGCGTCATATGGCATCTTCCCAGATCGGGGCACGAACCACCTGCATTGGCAGGTGGACTCTCAACCACTGTGCCACCAGGGAAGCCCTATTAATTAGGTTTTACAATCACTTCTCTTTGGGAGTGCAACAGAGCAAAAATATTCCAAATATTTAGTTGTCTAATATGTTTGCCCAAAGAATGTCCAAATTTTTCTATATTAGGAGGTTATTGATATTTTGATTTTCATTTTATCAATGGTTATCCATATATCTTCTTACACACACACACCACCCAGCGTTCCAGTTTCCTATATAAACATGGGTATGCTGGCTTGTTCATATAGGACATCAAATACACTCCCTTACAAGCTAACATTTAACAGGATTATAGCAATGGGAAATTGAAAATAGCAATCCCCATGTTGACAAATTTCAAAGAAGTGTGTCTCAAAGGGAAATATGATAGACCTATGATCAGTGGGTCCTTAGCATCTACTAGACACAACTCACTGATGACTTTTGGAGTCACTTAATTAGCCAGGATAATTTTTTTTAAGTGAATTAATAGCTCTGAAGTTACTTTGCTCTAAAGGGAATTATAGGAAGACGTTGTAACCGCAGTCAAGTTAAACCATTACAGACACCGCTTCACAGAAACTTTAAGTGAAATAGACTGTGCCATTCAAACTATGTTTATTCCTCAGAGGTGTTTTTAGGTTCCACAAATGCTTCAAATCTCCTTTTCTTCTTTACTTCAAACTATTTAAAAACTTGAATTAAAAAGAAAAAAATGCGCATGCAAATGTGTTATGTGAACATTAACCCATTGCAGGTCAACAATGCATTAATTTGACTACCTATTGATTAGCTTTACAAGTATATATTATAAATTTGAATTTAATACTTGCAAATGTAAAATGTACTCATAAATATGCTTTTATTTATTTATTGGGAGTTTTTGTGTATTTTATTACAAAATATGATTATATGTCTACAAATTTTGAGAATCACTGGACTAGAAAAAGATTAAGGGGCTTAAGAAGTATCAGAGCTACTGGCCACCATCTAAATAAATAGCCACTTGGAAAGAAAATATTTTTTTAGGTGTTGAGGCGTAAGGACATCCACTTATTTATTTGGATGGATTATTAGATGAACTTTACCATAAATGTATGTGTATGTTTGTGTATGTGTCTGTATGGGTGTGTGTGTATGTATATTTGTGTGTGTGTGTGTGTGCACCATGGATTTTACAAAATTATCCAGGCTCTCTATTAGAATCAAATTCTGTAGATCATTTTCTCTTTTCCTTTTTATAGGATCCTGAGTTGCTGATAATTTTTTCCTCCCTAGAGTGGCCTATAATAAAGGATCGATTGAACTTAGAAAATGATCCCTTTACAAAGTTTCTTTTCTTCACCATGTGTAATCTATATCCAAGGACTGAAAGTAGGAATATGTTCATGAATAGTTAATCCATCATGGCAAATTTATGAATATTTAAGAAATGTTTCTGCTCTCTTATTTATTGTATCACAGATTTCAATGGCTATGATCTCCCACAGACTGTGAAGAGAACTAGCCATTGCCTGGATGAACAAAGGTATGCTTTAATAGGACTGAGTCCCATGTCAGAAGTAAATGAAATAGGGACTTCCCTGGTGGCACAGTGGTTAAGAATCTGCCTGCCAATTCAGGGGACACGTGTTTGAGCCCTGGTCCGGAAAGATCCCACATACCGTGGAGCAACTAATCCTGTGCACCACAACTACTGAGCCCACGTGTTACAACTACTGAAGCCCGTGCGCCTAGAGCCCTTGCTCCACAACACAAGAAGCCACCGCAATGAGAAGCCCATGCACCGCAATGAAGAGTAGCCCCCATGCAGCAACGAAGACCCAACTCAGCCAGAAGTAAATAGATAAAATAAATAAATTTTTTTTTTTAAAGAAGTAAATGAAATATACCTGACACTGTCCCTCACTTCTTATGTTTACCACTGGCTCAGTTAGCACCACATTTAAAGGTTTATAACTTTCCCTTTCTTTCAGGCAACTTTTGTGCCAACAGTAAAGAGTCTGCTAAGGGGAATGGCCCCTAACAGAAAGCCCTGCTCAGTGCCCTTCTAAGCCATGAAAGATAGTGGCCAAGAGAAATTCTTCCAAAGAATAAAACTCAGGGTCACCAGGTTATTTCAACAAGACGTTTGTGCTTTTCCTAGAAGGCAGGATATGGGACTAGATATTATTTCCCATGTTCTACTTTTCTATACTGGAGTTTTTAATGTGATGGTTCTACTTTTTCCATACCTTGTAAGTGGACAGTATTAAAGATAGCTGCAATTTTAGCTCAAAGATTGCAAAATCATGAGGAATGCATACAGATCTGATTAAATTTGAAAATAGATGTAGAACTTATGTCCACATAAAAACCTGCATACAGATGTTTACAGAAACTATCCATAATTGCCTAAACTTGGAAGCCACCAAGATGTCCTTCAGCAGGCAAATGGATAAACTGTGGCATGTCCAGACAATGGGATATTATTCAATGCTAAAAAGAAATGAAATACTAAGGCATGAAAAGACATGGAGGAACTTTAAATGCATATTACTGAGTGAAAGAAGCCAGTCTGAAAAGACTACACACTGTACAATACAAACTATGTGACATTCTGGAGAAGGCAAAACTATGGAGACAGGGCTTCCCTGGTGGTGCAGTGGTTAAGAATCCGCCTGCCAATGCAGGGAACATAGGTTCGAGCCCTGGTCCGGGAGGATCCCACATGCTGCGGAGCAACTAAGCCCGTGAGCCACAACTGCTGAGCCTGCGCTCTAGAGCCCGTGAGCCACAACTACTGAGCCCGCATGCTACAACTACTGAAGCCCGTGTGCCTAGAGCCCGTGCTCCACAACAAGAGAAACCACTGCAATAAGAAGCCCGCGCACTGCAAAGAAGAGTAGCCCCCGCTCGCCACAACCAGAGAAAGCCTGTGCACAGAACGAAGACCCAACGCAGCCAAAACAAAACAAGACAAAAAAAACTATGGAGACAGTAAAAAGCAGTGGAGCACAGAGGATTTTTAAGGTAGTGAAAATACTTGTATGATATGATAATGATGTATGTCATTATACCTTTTTCCAAACCCATAGAATGTACAACACCAAGAATAAACCCTAAGATGAACTGTGAACTTTGGGTGATTATAATATGTCAACGTAGGTTCATCCTTTTAAAAATGTACGATTGTGTTGAGTGAGGTTGATAATGGAGGAGGCTATGTATGTTTGGGGGTGAATAATTTCCTCTCCATTTCATTGTAAACCTAAAACTACTCTAAAAAATAAAGTCAAAAAAATTATAAAGTCAAAGAACAGTAAAACACACACACACACACACACACACACCTTTCACAATCCCTCCTTTATCACCAAACAAACAAAAATCCACTAAAATATCTAACAGGAGAGGGGTAGTTAAACCAGGACACTTATAAGATGCCTAATACTATAAAACAATCTCTTGGTTTAGGCACTAAATAGGCTCTATTAGAGAAACTTAAAAGGAAAAATCAACTAAATAGAATCTATGGCCCCATAGTTTATTGCCATTCTGAGAATGTATGTTTTTGATGTTTATACAGTAAGAGCTTAAGAAAAATCCCACAAGCAGGAGAAAAACATTCTGAACTTTGGTACTCACTGTTCGTTGAAAGACAATTCTTTATAGGTCCCTCGTATTTCTGTACATCTTGCAAAGTGACACATTGATCAGTCTTTGTTCAAATTATCTTTTAAAAGATGCATAGGGCTTCCCTGGTGGCGCAGTGGTTGAGAGTCTGCCTGCCGATGCAGGGGACACGGGTTCGTGCCCCGGTCTGGGAAGATCCCACATGCCGCGGAGCAGCTGGGCTCGTGAGCCACGGCCGCTGAGCCTGCGCATCCGGAGCCTGTGCTCCACAACAGGAGAGGCCACAACAGTGAGAGGCCCGCGTACCGCAAAAAAAAAAAAAAAATGCATAAACCCCTATGTTCATAGCAGTACTATTTACAATTGCCAAGACATGGAAACAACCTAAAAGTCCATCAACAGATGACTGGATAAAGAAGATGTGGTTTATATATACAATGGAATATTACTTAGCCATAAAAAAGAATGAAATAATGCCACTTGCAGCAACATGGATGGACCTAGAGATTACCATACTAAGTGAAGTCAGAAAGAGAAAGACAAATACCATATGATATCACTTATATGTGGAATCTAAAATATGCCACAAATGAACCTAACTATGAAACAAAAATAGAATTGTGGACATAGAGAACAGACTGGTGGTTGCCAAGGGGGAGGGGCTGGGGGTTGGGAGAGGGATGGAGTGGGAGGCTGGGGTGAGCAGATGTCGGCTTTTATATATAGAATGGATAAATAACAAGGTCAAATCTGTCAAATCTGTAAAGACAAAAAGTAGGTGAGTGGTTGGCAGTGCTGCGAGTGGTGTTCGTGGTGGTAAATGGGTAGTTACTGCTAATGGTTATAAGGATCCTTCTAGGAGTGAAGAAAATGGTTTAAAACTGATTGTGGCGATGGTTGTACAACTGTATGAAAATAAGAAAAACCATTGAATTGTATACTTTAAAAAGGTAAATTTTATGGCATGTGAATTATATCTCAATCAAAGTACTATGAAAAGGACAACAATTTTACCTATTTAAGAAGTAGAAAGTTATGCAGTACCCATAAACCATAAAAGTGTTTGATAAATCTTTATACCTATTATCTAGTAAATAAACAAACAAAAAAGTCAAGCCCAAGTCCACAAAAAATGTAAACCCTGTGGTCCTAGGCAGACAATAATGTGCCTATGGTTGCTGAGCCAAAGGGTTCCCAAAACCAATTTTATTTGTTTGAGCCACGAGAAGACGCCATATTGCTCAAAACTGAAAGTAAACATACCTTGTGATTGGTGCCACCTGATTCCTTCCTCCTCTTCTACTCCAACCTCAGCTGCTTTAAGAAGATGACCAGAGGTAGGGCTGAGGTCTCCCTGTCCCCAAAGACTGCCAAAAGCCATATATACCAGAATAAACATGCTAGGGAACTTCTGGGAGGGAATGGACTTAAACTCCTACGGTTCTGTTGGATATAGGCATCCAGGTCTCCATCCTACTCAATCTTGCGAAGGCAGGGGGCACCTGAACTCCAACCACGGGTCTCAGTGGGAAAGAAAAGCCAGCATGACCTTGTGGGTGGGGCCTTGGGCACATTCAATGGACTGATGTTGTTTCTACATCTGATGTAAAGGAAGAATTAATGTGTCATATGCTTTTAATTCTCTGTCCCATAAATGCCAGACAGGATTATTCTGATCAGAAATTGTTGCATGTCGAGAGGTAATCATGCCTTTGGGGTCCTTAATTCTGAAGACCACTTTGAACTACAATTCTCTATGATTTAGGATTTTACCAGTTGGAGCCTTTGGCAAAGGGAGCCAGCCTCTACCTGGAAACGTTCCTTGGGATTTTATTATCTATCTATTTACATATCTATCTATCTATCTATTATTATTTTTGGCTGCGCCATGTCTTAAGTTGTGGCATGCGGGAACCTTTTTTTTTTTAGTTGCGGCATGCGGGATCGTTTTTTTTTAGCTGTGGCATGCGGATTCTTAGTTGCGGCATACCTGCAGGATCTAGTTCCCTGACCGGGGATTGAACCTGGGCCCCCTGCATTGGGAGCAGGGAGTCTTACCCACTGGACCACCAGGGAAGTCCCTCCTTGGGATTTTTTCCTTGCCTCCCTTTTGAAAAGCAGCCATTGACTTGCTGTTGGGCTTTCGTCAACACTGAACCCTGAACTCGAGCAGGATTTGATACTCTGTTGCCTGATATTTCTATTTTGGGGTGGATCAATTCCTACTTACCGAGTGACAAGGTAGGAGGGCCCAACAAGGCTCTTTTCAATGGAAAATGGCATATTCAACAATGAAGAGGGCCTGGCTCCAGCAGTGTCTGCAAAAAAGTGACAGCTATTTCATTTGGGGGGAATGTCATTCCCAACTTCAACCTGTAGCAGAGTCACTGGCTCAGTGGAACCTTCGATTTCCAGAGGTTCTCCTGGATACTGGGAAGTGGTTATCGGATGGTTTGGCCAAGCTGATATTCGATGGTGTCCACTCAGCTACACAGCAGTGAAAACGGATGCAGTTGTGCCAGTCAGTGAACAGAACACAGCCTTGTTCTCATAGCTCTGGCCAAAGCCTGCCTTCATAAACTGTGGTATATTTTTACTCATTCTTGAGCTGCTGCCAAGAGTCTGGCTGTTTGGTCTGTCACGTAGAAAACCAAAGGCAGGCAGATTAAAGACAAACTTTGGGCAAATTAAAGGCACCCTTTGGAGCAGATTAAAGGTACTCTGGGGACTGCTGATTGAACCGTCTATGTCACTCACAAAGATGCCCATGGGAAGGGCTGTTCTCTGATGAGATCCACTGTAATCTAGCTGCTCATGGAGCCTGAACTACACAAATCCACACGCCTGCCTGGGTCCCTCATCATACCGTATGCAGTGATGCGCCAGTCTCCATAGACTGGGCACAAAGGACTTTACGTAGCTGATGCAGGTAACCACGTTGTGTACCAGTCCAGTCAGCTGACTCTGGCCATACTATGTGGACTCCGAAACTAATTGTGCCATCTTTTCAGCTTTCCAGATCATTTTTAGACTGAAAATGAGGTGCATTGTTACACATTGCATTGCAACAACCCTTCAACAGTGGTATAGTAAGGATATTTGATGGACTTCCCACATTGCTTGTCATACACACGCACCTACTATTACCTAGCTTGGAATGGCTCCTCAAAACTTGCCAGAAAAGGAGTTCTGAATCCACCCCCTTACCTGCTTTGCACCTTAGTAAGGCATTTGTTCCCCAAATGACTTCTCCCCAGAGAGAGTTCATCTCCTCTTAGCTGCTTCCTATGATTAGGACAAAAGGACTAGAAAATAATACAGACCTATTTTGTAAATTTGGGATTCCTCCCTGATTATTCTTGGGCACGATGTTTTTCCTTTTCCCTAATGACAGCCCCAGGTCAGCCCGGTTGGCCCATATGCTGGATGACAGGCCAGCCTGAAGGGGACCTAGGAGATTGAAACTTAATTCTGGTTCAGGTTTTGGAGTCTCATTTGACTGAGAGGGTCTAAGATCTTTAAAGATAAAACGTTACCTCTTGGTTGTGTGTACTGCTCACAGAATCCCTGATGGAGGCCCACGTGGGTCCAAACTGGGGGCATAATGAGTCTCTGTGAGATTTATAAAAATTCACTTTTCCCTCTTGCACTTGACTCTCTTAGACAAAAGTTCTGAGTGCAGGTGGGGACCAGGCCACATTTGTGGCAGTGGAATGAGAACAACAATCTCGGGGGTAGGGGTGGGAAGGGAAAACATTAGACCCTGGGAGATGTGACGGCGGGCAGATATTAATGATCTCTGTCTTCCAGAGTTACCATTGGAGACTTTCTCAAAAAACAAAACAAAACAAAACAAAACACCCCGTTGTATCTCTCCCAAGCTATTGCAAGTACCATATATTTAACCCAGTGTTGGGTCTGCCATTCCCAACCAGAGAGTCCTGACCATGATTTGATCACATTTCCTCTTAACCTTGCTGCCAAGCCTACTAGAAATAACAGGGGATGGCCCCAGGGTCCACCTGTCATCACCTTCTGATGTCTTCCCTACCCTGTTCTCCGTCATTCCATAGGGCAGGCAAATGCTACCCAGTGTGTGGTGTGGATAAACATGACAGATTGGCTGGATTGCTCTTTGGAGGCCCTCCAAGACAATTATTCCAATTGAGCTGGAAAACCTACGACCTGCCATCTGACTAGGAGGTCATACTGAAGGGACTGTCAGCCTCTGCCATCAGGCTTGTGGTTTCCACTTGGCAGGCCCTAGCAATTATAAATTCTTTCAAGTGGTACCATGGGTGACCTCAGGACTGTATTGTGAGAAAGCCTGACATTCATTGACTTCTCTCTAAAAACATAGTGACTTGTACTTTACAGGTGTTCATAACAGACCTTCAAGTATTTAAGGAAACACCAACAATAAATCATGTAGCCCCAGATGATGGCAAGATGTCTCTAAAATAAAGGTACCCTTAGATACTGGTGGGGGAGACTTCTTGGAGGCATAACCGATTCATTATTTATGCTCGCTCTGTAGACATTTATGCATATGATGTAGAGTTATTCATATGATAGGCACCGTGCAATTAGAAAAGTTGGTAAGAAATTTGTCTCTGACGTGGGCTGATGTCATCAACGATGAAAACTTTACCCTAGAAAGTATACATTTTAGCCCCAGTTCACTGGCCAGAGTTGTTACGGTTGATGCAGTTGCTCTAGTCTTCCTCCTTATGGGCCAAGGCACAGAGTCTGGGCAAGTGTTCATACATCCTGCTGTGCCTGGTTGTCTCAGGTCAAGTGGAAACGTCCATATAGAAACGTAGAGAGAAAGAAAGCGACTTGACTCTCTAAAGTAGACCCTGGTGGCTTATATGGTGGGTTCAGCCAGCTGGATCTGGGATCCTGGGAGGAATAGTTGAGGTTACTATTGCAGGTTGGCCTTATCCTGCTGCCTGGAGTCCTGTTCATAGTAGCCATTATTAAATGCTATATGATACAAATTGAATGGACTTTGCTCCAGACTCTGTTGGTCAGATTAATCAGAGTAGCATTGGCATGAGATACGCATGGCAAAGAAATGAGAAGCAGGGATGACATAGAAATGAGGGGTGGATATTTTTGGGAGACGATTCTCCATGGGTCTCTTGCATTTCTGCACAACTCAGGAAGCAAGTCCTTCATTCTAGATTTGCACAACAAAGATTCTTGGAAGGTAGAGGTTGTATTCCCCTCCACAGCAAAGGACAGATTGACTTCCAGTCTTGGAAGACCGTGATAGTGTCTCCCCCTGGAGCAAAGTGTAGGTATGCGTGGTTTCTGATCATTATAGAAGACTCCAGTGCCCTAAGCTCAGGGCTCCTCTTTTGGAATGGAATCTACTGCATGTGATGGGTTCATCTGGCCTTCTTCCTGTCCCCGTGTCAGAGAACCAGCACAAATGCTAAAATGTTAACATTCTGGCACTTTCTGTTGCTGTAATAAATGTCCTTTGTCTCTGACACAAGACACTTAATGTTTTCTATCAGCAAATCCACGAAGATGTGGCAGGTTAACTCGTTAGCTTGCAAGTAGAGTACTATTTCTCAGTTCTTGATACTGTTCGGAGGAGTTCCATGCCAGAACTAGATCACACCCAAGACTTATGATACTAAAGATGCTAAGGCCTCTGCAGGTATTTCTCTTGCTGGGGTGGGAGGAACAGGAATTTTGGGGGGCAACATAGAGTGAACCTACAGAGCAAACAGGAAGTCCACTGTCCGCATTGGGCTGGCACTAAGAAGACTGACGTTAGGTGACAGTGCGAGGGCGGGTGTGCTTGTGAAGATCATAATGCCAGAAAAAGTATGATGAAAACAGTTTGTTAAGGTACATTCATCCGTTAGCATTTTGTAAAATGGACTGTGAATCAGTGAAACAAATTCAGTTCGACAAATATATTGAACACCTACTAGGCGCAAAGCCACTATGCTGAGCTCTACAAATGACGCAGAGATGACTAAGAAGAGAAATGAGGCAGCTTATACTTTGGGTGGGAAACATTTTGTATCAAATCATATTGCAATTTGCATAAAGTAATTTAAATAAATTGTATAAGTGCTGTAAAAATAAAGAGGCGCCAAGTACTAAGGGATTAGACATTTTGGAGGAAGGAAGTTAGGTGTGTGCATTGTTTTACTGTGGCTCCATCTGTGTGAGTTCCATATCTCTGGTTAGTCTGCACGCTTCCAACGAAAAGTTCATGAAGAAGCCTCTCTCTGAAGGAAGGTCAGAGCAGGGACCTTGAGAGAGCATTCATTACAGTATCTAAACACCACCAGGCCTTCGTGGCACTGGCCTGGAGTTACCTAACTTAGGTCTTAGAGTTGGGATCCCTCATCGTTCATTGAGCAAAACACTATAAGAGATGGGGAGAGAGCAGAGGATGTTGGATTGAAGGAAAAGAGGAGGTATACAAAGAAAAAGCATCCTTCATCTTCTATGTACAGATCCCCTGTGCCTATTTATAGACGTGGAGAGACCAAAACCTACATCCCTGCTTCCATCTCTACGATTACTCATAGCAACACAAAGGCATCTCAGAACGACTCTTTCACTGGCACGCACCATGATGTTTTTCCTCCTCAAGCACCTGTACACATAGATTGTGCCAAGTAAGCCTAGGATACAGTGAGCTTTTTAAAATTTTATACTTTTGAATAAAACACTTGAAGAGGGAGCTTTATATCTGCTAGCAAATTTTAAACTCACAATTTATAGTTTTACTCCAGCAATAAACTCCTTTGGGACCACTTACAGGGTGGTTGTACAGATTAACCAGAGTTAATATATGTGAAAAACGCTTGGTAAACAGTAAAAGGGTAGACACATTTATAAATATATTTATGTATTTCTCTGATAATACATTTCTGTCTTAGAATATTTAGAAAAGAAAGGCAACTGGAAAAAATTGAAAATTATCCTTACAGATAATCATTGTTGACATTACTCTACATATTTCAAATCCTTTTTCTAAAAATCATATATATTACTTGAGTCTACATTTTTTTTCACTTAACAATATATTGTAAACATTATATCATGTTCATAATATTCCTCAGGATCATCATTTTTAATTATAAATTATCACATAGTGATCCATTTGGAGATAGCATTAATTTACTTAATTGTTTTTTGTTTAGGTAGTGTGAAAATTTTCTCTTAATGAGTTAACACCTACCATATAATACAGCCATTCTACTCCTTAGATATTTACCCAAGATAAATGAAGCATCTGTCCATACAAAGACTTATATGTATACAAATATTCATAGCAGATTTATATGTAATATCCCAAACTGAACATAACCCAAATGCCCATCAACAGGAGAATAAACAAAATGTGGTATATATACATATACTGTGATACTACTTAGCAATAAAAAGGAAAGAACTACTGAAACATAAAACAACATGGGAGAATCTCAAAATCATTGTGCAGACTGAAAGAATCCAGATACCAGATAACACGTGCTGTATGGTTTCATTTACGTTAAATTCTATAGACTACAAAGTACCCTACAGTGACAGCTGTTGCCTAAAGACAAGTATGGATTCCAAAGGGACATGAGAGGGCTTTTGGAGGTGATAGAAATATTCAGTATCTTGATTTTTCTGATTGTTTCATGGCTGGAAATGTAAACTAAAATTCATTGAGTTGTACACTTTAATTATGTATTGTTTAGTGTACATATATAATACCACAGTAATTTTAAAACTCCACAATTAGGTGTGAATATAATGTGTTGATATGGGATGACCAACTGAATTCATAAATTGATTTTTGCAAAACTCTGTTTCCTTTAACATATTCCTAGAGGCTATTTTCTTGGGGGAAAAATGGTATGAACTTTTTAGGGAGTTGAGCACATATTTTATAACTGCCCTTACTATTTAGAGTCCCACTAGCAGTATACATGTATGCTTGTTTTCTGACAATTGGGAAGCTACTTTCATCTGGGCATCCTTTTATATCAGTGTGAGTTACACTCACCTTACCTGTACAATTCTTTTCTGGGTAAATTACTAGATAGAACAGAACCAATTAATTCCCAAATTGGACAGTGTCTGGTTCTGGGAATTAGTGCTTATGGGATTGAAGATAAAAGAAAGGATTCATATGCAGGACTATCTATATTATTCATCATTTGTCAAAACCTACCAATTGGAATCTTCTTTGAGTTATCTAAATTGGTACTTAACACAAATTGCCTAGTCTCATGGGTAGGCCAGGAACTTGAACCCATCCACTAACACAGGAAGCTGGCATGGAAATTGGGACAGGAATTTCATTTGCACTTGGTCATATAATGAAGGGGAGAATCAAAACCTGGGCTTATGACCCAGTAGATCCTCATGCTCTGTGAAACCCCATCTGGCCCTCCCCGTAGCTGACCTTAGAAACATCACTATGTACGAGGAGCACTGAAATACCACTACCCTGTGGCAGTAGTCCTTTTTAAAAAATTCCTACAGAAAATATTTGTTATAAATTGTCTGTATGATTTAGTAGAGGGAACACAGATGTTGGAGCTGGTTTGGACTTGGGACAAGTTACTTCATTTCTCTGAGGCTGATTTGGGCAGTAAAATTTATCTTGAAAGGCTGTTGGGAGGAGAAATTAGAATATATATATGTAAATTTATACATGTAATAAATATATGTGCATATATACATATAATACAGATTATATGTATATATAATACACAGATATGTATATATAAATATATAATTACTATACTATATACTTATATATGTATATCTAATTTTATATGTATTAATATATATAATATATATGTATATATAAATTTACCACAAAATCTAGGGCAATGTTAGGTAAATATTAGCTTCCTTCCCTATTAAAAAAATGTGAATGTGTATAAGTCCTATCACCCAAAATAGATTGTTACTGTCTCTAATACTCTCTAATCTGTGGCTGGAAGGAAAACACGACATCTATAAAAATGCTTCACAAACTAGAGTGCTGTGCGTATCTAAAACGCCATCCTTGTGTGTCCTTTTGCATCCTGTAACAGCTGGATCAACATTAGCTCCCCAGAAACAAACAGAAAGTCTGTAGTGATTGATTGATAAAGAGCAAAGAGAGCAAGTACTCAAACAGTTCAATGGATGCCAGGATGCCAAACTACTTTTTTTTTTTTTTAATAACAAGAAAACGTGCTGTACCAACTATGTCCACTGGATAATTACCTTGAGGGTGCCAGGGCCGGCTGTTGGCAGTGGTTTAGAGTCTCTGTGAAAATTCTGGAATGGAGCCAGGCAATTTTATTTAAGGAAGGAAGGTTGTTGGATGAAATATATTCACAAGAGCAGTGATGGCTATGGTTTCTAACAAAGGGGAGACTTCAAGAAAACCAGGCTTGAAATAAAGCATTTTCTTACCCTTGATAACGAGGTCTATGTTGATAGCCACTGCGAAGTTGGAACAGCTGACCTACTGTTAGCAAAATGCTTACATGGACTGCAAGGCTGGGAAGAAAACCAGAGAGCCTGTTTCCTGAGGGGCGATGAGCAAGCCGGCACATGCTCTCCAAACCTTATGACAGCTTGGGAAATCTCTGAAGTTACCTTGTATTTTTGGAAAGTGAGAAGCCAAAAAAAAAAAAAAAAAAAAAAAAAATCCTGGGAAGTCATCCAAGTTTTAAAAACATCTTTTCTCTTCGTGGTCCTCCTGCTGTGATTTCAACTCTCTGCAAAGAAGGACAATCAACAGTTATTTTTAGATATTTAACACACCATTAGATTGGTAATTAACCAAGGTGATGTTTCTGAGAATAGTTTGCTTCTATATACAAAGGTAATATTTGCATAAGGGTTTTTCTCCCCTACAGCAAATGTTTGTTAGCTCATTGAAGACTTTAATCCCTGCCAGCCACGTACAAAGGTCATGATTATCTTTCTGTAAATTGTTTCCCTTCCTTGTACCCGACCCCAAGTGGCAGAATGAAAGGGAAGGGATCAGAAATCTTCAGCAAATACAGTGGCTAAGGGTAGGTGTCCAAAAGCACCTGGTCATTGCCTTCCTCTCTTGGAATAAAATGAAAGATGATGTAAATGTAAAAAACTAAGAAATACCTAGAGGAAAAAAGATAATAGTTGGTAAGACAGTTCTATTAGCAGGTAAAAGAAAAATAAGATAATGTTATGGGCCATTACATCTAAGAACAATACAAAAGAAGGAGCTTTCAAGCAAGAAAAGCGTGCCTATTTTATTCCAAACAAGCATATAGGAAATAACAAAGATGATTATCCCATGTTTAATAATCAGCAAGCTGATTCCTTGTTTCCATCCTCCTTGAAGATATAATCTTTTAAAATTTTTTTTTTTTCCCCCATTGAAAGTGGGAGGTAGTCTCCTTACAGCTCTCCACGTTCCCTGCTGGAGCTACATCATTTTCTTATAATTGCAAGATCTGCTTCAGAGACATGAAGAGATGCCAGGACATTAGCACATTGTGAACATCTGACCTCTGATTTGAGGAAATGATGAAAAATTAATGGGTGCAGATGTGCCCATCCTGCAGTGGACAGATGCTCTCTTTACACACCATTTAGAATTCCCTGGTGTGTCTGACTACAGGATGATGAATACAACGGCTAAATGATATGAGGACCGACAAGAGTGTTAGGAAAATAAAAGTTTATGCCAGAGGCTGGCCACATTACTCCCCACCAACTGGCACTGGTGTAACTAAAGCGCCCTGCTGGGATGCAGATGGCTAGTCTAGGGGCAGAGGTCCCACTCAAAATACCACCAACACTGTGGCTAATACCCGGGCCTCTACAGTGGACAAGTCACTTTTGTATGTCTAGCCAGAGTCCAGGACAGGTGAACGTCATGTAGTTACGTAATTAATTTGGTGACCTCTGGTTTCCTTCTGTGACATTTATCAAACAAGTTTTATAGTCAGACTAGGCTGTGCTTCTGGTACCATATTTCCTAAATATTTTTCAGAAGATATTATTTAAGACACAGATATTATGTAATGTATTTTTTCCAATCAACATGCATTAAAATAGGCTGTTTTTCTTGTATAACCTTTACAAATGAATTTATGTGAAAACAATTTCCAAGTGGGAAAAAGTCTTCTGTGAAAAGATTTGTACCCATTTGTTTAAACCCAAACCAACAAGAGTTTCAAAATAAGGTGTAACAGTGGAAACATAGTTTTACCGAAATATAGCTGACATACAACATTATGTTAGCTTCAGGTGTACTACATAGTGATTTGACATTTGCATGCATTATGAAATGATCACCACAAGCCTAGTAACCAGCTGCCCCTGTACTAAGTTCTTACAACATAATTGACCATACTCCTCATGCTGCATTTTATCCCCATGGCTTATTTATTTTATAACTGGGAGTTTGCACTACTTAATTTCCTTCATCTATTATTCCCCCCTCCCCACCTTCCTCTGCTCTGGCAGCCACCTGTTTGTTCTCTGTATTTATAAGTTGTGTTTTGTTGTTGTTTTTTTTTTTTCGGTACGCGGGCCTCTCACTGTTGTGGGCTCTCCCGTTGCGGAGCACAGGCTCGGGACGCGCAGGCTCAGCGGCCATGGCTCATGGGCCAAGCCGCTCCGCGGCATCTGGGATCCTCCCAGACTGGGACACGAACCCGTGTCCCCTGCACTGACAGGCGGACTCTCAACCACTGCACCACCAGGTAAGCCCAGTCGTTTTTTTTTAAAATAACATTGAAAATCTTTATTATTCAGTAAGTATTTGGTGAATACTTACTGTATGCCACAGAATGTATTCGGGAGAATAATAGTTATGTATAATGTGCAACATCTAATATATAATGCATAATATGATATAGTTACATGTTATTATCTGAACTTGTATTTTGGTGCATTTCATATATAGCTACTTTGGTGCATTTCATATATAGTTACTTATGTTCATATAGTTATGTGCATGGTGTTTGTATGTTGTCTGGATCTTCAATCCCCAGTTATATAATAGAATTTATGTTGCTACATATGAAGTGCTCTGAAAGAGAAATTCAGATAATAATCACAGTAGGATTTCAGAAAAATGGAGAAAAATATGGTGAAACAAATAAACACGGCTTCATGGTAGAGGACAGGTAGAGGGATACAGGATTAAAGAGGGTGAGAGAAATGAGTAGGCTATGTGGAGACACAGCTCTGTATGTGAAGAAAGCTCTGTAATTAAGAATAGCCTCATATATGACAAACCCACAGCCAACATCGTCCTCAATGGTGAAAAACTGAAACCATTTCCACTAAGATCAGGAACAAGACAAGGTTGCCCACTCTCACCACTATTATTCAACATAGTTTTGGAAGTTTTAGCCACAGCAATCAGAGAAGAAAAAGAAATAAAAGGAATCCAAATCGGAAAAGAAGAAGTAAAGCTGTCACTGTTTGCAGATGACATGATACTATACATAGAGAATCCTAAAGATGTTACCAGAAAACTACTACAGCTAATCAATGAATCTGGTAAAGTAGCAGGATACAAAATTAATGCACAGAAATCTCTGGCATTCCTATACACGAATGATGAAAAATCTGAAAGTGAAATTAAGAAAACACTTCCATTTACCACTGCAACAAGAAGAATTAAATATCTAGGAATAAACCTACCTAAGGAGACAAAAGACCTGTATGCAGAAAACTATAAGACACTGATGAAAGAAATTAAAGATGATACAAATAGATGGAGAGATATACCATGTTCTTGGATTGGAAGAATCAACATTGTGAAAATGACTACTACCCAAAGCAATCTACAGATTTGATGCAATCCCTATCAAACTACCACTGGCATTTTTCACAGAACTAGAACAAAAAATTTCACAATTTGTATGGAAACACAAAAGACCCTGAATAGCCAAAGCAATCTTAAGAACGAAAAGTGGAGCTGGAGGAATCAGGCTCCCTGACTTCAGACTATACTACAAAGCTACAGTAATCAAGACAGTATGGTACTGGCACAAAAACAGAAATATAGATCAATGCAATAGGATAGAAAGCCCAGAGATAAACCCACGCACATATGGTCACCTTATGTTTGATAAAGGAGGCAAGAATATACAATGGAGAAAAGACAGCCTCTTCAATAAGTGGTGCTGGGAAAACTGGACAGGTACATGTAAAAGTATGAAATTAGAACACTCCCTAACACCATACACAAAAATAAACTCAAAATGGATTAAAGACCTAAATGTAAGGCCTAAATGTTTTGTATGTAGTAGGTGCTCAATAGACACTATCAAACTCTTAGAGGAAAACATAGGCAGAACACTCTATGCCATAAATCACAGCAAGATCCATTTTGACCCACCTCCTAGAGTAATGGAAATAAAAACAAAAATAAACAAATGGGACCTAATGAAACTTAAAAGCTTTTGCATAGCAAAGGAAACCATAAACAAGACCAAAAGACAACCCTCAGAATGGGAGAAAATATTTGCAAATGAAGCAACTGACAAGGGATTAATCTCCAAAATTTACAAGCAGCTCAATATCAAAAAAACAAATAACCCAATCCAAAAATGGGCAGAAGACCTAAATAGATATTTCTCCAAAGAAGATATACAGACTGCCAACAAACACATGAAAGGATGCTCAACATCATTAATCATTAGAGAAATGCAAATCAAAACCACAATGAGGTATCATCTCACAACGGTCAGAATGGCCATCACCAAAAAAATCTAGAAACAATAAATGCTGGAGAGGGTGTGGAGAAAAGGGAACACTCTTGTACTGTTGGAGGGAATGTAAACTGATACAGCCACTATGAAGAACAGTATGGAGGTTCCTTAAAAAACTAAAAATAGAACTACCATACGACCCAGCAACCCCACTACTGGATGTATACCCTGAGAAAACCAGAATTCAAAAAGAGTCATGTACCAAAATGTTCATTGCAGCTCTATTTACAATAGCCAGGTCATGGAAGCAATCTAAGTGTCCATCAACAGATGAATGGATCAAGAAGATGTGGCACATATATACAATGGAATATTACTCAGTCATAAAAAGAAACGAAATTGAGTTATTTGTAGTGAGGTGGATGGACCTGGAGTCTGTCATACAGAGTGAAGTCAGAAAGAGAAAAACAAATACCGTATGCTAACACATATATATGGAATCTAAGAAAAAAAAAAAAAGGTCATGAAGAATCTAGGGGCAAGACGGGAATAAAGACACAGACCTACTAGAGAATGGACTTGAAGATATGGGGAGGGGGAAGGGTAAGCTGGGACGAAGTGAGAGAGTGGCATGGACATATATACACTACCAAACGTAAGGTAGATAGCTAGTGGGAAGCAGCAGCATAGCACATGGAGATCAGCTCGGTGCTTTGTTACCACCTAGAGGGGTGGGATAGGGAGGGTGGGAGGGAGGGAGACGCAAGAGGGAAGAGATATGGGAACATATGTATATGTATAACTGATTCACTTTGTTATAAAGCAGAAACTAACACACCACTGTAAAGCAATTATACTCCAATAAAGATGTTTAAAAAAAAAAAAAAGAATAGCCTCATGGCTGTTTGGAGGTCAGGGGGACATAATATCTCAGACAAGAAGAGGTCATTGGACATTTTGAACAGTAAAGTGAAATCACGAAGCAAGTCTTAAGGAATTGCTTCCCCAACTCAAACTTCAATCTGTTAGTGTCATATCAAGGGAAACACAGATTAAATGAAGCATAGGGAACAGTTTTGTTGTAGGCGGTCCTGGATATGATCTGTATCCTTGGATGAAACAGTGATTTGAGTCCATCTCCAAGTGGCTGAGCTTTGCATGCTGAGTTTGGATCAAGAACTCTACTGTTTTGTCCAAATGGAGCACTCGTACGGCAAGCTGGAGTACTTGAGATGTCTCAGAAGAGGTCACTTCAGCAAAACCAAAGCTTAGAAAATAGTAATGATATCTAAAGTTTAAATAAAGAAAGTAAACATTTGAAGAACAGAAGTCCTGCTATGGAGATAATAACAGTTTTTAGGTCCCCTACTAAAACTGAAAAACCCAGATAGATGCTTAAATTAAGCAATGCGGAAACTCAAGGTAAACTCAAGGTCACGACTAAAGACAGTTAAAACCTAGAATAGAAAAAAATAGTATTTGGAATCTGTTTCCTTTAAAATAGGACAGACATCTCTGTAACAGCAAAGACTTTTGAGCCAAACTATCTGAAGAGAGAGAATTAGAATGAATTAAACACTGGAGATTCCTTCCAGAAATGAGATTCTTATGAGACAAAGGAATGAAGGCATCCGGGTAAGCCCATGATATAGTTACTTCCTACATTTCTTTTCCAATCACGCTATCTGAAGTTTTCTCCCCCACCATTCCTCAAGAACCCATAATATCCCCCTTCATTTCTTTCACAGTCCTTAGGCTAATCTGAAATCATCTAGTTTATTTTGTTTAGTTAGTATTGTGCCTCTTCCCTCATAAGAATGTACAATCTGTGAGGGCAAAGACCTGGCTATTACCTACCCAGCATATAATGCCTTGTTTTGTATATAGTAGGTGCTCAATAGATATTTGTGGAAAAATAGAACTACATATATTGTTGCTAAAGTGATGCAGAGAATGAGGCAGGATGGGATGAGAAAATAGCATCCTCTCTCTTAGTGTCTAAACTATTCACTTCAGAAAAGGCTTTCTGGAATTACTTCAATTTTCTGCTGCTCTTTGCAATGAGTTAGAGGGCAGAGCGGCAGCGAATTTTCCTCTGATTGAAAACTCAGGCACTGTACAGAGTAGCTCTTTCTCGGGTTTCTTGAAGATCATTAGGTACCTCCTGGTCTGATTCTTTTTGCTTGAGGACTTGGCCACCTTTCCTGAAATTATTATTTTCTTCTCTTCTATTATGCTTGTCCGATGTGGCACTTACACTTTAATGCCTTATAGATAAAATGGTCTCTGTCAGCCTGTACTTCTCATGCCTGGAGAAAGTTTTACTGCTTCATAAAATCCTGTAATGTCCCAGTGTTTAAAAAAGATCTATCACTCTATCAGTGGGTCTTTATGGGATCTGTGTACATTTTTTTTTTGCAATGCAAGGTTGGTTCCTGAAGCAAAAAAAGGGACAGAGATAAATGGATCTGTGCGTGCTAACGAATGTCAAGAATTCAGCTCAATTTTATACTGAGATGGTATTAAATAGTGAAAGCAAATTGTAGAACATCTCACACACAGTAGCATTAAGCATCACGAAAGAATGGTAATAAAAGATTTTCCCTTCATAGGTGGCTACAGGAAGAGGACTATTTTTTTTTTTTTTACTGGTTTGGGCTAGAGAGTCTTGATGGTTGCTGTTTCAATTTTTTCCCCTCCTGACAGATGCTTAAAGGCCTGATGCTTGTGGAGTGTCGTTGGTGGACAGGGGACATTGGGCACAACGTGTTTCTACCACCTGTTCTGCACCAATCGTCACTGTGTGGCCTATAAAATCTCTTAAAGGTATCGATTCAAGGTGTAAGCTGGAGGAAGATCTGTCCCATTTCAGGCATGAAATATATCTCTCTACTCTGTTGTTTGAGGACTGCCTTAGCCACACATTGGCTGGTATCTGTCAAGAGGTTTACGCTTCTGTGTGTGTGTGTGATCACCCACACAGACACGTGGCACCAGGGCTGTGTTTGTCCCCATGCAGGTGACCCAGAATGGCCTGGAGGAAATGTGTGTTATCCAGGGTGCTGGAAGCTCTCAAGCTGCTTCTCCCCTCTGCGATGCTACTGAGCCACTTCTGGCTGTGTCATGGGTGAGCGTGGTAATTCAGTCCTGCATCATCCCAGCATTTGCAGTGAGAAGGTGAACTCAGCATCACCTGCCCTGTGGCCAGGTGGTGGGAATGACCTGATTCCCTGTTGATGGACACTTGGGACAATTAGACTTGTAACTCCACTTCCCATCCCTCTACCAAAAAGCTACTCCTCTCCTCATTCTTCTATCATGGGGCGCTAAACCTTGTGTTCAGAAGCTCTCAGGGAGTAAATGAGCATCTGATTCCACACCGCTGAACAATTTTTTGTGTTAGTTTCAGAAAGTATTTACTAAGCAATTTGTTTATGCTCTGTGCTTTGATAACAACTATGGCACATAAACACATAGCAACACATAGTTACTGGAAATGGGACCTGATGCAGGGGTACTTGGGTAATTTAAATTAAATAATGCGAACAGGTAACACAGAAAGCTAGCAAACAGGAAGCAGACAGCTCTGCCACAGACATGCCCTTTATTTTATTTTTTTAACATCTTTATTGGAGTATAATTGCTTCACAGTGATGTGCTAGTTTCTGCTTTATAACAAAGTGAATCAGCTATACATACACATATATCCCCATATCTCCTCCCTCTTGAGTCTCCCGCCCACCCTCCCTATCCCACCCCTCTAAGTGGTCACAGAGCACCGAGCTGATCTCCCTGTGCTATGTGGCTGCTTCCCACTAGCTATCTATTTTACACTTGGTAGTGTATATATGTCCATGCCACTCTCTCATTTCATCCCAGATTACCCTTCCCCCTCCCTGTGTCCTCAAGTCCATTCTCTGCGTCTGCATCTTTATTCCTGTCCTGTCCCTAGGTTCTTCAAAACCATTTTTTTTAATTTTATTTTTTTAGATTTCATATATATGTGTTAGCATACGGTATTTGTTTTTCTCTTTCTGACTTACTTCACTCTGTATGACAGACTCTAGGTCCATCCCACCTCACTATAAATAACTCAGTTTTGTTTCTTTTTATGGCTGAGTGATATGCCCTTTAAATCTGATCCATTGCACAAACTTTCTGCATCTCTGCAGCTGGTCAATCGTATATTAAGCAAATGCACATAGAGTGCCTACTTCTTGTCCTACCCAGGATAGAGGATCAAAAACACAAATCATAAAACACAAAAACCTGCCAAAGAGTTTATTTTTGACTTCAAAGATGTGATTTTAAAAAGGAAAGCAAAGGAATGGTCTGTTAGTGTTGAGATGGTCAGAAGCATCCCTCCCATTCCCATTACTACTCAACAAAGAATGCCTTCTTCAAAGGGCAGATGAAATACTATGAACAGTTATAATCCAACAAATTGGACAACCTAGAAGAAATGGACAAATTTCTAGAAATAAAATTTTTCAAGACCGAATCATGGATAAATAGACAATCTGAACAGACTGATCACTAGTAGTGAAATTGAATTTATAATTAAAAAACTCCCACCAAAAAAAAGTGCAGGACCAGACAGCTTCACAGGGGAATTCTACCAAACATATAAAGTATAGCTAATACCTATCTTTCTCAAATTATTCAGAAAAATTGAAGAGGATGGAACACTCCCAAATTCATTCTGAGTCCACCATTACCCTGATACCAAAAACCAGACAAAGTCACTACAGAAAAAGAAAATCATAGGCCGATAGCTCTGATAAATATAAATGCAGAAATCCTCAACAATATATTAGTAAAATAAATTTAACACTATATAAAAAAGAACCATACACTATGATCAAGTGGGATTTATTCCAGGGATGCAAGGATGGTTCAATATTTGCAAACCAATCACTATGATATAGTATATTGATGAAAGGAAGGATTAAAATCACATGATCATTTTAATAGACACAGAAAAAGCATCTGATAAAATTCAACATCTACACATGATAGAAATGTTAATCATAGTGGATACAGAGGGAACATATCTCAACATAATAAAGGCCATTTATTACAAACTCACTCCTAATAACATTCTCTAATGCCACATACAAAAATAAACTCAAAATGGCTTAAATACCTAAACGTAAAGCCAGATACAATAAAACTCCTCAAGGAAGAACACTCTTTGACATAAATTACAGCAATAGTTTTTTGGATCCATCTCCTAAAGTAAAGGAAATGAAAGCAAAAATAAACAAATGGGATCTGATTAAACTTAAAAGCTTTTGCATAGCAAAGGAAACCATCAACAAAATGAAAAGAAAACCTACTGAATGGGAGAAAATATTTGCAAATGATATGACCTATAAGTGGTTAATATCCAACATATATAAACAACTCATGCAACTCAACATAAAAAAAAACTCAATTAAAAAACAGGCAGAACTAAATAGACATTTTTTGCAAAGAGGACATGCAGATGGCCAACAGGCACATGAAAAGATGCTCAACACAGCTAATCATCAGGGAAATGCAACTCAAAACCACAGTGAGATTTCTCACCCACATGTCAGAATGGCTATCATCAAAAAGAACACATAACAATGATGGCAAGGATACAGAGAAAACGGAACCCTCCTACACTGTTGGTGGGAATGTAAGTCAGTACAGCCACTTTGGAAAACAGTATGGAGTGTTCTCAAAAAACTAAAATAGAACTACCATATCACCCATCAATTACACTCCTGGGTATATATCTGAAAGAAACAAAACCACTAATTGAAAAGATACATGCACCCCAATGTTCACAGCAGCATTATTTACAATAGCCAAGATACAGAAGCAAACTAAATGTCCATCAGCAGAAGAATGGATTAAGATGTGGTATATATATACAATAGAATACTACATAGCCATAAAAAAGGGGGGAATTTTGCCACTTGCAACAACATGGATGGACTTGGAGGGTATTATGTTAAATGAAATAAGTCAGACAGAGAAAGACAAATACTATACAATACCACTTCTATGTGGAATCTAAAAATACAACAAACTAGTGAGTATAACAAAAAAAGAAAGTGACTCACAGATATAGAGAACAAATTAGTGGTTACCAGTTGGGAAAGGGAAGGGTGGAGGGGCAATATAGGGGTAGAGGACTAAGAGGTACAAACTATTATGTAAAAAATGAGCTACAAGGATATATTGTACAACACAGAGAATATAGCCAATATTCTATAATAACTATAAATGGAGTATAATCTGTAAAAATCATGAGCCACTACATTGTACACCTGTAACTTATATAATATTGTACTTCAACTCTATTTCAATTAAGAAAAAGATAAAGGAAAAAAATGGGCAGAACACATGAATAGACATTTTTCCAAAGAAGAGATGCAGATGGCCAATTGGCACATGAGAAAATGCTCAACATTGCTAATCATCAGAGAATTGCAAATAAAGACCACAGTGAGGTATTACCTCATACCTGTCAGAGGGCTATCATAAAAAAACACCACAGGTAACAAATGCTGGCAAGGATGTAAAGAAAAGGGAACCTTTGCACACCATTGGTGGGAATGTAGATAAATTGGTGCATCCACTGTGGAAAACAGTATGCAGGTTCCTAAAAAAACCTAAAATTAGACCTACCATATAATTGAGCAATTGCACTGCTGGGTATATATCCAAAGAAAAGGAAAACACTAATTTGAAAAAATACATGCATCCCAATGTTCACGGCAGCATTATTTACCGAAACCAAGATATAGAGGCAACCCAAGTGTCCGTCAACATGTGAATAGATAAAGACTGTGGTATGTATACAATGGAATATTACTCAGCCATAAAAAAGAATGAAATTCAGCCCTTAGCAACAACATGGATGGACCTAGAGGGTGTTATGCTTACTGAAATAAGTCAGATGGAAAAAGAAAAATTCTCTGTTATCACTTGTATGTGGAATCTAATAAATAAGACAAACAAATGTATATAATGAAACAGAGACAGACTCACAAATATAGAGACCCAACTAGTGGTTACCAGTGGGGAGGGGGAGGGGCTAAATATGGATACAAGATTAAAAGATACAAACTACTATTTATAAAATAAATAAGCAACAGGATATATTGTGCAGCACAGGGATATATAGCCTTTATTTTATTTATTTATTTATTTATTTTGTGGTACGTGGGCCTCTCACTGTTGTGGCCCCTCCCGCTGCGGAGCGCAGGCTCAGTGGCCATGGCTCACGGGCCCAGCCGCTCTGCAGCATGTGGGATCTTCCCGGATCGGGGCACGAACCCGTATCCCCTGCATCGGCAGGCGGACTCTCAACCACTGCGCCACCAGGGAAGCCCTAGCCTTTATTTTGTAATGACTTTAAATGAACTATAACCTATAAAAGTATTGAATCACTATGTTGTAAATCAACTACCCTTAAATTAAAAGAAAAGGCAGATACTGGGGAAGGAGGAAGCAACGTTAAGGAGAGGATGTATGTGAGGAAGGACACAGATTCCAGTCACCACACAGCTGCCACACTCATTGTGCTGTGTGACCTTACTCATTAAGTCTTAGTTACCTCTTCTGGAAAAAAAGGTGTGTGTGTGTGTGTGTGTGTGTGTGTGTGTTGAGAGCTGGAGTGGGAAACGATAAGAGATGGTTATACTGTGTACTTCTCAGTGTTGCTGTATTAAGGAAGTTGCTGTGTGTGCAAGGGCTTTGTAAACTGTATGCTTCCCAGGTTAGTCATGAATCATTAGGCATGAGCAATGCCAACTCAAATGACAGGTGGGAGGTTGACTCAGGTGTAAGTGCTGCTAACAGAGAGTGTACTAAAGAGGACAATCTCCTTCCTGTGACCATGGCTTGGGGGCTACTTGGTCTTGACGCCCTTTGCCCAGTGCTCTCCCTACTCTCCAAAGCACCTGCACAAAGCAGGGACCCAGTAAAAGGTAACATCTATTACTATTTTAACTTTACCATTATTTTATTATTACTAATTTTAAGATTATATTAGTATTATTTTATTACTATTTTAATACTTAATATCCAGTAAATACCTTGGAACCCGTCAAAAGCAGTATCAGACCTCCAGCTGAGGGTCACTCTGAGGTGTTACAGAACCAATGACTTTGGAATGAAAGTATCAATTTACAGGCCAGCAGAGGCACAATCCAACCATGAGGCATGCTGAAAACCTAAAAGCAAATACTGCTGTCTTTATACAATACCATCTGGGTATTGGCGAGAGCTTCTCCTCACCTGTGATAACAAGTTCAATTCTGATTGCTACATGTCAAAGAGGGTATGACACAGCTGGAGGGTCAGTCCTTGCTTAAGGACCAATAGTCACAGAGGAGGATCAGAAATCTGCAGTCTTAAGTGTGAATCAATGAATGCTGAGCCTGGGTAGACCCTTTCCAGGGATGGCGCCTCCCACTCTTCCCCAGGGGAGGAGTCCAGTCTCTGTGCCTGGGTTTCTCTCCTGGCTCCAGGCTTGTATGCTGGCTCCCTTCAGTGGCTGGAGCCCAGCCCAGTGTTGTGACTTAGCTCCTCTCTCTCTCCTTCTCTACAGGGAGTAGATCCTGCTCATAGCATCTTAAGCTGAGTTCAAAAAATGGAACCTTCAGGATTCAAAAATTCTCCATGGTGATCCTGTTCTGCAAGGTGACCCTGTTCTGGATCTGATTTTTTTCTTGAATTCTAGATTAGTAGGCACTGAAAAATGTGTTGCTTAAAAGCTCCATGAAAATGTCCTGCTTTTTCAAATATGGAAGTTTAATTTTCTTTTCTGTATAACTAAGAGGCTCAGTTATTGTAGATTTCCCCCAAACAAAGACCCTGCTAAAATAGTGGTATTTAATAGCTAATTATTAGAGAAATGCAAATCAAAACTACAATGGGATACCACCTCACACTGGTCAGAATGGCCATCATTAAAAAGTCTACAAATAAATGCTGGAGAGGGTGTGGAGAAAAGGGAACCCTCCTACACTGCTGGTGGGAATGTAAGTTGGTGCAGCCACTGTGGAAAACAGTATGGAGGTTCCTCAGAAAACTGAAAATGGAATCCAGCAATCTCACTCTTGGGCATATATCCAGACAAAACTAGAATTAAAAAAAATACATGCACCCCTATGTTCATAGCAGCACTATTTACAATAGCCAAGACATGGAAACAACCTAAAAGTCCATCGACAGAATGGATAAGGAAGATGTGGTACATATGTACAATGGAATATAACTCAGCCATAAAAAAGAACAAAATAATGCCATTTGCAGCAACATGGATGCAACTAGAGATTCTCATACTAAGTGAAGTAAGTCAGAAAGAGAAAGACAAATGTCACATGATATCACTTATATGTGGAATCTAAAATATTATGCAAATGAACCTATCTATGAAACAGAAACAGAATCACGGACATAGAGAACAGACTGGTGGTTGCCAAGGGGGAGGGGTTGGGGATTGGGGGAGGGATGGAGTGGGAGGCTGGGGTTAGCAGATGTAAGCTTTTATATATATAGGATGGATAAACGACAAGGTCCTACTGTATAGCACAGGGAACTGTATTCGATATCCTATGATAAACCATAATGGAAAAGAATATTTAAAAAAGAATGTGTATGTATATATATAATTTTAACTGAATCACTTTCCTGTACCGCAGTAATTAACACAACATTGTTAATCAACTATACTTGAATTAAAAAAAAAGATATGCTACAATAGTGATATCTAAGAATCCTGATCTAAAAGGAGAGAGAGAAAATTGGTATCTGGGGGAGATCATGCTTTTGGGGAGACACTTATTAATGTAAGCTGAAGGATAAGGATAAAAACTTACATTTAACTCCAATTCTCCATTGGACTGGGTTGGGAACTCCATGATTAAGAGACAAGGTCTGTTAATTGTAACACTATTTATGAGAACATGTTGGGTCTCTATTCTTAAGCAAAGCTGCTTTAGGTACCAGGTGACAAAATGTAGCTCAGAGCTAGAAAGGAAGATGCTCCCTCTGCTTTCTACACAGAACCCAACTCTGTTTTGGCTCCCTGAGAAATGGCAGCTTTGGGGCCCCTGAAGACTGTACGCCTGTCTCGTGTATTGGGATTCTCATGACAGTCAGTCTGAGCACTTGTGGCAGGGACACTTCATGGATGTGACAGCTGGGAGCCAGGGTACATAAGGGCATATGTCGTGTGATGCTTATAACCAAATGAATGATCTTTGGGTACATTTGAGGTACTGTTTTGGAAAGTATCGGAAAACAAAACAAAACTAATGACACCAGAGGGGACAAATGTCATTCTGTTATATATTTGGAGGCTATTGAGCCCAAGAGAACTTGTGTTGCCCTAGAGCCACAGTCCCGCCACCTGTTTGATGAAGAAGGATTACTACTCTTTGGTAAATACTGCTTCTCATTAAGTAGGACTTTTAGATTGTCAGGACCAGTTTTTATCTACCTGGAGCCTGCCTTGGACCTGCTGATAAGCACTTCTATGGGATTCATTCCTTGAACTATGAGTGAAATTCGTCCTTTTTCTGGGGTCAAAAACTATAGATTCACGATATGAAGAAATCTGATGAAATTTGACAAGAGTTCGTAGGTTTGGGGGTTGCCATGTGAAGGGAGATAGATGGTGAAGAGTCTTAGGTATAGAAAGACAAGGCACAAGGTGATATAATAACATATCTATAAAAAAGCAAAGTGCATGGATAAAATGGACATATGTCTACCAAAGCATAGGCTAAAAGAATTAAGGGGTATCATTTAAAATTACAAAAACACAAATAAGAGAGAATAGTCAATGTACACCATAGTGATTCAATATTTTTAAAGATTATACTCTATTTAAAGTTATGAAATATTGGTTATTTTCCCTGTGCTGTACAATATATCCTTGTGGCTTTTTTATCTTATACATAGTCATTTGTTTCGTTAGCATTTGACATAAGAAGTGATAAATAATATGCCAAATTCTTTATAGAGCTTTTAGCCAGTATTATTTTTTGTCATTTTTGAAAATATAGTTAAAATTTTTTTAGGTAATGAGTGAATGTAGATGTTTATGATCTGAGGATGTCCTTAACGGCTAAGGTTGATTCCATGGAAGATGACCATTTTCTCTCCACATTGTGCCTTATGCAATTGTCATAGACGTAATCTTAGTTGGATGAATCACAGAAAGAATCAGAGTTGGTCTTTACGATTTTTTAAACTGCTTTTTCAGCACCATCTTAATAACCCATAATCTTCAAATGTCCAAAGAATTAACTTTTTTATAAATATAATTTGTTGAAGCAAACTAAAGCCCCATCTTGTTGAGCAAAACCACATTGGTTACATTAATTCATCTGGTTAATTCCTCAAATATGCTTCTAAATTTCCTAGAAATAAACACTTTTAGTGTATTTTTTTAAATGTTGGTATTTCAATCCAACAAACATCTGTTGAAGGAAGGAAGGAGGGAAGGAAGGAAGGAAGGAAGGAAGGAAGGAAGGAAGGAAGGAAGGAAAGAAGGAAAGAAGGGAGGGAGGGAGGGGACAAACAAGCTAGATATTCTGTGCACTGTACAGATGCTGGGTGCTGGCAATATTTAATGAGAACAACCTTCACAACTTTCTATGTTTTTAGCAAAAGTCAATTTAGATGATAACCTTAAAAGTGAGCATCTGTCTATACTAGAAACATAATCTAATGTCAAGACAAGGAATACCAACAATGTTGGAGCAGTCAAGTTAGCGTCTAAAATGTTGTGATAAATACTGTATGATCTCACTTACATATGGAATCTCTAAAAACAAAAAACCCAAAACCAAGCTCATAGATACAGAGAACCAGATTGGTGGTTGCCAGGGACAGGGGGTTTCAGGTGGGCAAAATGGATGAAGGGGGTCAAAAGGTACAAACTTCCAATTATAAAATAAAAAGTCACGTGGCCATATAGTACAGCATATTTGGCTATAGTTAATAATATGGTATTATTGCATATTTGAAAGTTACTTAGATTTTAAAAGATCTCATCACAAGAAAAACATTTTTTTCGAACTATGTATGGTGACAAATGTTAACTAGACTTATGGTGGTCATTTCACACTGTATACAAATATCAAATTATTATGTTGTACACCTGAAACTAACATAATGTTGTAAGTCAATTATGCCTCAATTAAAAACATAAGCTTAGTGTCAATAAAAAATAAAATAAAATGTTGTGAATGCATTTCCTAGTTTAAAATATGATAGTAGGAAATGTATAGTTACAACTGAGACTAGCTTACATAAAAGGAAGTTCTGTCAAGTTTCTGGTAAAAACTAGTTATCCTGAATCCCATTTACGATTAAGGAGGTCTCAGTACAGACACAGAGAACAAACACATAGCTACCAAGGGGGGGAAGGAGGGGTGGGATGAATTGGGAGATTGGGATTGACACCTATACACTAGTACATATAAAATAGATAACTAATGAGAACCTACTCTATAGCACAGGGAACTGAGGTGACCTAAATGGGAAGGAAATCCAAAAAAGAGGGGATACGTGTATACATATAGCTGATTCACTTTGCTGTACAGCAGAAACTAACGCAACATTGTAAATCAATTATACTCCAATAAAAATTAATTTAAAAAATATTCAGGAGGTCTCAGAATAACATATATTGGAATTTAATAAAATGAACTAGATCTTTAAATTAGATATTATATGATAAATAGTAAAATTATTATTAACACAAGAGGAAAATGGTGAAATGGAAAAGTGATCAGAGATAGGACTGTTGATTAACCATTCCTAGTGTCTTTGTGCTAGTTCCAATATGTAAATTATTGAAACAATAGCTCAGAATCCCCATTGTTTCTTAGGGTTGCACTGAACTTAGCCAAGGCAGGAAAAGGAAGAATTTCCCCAGGTAGCACTGTGCCTATAAGCTTGGAAGGAAATGGGAGAACCCTAGGGAGTATTTTCTAGGCAGACTGAATGGAGGGGAGTTTATACTGTTACCTCTAAGAGAAATTCCTAGAGCCTCTACCAGCTCTAAAATTCTAAGTGGTAATAGCTGATGTTATCTTTTTTTTTTTTTTTTTTAACATTGGAAAAATGTACTTTCCTAAAATAAACAGCTGGTTGGGGAAAGAACTCCTTACCACCAGCTCAGTGCGTTTTCCACTCTACTCACTGCCATGTGGATGGACAAGATTTACTCACACATGCTGAAAAATATTGCTTGAGAGCCAACTTAAAATCCAGTTTAACTGGATTTTAAGTTAGCTGGTTAAGAAAAGTCAGTTTGGGGTCAGGTATGTCTCAGGAAAAGGAAATGTTGACACATCACACATGTACTCCACATCCTTTCAGAAGAAGGGTGGAGATGGATTCTGTGTAAACCAAGAGCCAGGGTGTCCTACTTTGATGTAAAGTCAGAATCTCTCTTATTCCTCCTTCCATTGCCACTCCAGAGGAAAAGTGGTGATAGTCAGCACAGAGGTACGAATGCCTAGGCTTTTTTTTTTTTTTTGCACTACGTGGGCCTCTCACTGTTGTGGCCTCTCCCGTTGCGGAGCACAGGCTCCGGACGCGCAGGCTCAGCGGCCATGGCTCACGGGCCCAGCCGCTCCGCGGCATGTGGGATCTTCCCGGACCGGAGCACGAACCCGTGTCCCCTGCATTGGCAGGCGGACTCTCAACCACTGTGCCACCAGGGAAGCCCATAGGCTTTTGGTTTAGATGAACCTCCATAGGTTCAAACACCAAACTTATTGCTAATGTGTAAGTGACTCTGAGTGATTTGCTTAACTTACTAAGGCCTCTGCTTGCATATCTCTAAATGAAGTTCACAGTCTCAGTCTCATAGGATTACTGCAAAGATTAAATAAAATAGCCTGTATGGTACACTGGGATAAACGACTGACTCATTAAGGAAATATTTAATAAATGAAAGCTTCTGTATCTTACTTTCTAATGTGAAACAAATATTAATTGCCTGGAGAATTTTTTTTTAATAGATTGATGAACTTCTTTTGGTTTTGTGAAAGGTTTATCATAGGGAGAAACCAATTTTAACACATGCATTCTTACACTCAACTCTTTGTACCAAAAACTAATTTATGAAAAGAACAGGGATGTCGACGGGACCCAGAGGATGCTTTCATCAGCTTTGTCACTAAGTGCACTGTGGACACAATCATGCCTCACTCAGCAGGGGCCCAGGACCCAGGCCAAAAAACACCCAACAAGTACCAGCACTGGCTGAAGAAGTTCAATCAACATTAATCTCTGAATATTACTTACAGAGTTTATGAGGAAGAAAATGTGATTAATCCACACAAAAAGAGTTAAAAAAAACCCATTTCTCAACTGAAGGGGAAAATTCCTTTGAGCATAAACAGATTGCACTATTTATACATGAAATATTTTCTGCATCTATAAACTTACCATGCTCAAGTATTCTAATTAATCATGGTGGTTGCCAGGGAAACCAAACTAACTCAATTATAGGTCTGCAGGAATGTGCAGTGTATTTATGACTACGAAGCAGGTACTTTTCTGTGCAAAAACTAAAACTGAGCAGATTCTTAAAGATTTCAAATGTTCTAGAGAACACAGCATTATCAGGATGGATTTCCTTAAAGAATGTCTTGATTTTCTTTCTTTATAACAACTTGGTCTGGTGACATGGACCAAGATGGGTCAAGAAGAATTAGGAACACGATCAACAGTAAAACCTCGGTAATGATTGAAATAGGAAGCTGTGATTCCTACTGAAAGAATCTTAATTCTATATACCATTTGTGTTTGACTACCTCATTAGCTAAATAACCGAGGTCTAAACAATATAAGAGATAAGAGGGAAGCAGCTGGCAGTGAGAAAATAATTTAACATATCCCATAGAACCAATAAATTTAACTAAGTAACTGTTAGAGGAAATTGTGGGAAATTGATGGCATTTGGCTAGAGGACCCAGGATTTCCTGCATTTTTCCTACTAACAACCTGTTTTCCCATGAAGATGCTGAAAAGATGTATACAAAGAACTAGTGGCAAATGAAATAAATAGAAGGTGAGGGGGGAAGTTTAATCAGGTTTGAGAAAGTTTCTAACATGCCATATTCATTAAGTCAAGTTGTTATAATTACTTAAATCTATTGTTTTATTTTTATAACTCAGATGCCCCTGGTATTTCCTCACTACATTATTAAAATCTATAATTAGAGTTAAAAAATCTGCAATTATGTAGTCATTGTCTAGGAACAGTATACTCTTATTTATCATGTAGACAATATATAATGTTTTTCTGAGGCCCAACCTGACCATCCACCCATCAATCCCATCCACCCATTTATTCAATTAAAAATTACTTATTGAGTTCCTACTCTGTGCTCAGCTCTATGCTAGATCTTCAGTATACAATAATGAATAGAATTTCTATCCTTAGTGAGACAAATTATGAACTGATAATTATAGAAACAAATGTTTAATAAATTATAACTTTGTGAACTCTTGAAAAAACTTGACAGGAACTCAAAGCTCAATCAACTATTCTATCTTCATAAAAAAAATCCAGCCTCTGGGTGAATTGCCACTTTCATCATTAATTTCATTCATTATCTCTAGTAACACCCCTTGCTTTAAAGTCTACTTTTTTATACTATTGATCTGCTCTAGTTATCTTTTGGTTACTGTTATAATCTTTCTCTGTGTGTATATATACATATATATATATATATTTTTAATTTAAGGTGTGTCTCTGATAGGTAACATATGCTTGAATGTATTTTAGAATCTAGCTTGGTAATTGTAGTTTTTAAATTGGAATACTCATTCTATTTAAATTTAATTACTGATGAATTTGGTTTTAAATCTACCATTTTATCTGTTTTCTTTTATCCCACCCATCCTATTCCTTTCCTCTCCTTTTCATCTTTTTTTTTGGATCAATTAATATTCTTTTTATTATTCAATGTTCCCACTCTATTAGTTTGCAAGTTATATTTTAAATTCTTCATTTTGTGTTATTGTAGAGATGATAGAATGAATGCATGGTTTATTTAATCTGGTATAAGTTGGAATATTTACCATTTTCCAGATGAGGCAGGAACCTAGGAACACTTAATTCTTTGCTCTTCTTAACTTTTGTGCAATTTTGTCATGTTTTGTATTTCACCTATATTCTACCCCCAAAGACTGATCTCATAAAATCAGTATTTATGTATATTTATTCACATATTTACTCTTCCAGCTGCTCTTCATTTTTCCTGCATTTTCACATTTTCATTTGGGACTGTTTTCCTCCGGCCTGAAGTAGTCACTATAATAGGTTCTTTTCATGCAAGTCTACTGGTGAAAAACATCACCTGGTTTTGACTTCTGGTTATTTGAAAATATTTTTTTGGGTATTCATTCTTTAAGTATATTTTTATACTTTTACTGGATATAGAATTCTATGTTGATAGTTATTTTTTCCTCCATCCTTATAAAAATACTCCTTTCCATTGCTTTGCTTCTGCAAAGGATATATATCTTTTTTCCTTGGCTGCTTAAAAAATTTTCCCCTTTGTCTTTGCCCTTCAGGAATTTTACTACACTATGACCAGGTGTGGCTTTTTAAAATTAACCCACTTGGGGAGAGTAAAGAGCTTTTTGCTTTAGTGGTGTGATTTTTTAAAAATCAGTTTTGAAAAAATCTTGGTTGATAAATTGCTTTCTCCCTGCTTTCCTCTCTGATTACACATTTACCAAAGCTTTTCATTGTGTCACAAGTATCTTTTTCATTCTTTTTTTCTCTAGGTCCTTTTCTTGTTCTATCTTGAGTTCACTCTTCTTCTGCTGGGTCTAATCTATTTTAAACACATTTATTAAGTTCTAAATGTTATTTGTTTTTCAGATCTAGAATTTCTATGTGACTCCTCTTACAGATTCTAGTTTTCTGGTGAAATCTCCAGCTTGTTTTCTATTATCTTGAACATATTAATAACAGCTATTTTATATCTCACACCTGGTAACTATAATATCTGGATCACCTAAGAACCTGCTTGTATTGAATATTTTTTGACCTTGCTTTCAGTCATTTGGCACTTACTCCTGGCATATCTAATAATTTTTGACTGAATGCCAGACATCATTATGAAAAACTGGGTGGATGTCTTGAGACTCTGGCTCAGGTTGTCCTTCTCCAGAGAAGACTTACTTTTGTTTGGGGGCAGGCAGTTTGAGTTTAGGACTGTGCTTTTTCAAGTTAATGTTTTAGAATTTGTGATGCTTGGTCTGTTCAGGTGTTCTTACTCCTAGGATGTGGGTCTTAGCTAGCAGTCTGTGATATTTACCAGCCCTTCCACAAATTGGTAGGCTCTGAAATATATTTCTGTTACTCTGTTTCCATGAGACTTCCAAAAGTTCTGCTAAGTTTCCTAACCTCTTACCCACTGATATTTCCTTAGCTTCTTTGTCTTTTTGTCCTGGATCCCTGATAAATGCCTGAAGGGAGAAGAAAGAAATGAGAAGAAAATGGCTGTTCTCTGGAAGCTCATGCCTTCAGGTCCTGGCTGTCATGGTAACGCCATAAGGCCTTCAAACACAATTTTTAAAAATTGCCCGGTTTTTCTAGTTTTTATTAGACAGACATTTGGTTTGCAACAAACTCTGCTACTACAAGAAGGGAAAATTCTTCATTACATTATTTCCATTTTCCTAACTTTTCACATTTATTTAAGTTTCAGTGACAGGTCAGGACCATATGCATTTTTTTCTAACTTCCCCTGTCCCCACTTTGCGTTCTTTACTTCAAGAGAAGCCATAACTTCTACTATGTTTTTGGTTTCATCAAGATTCATCATTCATTAATATGTTGGCAAAAATATTTTTGTCTTATGGGATCTCCCTGGTGGTCCAGTAGGTAAGACACCATGCTTCCAAGGCAAGGGGCGTGGGTTCAATCCCTGGTTGGGCAACTAAGATCCCACATGCCACGTGGCAAATAATAAATAAATAAATAAAAGATCATCATAGATCACTTATATTAAGAAAAAGAAGATGAAGAATCTTATTAAGAATAAGAAAAATATGGACTTCCCTGGTGGTGCAGTGGTTAGGAATCCACCTGCCAATGCAGGGGACATGAGCTCTATCCCTGGTCTGGGAAGATCCCACATGCCGCGGAGCAACTAAGCCCGTGTGCCACAACTACCGAGCCTGCGTGCCACAACTACTGAGGCCGTGTGCCACACTACTGAAGCCAGCACGCCTAGAGCCCGTGCTCCACAAGGGAAGCCACCACAATGAGAAGCCTGCGCACCACAACGAACAGTAGCCCCTGCTCGCCACAACTAGAGAAAGCTCGTGTGCAGCAATGAAGACCCAACACAGACAAAAATAAATAAATAAATAAATTTATTTTAAAAAAAAGAATAAGACAAATAAAAAAGAATAAGACAAATAAAAAAATATTTGTCTTTATTCAGCACCTACTAAGGTAGCTTTTTGATAATCACCATAGTGAACTAGGTCATTGAACTGAAAAATAATTTTGATTCTAGCTTTTACATGAACATCTCTTATTAAAGTCATTTGATAATTATTTGTTTCTCTTGAATCTTTAAGCTGCCTTTATACTGGAACATGTTAACTATATTTCTGCTCCCACCCAAGCAAATCACTGCAGACTATGGAAGGCCATTCTTGACAAATGCATGAATCTACCTAGTTGCAGGACAGTTTTCTATGGTGCAGATTCTTCACCTGAAAAAACAAATTATTTGCTCAACAGGGAAAATTTTTTTAAAAAATGAGTTTTAGCAACTTCTGTGGAGCTTGATTCTCTGCATCGTCCAGAAGGGTTTCTCTGGTGAATTATTCTAAAGGAAGAGAGATAAAAATGAATCCTAGCCGTTGCTGGTATGCTGTGAGACAAGTGGAGTCCCTATGAGATGCTCCTTATTCGAGAATAGTATCCAGACAGGAGATTTCATTCTGTGCAGCTTAACCAATCTGGCTTGACAGCACATCACACAGTGCCTCTGACAGCACCAAGGACTGGAAAATGGAATTGCAACTATCAGGCATCGAGTTATGTTTTAACATTTAGTTATAAAGGCCATGTCATGCCCTCAGAGATGAAGCCGGAGTATTAGGCCTGACATTTTGAATTTCAAATGCAAATTGGAAAATCCAACCCAAACTAGGAAAGGACAATGCATGTAAATGGACTAAGTTCAGGATTCTGAAATGGCTCCTGGGTTAGGCTAGTCAAGCCTCCCCAGGGTTCTTGTTTTACTCTATTGCTGCAGGTATTAATAATAATACCTGAAGAGTACCACCTGAGTATCTTATTTCACAAAGATTAGTAATAAAATGTATCCATATGATACAAGTCAATATTATGCCACACTAATCTAGTTTGTTTCACAAATAGATTATTACACAGATTTAAATTAAAAACTTAATGGTATTCAAAACGTCCCAATAACGGCACCCATATTAAATAGATTTATATTTTTCAAAGACCTTAAGTTAGCTTCTTATCACCATTTTCCAGAGCAGTTAAGTGACTTGCTCCAAAGCACATTTTGAGGAAGTAATTGGGGCTGGAACCTGTCTGTCTGATTTCCATTTCACTGCTTTTGCTCCCACTTCCACCCACTGTATCCCACCTACAAAATAGTTACCATGAGAAACGGAGAGAACACATAGTTCTGTTGAAACATGAGTCCATTCTTTTTCCTCTAATCAACACAGGTGTGTGTGTTGGAGATAAGCATTGGCTAAAAATGCATGGCTTTCACAGTGGGCCTTAGGCCCTAGAAACTTACTATGTTCTCAGTGTTGAAAAACACAAATTTGCAGTTCCTTTCCTTAAACCTTAAATACCTTTAAGCCATTAAAGCCCTTGAATGGCTCCTCATTGTCTAGGTCAGAGTCCAACTTCCACAGCACAGCTTACACCTGCCTGTCCCCTCTCTTCTCCCTTCTTGCAGCTCCTTGATTGTTCATGCTCTCTTCACATCTGGGTTTGCAGATTTGCTGGCCCCTTTATCTAGAAAACTCTCCTTGTCTCCTGCCCTTTGCCTGACTAATTCCTTCCATTCTTCTGGTTTGCAGCAGTTGCCACTTCCTCTAAGAAACATTTTGTGTGTCCCAGATCTGAATGAGATTCACCTCCTATGTTTTCAAGCACCCAGTATTTGTCTTATCTAAGGCATCACAATAGGCATTGGAATTGCCTATTTGTTGTTCTTTATTATCCATTATTCTCTATGCACCGTGTGTGTAGGATCCATGTCTGTCTTGCTCTTCATTTTATTTCTGGCATTTAGCACCCTGCCTATCACATAGCAGACACTCCATATATCTGAAGAATGAATGAATAAAAATCATTCTGACACTTTGAGAAAGGCCTTCGATAGACAAAGACTTTCACAAGGACAAATATCACACTGATTTATTATCCATATGTACAACCATTTTCTGTACATTTTCTCTCATTTAATGATCTTTTTATGGAAAAAAATTAAAAAAACAATTATCTTGTGATAGATAGATTGTTTTATTGGCTAATATTCAGTGCCCCCTTTGAGGGTATTGCCCTAGTGAATTCACATATGGTCATGTGAAATGAGAGCAGAAATGACAAGTATGGCTTTGATGCAGTAGCTACAAAGCAATGCACAGTGGCTTGCCATGTAATTGATCATTGATATGTTTCAAAAAGAAGTTTCTTTTAACTGAAACCTCAGATACCATGGAAAAAGCCCTAGCCAACTTGAACAGAGTGAGGAATAGAAATGTTTGTCATTTTAAACCACTGAGATGAGCATACTGTAGTCTATCCTGATTGCTGGAGATCCATTCAGCCTAGTTCAAACAAAGGGGAGTTCAGTGAAAGGATTCAACATGGAATCTTAGGCACAACCTAGATTAGAACCAAGACCACTTAGGTTTCACTGGAACAAGAAACTAAAATGTCAGAGACTGGTGCTATTTTATTCACAGCTTAGAAGCTGCCTCACATTTCTGCTTCTCAGTGCTTACATGCTACTTCTTTCTTCCTCCCTCAATAAACTTTATATACGTAGCAATCATAAATTTGACCCAAATGAAGATGATCTCAAGCCTTTGTGTCCATCTGATCTTCTAGCTTGGAACCCACTACCAACTGTCACCTCTCTCTGAGTCTCCTGGTTTATACTATTGAGGGAGAGATTTATGATTTTAGTGAATCTTTTTGAACCAGGTTACAAGCCAGATGTCACTGGCTGGTCAGGGTTACTGGCTATTAGTCTAAAACTTGTCCACCAGTCGTGTCTCTGTGTGAGTGTGCTGGGGAGGGTGGTAGTAGTTCAGTAACAAGCCATGTGCCACAAAACCTAGTTGTTTGGGACAGCAAAGACTATGTGGTTGGGTTCTGTGTCTTAAAAAGTAGATAGGAAGAAGGGATGCCTTAAAATATGTCAATTTGCCACATTGGTTTTATGAAGAAAGTATTATTATTACTCTTATCAGTATACCAAATTTCAGATTATAAAACTAAGAACGGGAAGTTAATTTGGCTAAAACTGCACACTAATAAGTAAGGGACAGAGTAGATTTAAATTTTAAACACTGGTACGTTTTGCTGGCCCCAAATTTCATGTTCTGCAATATAGTAAATCATCTCAAAGACTGGAACTGTCTCTATCAATGAAACAGGAATACATAACTTTACAGCAAAAATAAAATATACATTGTTTAAAGGTGTAACAGGTCGGATTATTTTTGAGGGGAAGGAGGGATAATTAATGTATACCATAGGGGAGAAAGTGTTTCAAGATTCCCCAAAAGGTTTTCTTCCTAACCCATTTTTCCAATATTTTATTGTAAAAAATTTAAATGTATTGAACTTGAGTGAATAGCCATATATCCACCTAGCTCTCAAAATTTATATTTTGCTATAGTCTTGCTTTATCACATATTTATGTAGCCATCCATTAGTCTGTCTTTTTTTTTTTTTTTTAATTGGAGTACAGTTGCCAATCTATCGTATTTCTGATGCACTTCTAACTGAGTTGCTTGGCCCCCTGTCTTCAAAGATTTAATTAGTTTGTTGAGGTCTGGCAAAAATATTTTCTTACAAGCACTCTAAGTTACTCAAGATATGTCCCATGACTACCAGCAGCATTGGCATCACCTGAAACCTTATTAGACATTTGGAAACTTGGGACTTACGCTAGATCTACTAAACCATAATCTGCATTTTACTAAGATCCCCAGGTGATGTGTGTGCAGTAAGTATTGAAAAAGACTGATATGGATGATTCCAATGAGCAATGAGGGTTAAGGAGTACTAAATTAGATAAGTAGTTTCATTATATGTTTCTTCCACTTACCAACACTACGATCTTAATTTGAATCTCGGGATTTTTATCTCTGGTATGGGGAGAACAATACTTTACTTTGCAGAGTGGTAAAGGTCAGACGTGATCCTTAATGGAGCGGGTCCTAGACATAAAAAACTTGCTGTTTCCATAGGCAAATGCATGTCTACATAGGCACACAAGGAGTGGCATCCAATTCAATAGCTCCCCAAACAAAGTGGTCCTAAATTAGTCTTCTGTTATTACCCAATTTTGTAGATAACAATGGAGAAAATAATCTGGCTAAGATCTACAGAGAACAGATGGAACAGGGTTTGAAGTAAGTTAGATACAAACCAATTAAAGGCCTGGATAGCTGGAAGCAGGGGTCTGGGCTGCAGGGAGAAAAGGGAGTTCTGAGGCTCAAAAAAGTGAGAAAGGATAAATTTCTTTGTCATTTACAGTTAAGATTTACTGGGATGGTGAAGGACAATACGGTAAAGTCACTGATTCAGAGAGGCCAAGAATTCATTGAAAGGGTAGAAAGTGACCTGGTGGTTTGGCAGTGGGTTTACTGGAAATTAGCCAACATTTATTAATGGGTAGTAGCCATCACACTGAGCACACATTCTTTGCTGATAAAAAATGGTAGAGAGAGAATCACAGATCCAAAAAGAGGGGGCAAAAAGTAGCATGCTCGAGTTGTGAGAAAGAAATGAGAGAAAAGAGAAATAGATCACACATCCCCAGAGCTCAGGACATAAAGAAGAGTGAGCTACACTGCAGTAATGAAATTCAGAAGGAAAACAAAAGAGTCCTCTTGAGCATTTCCATGGCAAATACATGCTTATCTGCACCCCCAGGTAGCACCACCGCATTCAATAGCCCCAAACAAAATCCCTAGAGATCTCTAGACTTATTACTCAATTCTGTGTTACGCCAGTGCCCTTCAGGTCTAGAGAACTCACACTGCAGCCTCCAGAACTTTGTCACAGTCCTTCCAGGGACTATTACTCTTACCTCACCTCCTAACCTCCTTGTTGTGTAATTACCCTTTCTTTGTATGTGTTTCCGTATGTTTCTCGCCTCTCTCTCTTTTAAGTTCCTTAAAGTAAAGGCACAATGAAGACAGAGGAAGCCTTTCACAGGTAGAAAGTCCCAATACAACATGACAGGAAGCTAAGGCCACTTACATCATACCCTCAATATCATGAGTGATGCCAAACCTTTGATCTTTTTCTGTTCCACCTTCTTAGGGGCATTGTATACTGGTGTGGTTATGATGTCCTAAATATTTTAAACACTTTCTCAAAAGTGTCACCTGATAAATACATTCTTTCTACCAGGTGTTCCTCTTGCTCCTCAGCAGTTATGGATTCTATTTTTAGCCAGGGCTGAGTTTTATCTTTCCAAGCAGGGCTGTTGCTTCAGTTGCTTTTACTTTGCTTCCATTTTTTTTTAAAGGCTTATTTCAAAAAATTTCCAAAGAAGCTTTCAGCAAATTTCAATGCTATTTCTTCCTAGTCACCTAAATAGAATAGGCCAAAGAATGTAGCCTCTAGACATTCTTTTAAAGGTTACTATTTGATTTGGGGAAAACAGTCTCAACAGTAGTGATTTAAAGTAAAATAATCCAAATCACCCAAGGATTGAGTATTTTTATTTCAAAAGGAAACAAATGACCAACAGCCAATGGGAAATGAAAGTCTGAGATGAAGTTTCTAGCATAAATGAAATTTACCTTGTATAGTAAATGTATGCTAATTTCAAAAGAATACTTTTGTTCTATCCCATCCTATAAAATATTGTGACAGAGGGTAAAAGCAGATGTCCAGGACAGTTTCCATTTCCCTTTCCAGTTCATTTTCCAACCTTTCCTACCCTGCTCTGTGCTTGGGCACTGACTGTTTGGGGCTATATTAACAGCCTTCCTGGTCCACGACCTGCAGTTGGGTTTGGCCAATGGACGGCATCAGCAGGATACATGAGGCAAGAGGAAGCAGAGGTCTGGGTGTTTATCTTCCAGGCTCCATTTCTACTGGGTCACCTCGGATCGGCTGCATCCCTCAACTGAAGTCCACAACTCCTGCTGGGTAGACTTTTCTTACAGCTACTCTCTTCTTATTCTAGCATCTGATTCCTGCCCTTGCTCCTTTAGGTACAGAGATACCACCACCACCCCACGGTTCCTGGCTCTTGGGTATTTCACCATCCTTATTAGTCCCTTCCATGTTGTAAATACTCCCTTCTTTAAACTTACCTAAATTTCCCCATTTGAATTTTCCATATGCTTCCTGCTGGTGCCCTGACTGATACAGAAGAGTTTAGTTATATTCATTCATTCATTTACTCATTCATCGAATCCTTTATTGATTTATTTATTCAACACGTATTGAATATCTACTGTGTGCTATGTGTCCTATGCTATTCTGTGCCTTAGGAATATAAACGCTGTGCAAAAAACCCAGCAAGAAATCTCTGCCCTTACGGAGCTTAGGTCTAGTCAGGAGAGACAGACACCAAAAAGAAGTAGCTGAATTATGAAATGTTAGAAAGTGGAAAGTGTTATGAAGATAAAGGAGGGAAAAGGGTAGGAAGCATGTGTGTAGGAAGAGACATGATGTGATTTTAGATAATGTGGTTAGGGAAGGTCTCACTGAGAAGGTGGCATTTGGGTAAATATTTAGGAGAAGAGAAAAAAACCAAGGTAGATACGTGGGGGAAGCATTCTAGGCTGATTAAATAGAAGTTGCAAGGGCCTAAAGGCAGAGAATGCATGGATGTTTGAGGACAGTGTGGCTAGAAAAAAATGAGAGGGAGGGAGAGTTCTGGGAGGTGATTTCAGAGAGCTAAGGGGTTTGCCAGAATGCACAGGGCAGATAAACCATTAGAAGGACTGACCTTCACTGGAGTAAGTCAGGGAGCCTTTGGAAAGTACTGAGCAGAAGAATAATATATGAAACTTCTGTTTTAATAGGATTACTCCAGAAGTTGTATATAGGCTATAAAGGAGTGAGTGTGGGATCAGGGAGACCAATTAGGAGACCGTTGTTGCCATAATCAAGTGGAGAGATTTCGTGGCTTGGAGCAGGGAGGTGGCAGAGGAGAGAAGTGGTCATCTTCTGAATACTCGAAAGAAAGCAATTGATAGATTTACTGTTAGATTGGATATAGTGTGTTTATATAGACTGAACGTTTGTGTCTCCCCAAAATTCATATTTTGAAATCCTAGCCCCCAATGTAATGGTGTTAGGAGGTGGGGCCTTCGGTAGGTGATTAAGTATGGAGGGTGGAGGCTTCATGAATGGGATAAGTGCCCTTAGCGAAGATACCCCTGAGAGCTCCCTGGCCCCTTCCACCATATGAGGACATAGATAGAAGATGGTCATCTGTGAACCAGGAAGCGTGCTCTCACCAGACACCAAATCTATCATGACCTCGGAATTCTCAGCTACCAGAACTGTAAGAAATAAAATTCTGTTGTTTATAAGCCATTCAATCTATGGTAGTTTGTTATAGCAGCCCAAATGGACAAAGACAGTGCCTGAATGAGTGCATTCCAGAATAACTCCAGGGGTTTTAGACTAAGAAAATGGAAAGAGGGAATAGTCATTAACTGAGATGGGAGAGACTGTGGAAGGAGAAGATTGGGGAATGAAGAGCTGGATTTTAGGTTTAGATATAATAAGTTTGAGATGTCTGTTACACATTCATGTGTAAATTTTGCAAAGGTTATTGGATATATGAGTGTGGAATCCAGAGGAAAGCGCTGGGTAAAAAGTATAGATATGGTTGTCATTAGCTTTTATATTGTTTTGGGGGCCATACAAGTGAATCTATCAAAGAAGGAAGGGTCGATAAAAGAGAAGAAGTCAAAAGAATGAATCATTGTGTACTCCAACAATAAGGCATTATGAAGATGAGGGGGAACTGTTAGAAGAGACTGAGAAAGTGTCCAATGAAATAGAAGGAAATCCTGGCTCCTATGGAGTCTTAGAAGCCAAGTGAATACAGTGTTTCAAGAAAGAGTGATTAACTGTGTCAAATGTTTCCTTTTTTTTTAATTTTTAAAATTTTAAAATAGATCTTTATTGGAGTATAATTGCTTCCCAATACCGTGTTAGTTTCTATTGCACAACAAAGAGAATCAGCCATATGCATGCACATGTCCCCTCTTGAGCCTCCCTCCCACCCTCCCTTCCCACCCCTCTAGGTCATCGCAAAGCACAGAGCCGATCTCCCTGTGCTATGCGGCTGCTTCCCACCAGCCAACTATTTTACATTCGGTAGTGTATATATGTCGATGCTGCTCTCACTTCGCCCCAGCTTCACCCTCCTACCCTGTGTCCTCAAGTCCATTCTCTATGTCTACCTCTTTATTCCTATCCTGCCCCTAGGTTTATTAGAACCTTTTTTTTTAGATTCCATATATATGCGTTAGCATATGGTGTTTTTCTCTTTCTGACTTACTTCACTCTGTATGACAGACTCTAGGTCCATCCACTTTTCTTGTATTACAAGACGAAGAATGAGAATTGTCTACCGGATTTAGTAACATGGTAGTCTTTGGTGACCTTGAAAAGAGTAGTTTCTCAGGAGTGGAGAAGGTAAAAGCCTTACTGGAATGGGCTCAAGACTAAATGTGGACGGACCTAGAGTCTGTCATACAGAGTGAAGTTAAGACAGAAAGAGAAAAACAAATATCGTATATTAACGCATGTATGTGAAATCTAGAAAAATGGTACAGATGAACCTATTTGCAGGGTGGGAATAAAGATGCAGACCTAGGGAATAGATGTGTGGACACTGGGGGTGAGGGTGGGATGAATTGGAAGTTCGGGATGGACGTACGTGCACTGCTGTGTACAAAAGAGCTAGCTAGTGGGAACCTGCTGTATAGCACAGGGAGCTCAGCTCAGTGCTCTAGTGACCTAGATGGATGGGATGGGGGTGGGGGGGAGGAGGGAGTCCAAGAAGGAGGGGATATATGTATACGTATAGCTGATTCACTTTGTTGTACAGCAGAAACTAACACAACAATGTAAAGCAACTATACCCCAATTAAAAAAAAAAAGACTCATTACAATATATGAGACTCTGTATTGCCAGTAGAAACTCTTGCTTTTCTGCTCATCTTGGCAATCCAAGACTGTGGCAGGGAACTATGGATGGTCTCCAGTAGCTGAGGGCAGCCTCTGGCTGATAACAGAACAAAGCTGAAGCTCTCAGTCCTACAGTTTCAAGGAAATAAATCCTGCCAACAACCTCAGTGCAGTCTGGAGGCTGATTCTTCTCTGGTCAAGCCAGGGGAGAGTGCTAGCCTTTAAAAGAAAGGAATGGGTCATGTTTGCAATCCCAGAATGTTCAGAGAAATCTGGACATTCAAAATTTTCAAATGCCCATATGTTCCCATCTCATCTCAGAGTCACATTATTTCCCAATCAAGGCCTTAACCTTGGTGTAGCAGACTTGGCAGGTTTCAGAATTAAACCTTATATGATACTCCACTACCAGTTAAGTCCTGGACCTGATCTTTTGCTTTCTTTTTTCTCCAGCTGCAGCAGATGAGAGATTCTTTGCATGTTGCCAAGGAAGCTTTCACTGTTTGCCTTAAATTGGTGGTTTATTACCCCTGGCCTTTCATTATCTTTCTACAATGCTGTAACAACCCCAAGTAGCAGCTCTCCAATTCTATATTCTTATAATTAGTATTTCCTATAGCTCTCAAGGGCTTGAGAAATTGTGTCTTTCGTGGCATTCTCTTCCATGGGTATACCCTATCAAAGGTAGTTTAACAATTGCACCATGGCAACATGATCAGGACCCATAATAACTGCACTTTCTACCTGTGATGCTGTCCTTCATGCCAACTTGGAGACTGACGCTCCAATTCCAAGATCTGATATTTAGAATCTGCCCTCTAGCACCACTCCTCACACTAACTGTTTAAGTCTCCTTCCCTGCTAAACAGACTCTGAGATGAAGATGTGTGTGCAGGTGTTTTCTGGGGCAGCGATCTGGGGAATAAAACTGCATGGGGGTAAAGGGAGTGGGATTAGGCAGAGGGTGAAGTTGAAATGCAAAGTGTTTGCAACAGAGCAGAGTCCTTAGCTGATCTCACTGGGACAACAGAGTTGGGATGGCCATTCAGAGATGAAAGACCATGCTGGGTCTTTGTATCCCTACATCCATCGGTCAGTCATTGGACATAAGACCCTGGGGACGAGGTGTAACCTTGGGCAAGTCAGCTCCCTTTGGTAGAGGGCGATTCCTGCAGGGAGAAACTCAACTGTGGGCCAAGAACAGCCAGCAGTCTTAGCAGTTGGGTGACTGGATGCATGTGTCCTGAAGCAGGGATCTGGATGTGGCTCTACAGCAAGAAAAGGTGAAGCTAGAGAGGGTGAGGTAGCTCAGAGAGACCATGGAATTTAGACAGGTAATGAGAAAAAGAGGACATAAGGGGTGAAGAGGTGGTGGTTCACTGGATCGTAGGTCCTAAGGAGGTCCATGGATTGTTGGAGTCAGCAAATCAGAGGTAACAAACTAGAATAACAAAAGATGGCATTTGAAGTGTGGGATGTTTGTAATTGAGATTTTGAAAAGCTTCGTCCTCAGATCCTTACATGTCCATTTATTCTAAAGATTCAATCACTCAATCAGAAAGTCTCATCATATATCAAATTACTTGCCAAATGAAAGCTTTTCTACATATATCAGTGTACAATTCTATGAAGACTGTTTGCATTTAAACACACCCACATATACAGTCTTAAGAGTGTGAAGGCTACAGTCATTTTTGCTCCAGTGCTGGTGACAAATGACATTGAAAAGTTTGGTGATAACTAGCTCAGCAGTTTTCAAATTATCTCAGTGGAAATAAATGGTGTTTTTGCATCAGAAGCAGCTATCACCATTTTCCCCTCAAATCTAGTTAAAAAATGGATATTAAAACATGAGTAACCAAATATTCTTCTTTGTCTGTCTTATGCTACAAAAGCCAATTCTCTTACTTCCTGACCTCTGAAAGTCTCTTTTATCACAATTGAAATGCAGGGGTTCCTTGGCAAGGAATGCTTTAAAAAAAAAAAAAAATTGGAGTATAGTTGATTTACAATGTTGTGTTAGTTTCAGGTGTACGGCAAAGTGATTCAGATATATATATATATATGTGTGTGTGTGTATGTATGTATATTACAATTTCAGATTCTTCTCCCTTTTAGGTTATTACAAAACATTGAATACAGTTCCCTGTGCTATACAGTAGGTCCTTGTTGGTTATCTCTTTTATATATAGTAGTGTGTATATGTTTATCCCAAACTCCTAATTTATCCTCCTCCCCTTTTTTCTTTGGTAACCATAAGTTCGTTTTCTATGTCTGCGGGTTTATTTCTGTTTTGGATATAAGTTCATTTGTATCATTTTTTGTTTTTAGATTCCACATACAGGTGATATCATGATATTTTGTCTTTCTCTTTCTGGCTTACTTTACTTAGTATGATAGCGTCTAGGTTTATGACAAGGAAAGCTTTGAAAAAGAAACAGAAGTTTGTAGACTTCAAATACCAAAGAAAAGTTTGCAGACTTTTTTTTTTAACTCCAATTAGAATATGCTTCATTGGGAACTTCAATTTTTCATTCATTTCCAGCAGAAACTCACTATTCTTCACTAAATTTTGAAGGCTGCCAGAATAATTCAGGATGAAATGGCTACTTGCACACAGACCTAAGGCAAAGATGTGAGCTTTAATCAAAATTAAAGATTGAAAAGGATATGTGAACTATTTCTGCCCAAGGGGTAGATATTTCCTACAGTCCAATAAACTTTTATTAATAAAAATTCTACCTCTAATTCTGTAGCTGTACTTATAGATGCAGACATACATTTGTATATGAACAACAGTATTCTGGATAAAATCAGGTAAACCCCAACTGTTTGACTTTTTTCAGAGCCCTGTGAATGCTTTCCCTTAATATTCATGACTGATTTTTCCATTTGTGTTGAGGAAGTATTGTGTATCTCAAAACCAGGGTCCCAAATGGCATGACCAGGAAAAGCAGATAATCTCACAAATGTGTGTTAAATACCAGGTAGACAAGAGGGATAAAAAGAGAAAAGCTTTATATAAACACAAAGCCAATAATGAGAAGAAAGTAGAACAAATTAATGACATTAGGTCTATTTTATCACCTACTTATCTGAAGACGTTGTTCTCATTCTACTCTTTTTTTTCATTCTAATCTTAATCCTTCTTTCACAAGTTTTTGAGGCGACCTGACAAAAGATGGCCGAGTGGTTTGGATCAGTGTGAATATTCAATCAGATCACTTTAGAGCAGGCTTTAGGATTACCTTTGCCCCTTCCCTCCACCGCATGTGATAGATTGTTCTAAGGCTGTTCCATCTTTTGAGTCGAATCTAATTAAGCCGGCATACAAAATATAGTTTTCATGAAAAAACCGAAGCACAATGGACAAAAAGAAACTACACATTGGTCTTGCTTTCATGGAAGAAAGATAAACTTGTGTCCAGTTCAGGAGCTCTAAAATCCTAAAGAATGTTTTCTGTAGCTCCCCAGGAGAGGCTGGGATTGGGAAAAGTATACAACTGTATTGTTCTGGTTAGTTAAAAACTATCAAAAGGAAATATATTACATTATTGATATAATGTTTGATAAGATTGGTGGTAGCTACATGGATTTTCATTATAATCTTCCTTTTTTTGTATCTTTGTAATAGTTCATAATAAACTATTATAGAAGATGCTTATGGAAAGAATCATAATATTAAAGTTGAATTATACGGAATTCATTGTCTTCAATTGTGTTTGTCCCGTGAAAAATAGCAATTTCCTATGGTTCAAGGTAATAACACAGACATTTGAAATAGCTTCTTCCTGTGACCACTCACGGAACACATTTTTCCTGATATTTAATATTTTAGTGTGGCCCAAAGAAGGAAAACGTGTTTACAAGGTAACAGATTATTATTTCAGAAATACAGTTTCTCTGGTGACAGTAATTATTTGTAACCAGTAATGCTTAGTGCATCCGTATTATAGAAAATCTCAAAATATGTTGATTCAGTTCCTTAATATCAATGTAAAATATTAAGGGTGGTTATAATATGATGGCTGTCTAGGGTGAAATTAGGAGTTTTTAGGCTATTCTAAACAGATCAAATTAAAATTATTTGAAGTGCATGATAAATTGAATAATGGGTTTCTAAAGGTCCTAATTTCCAGGACCTGTGAACACGTTACCTTATGTGGCAAGACGGAATTTGCAGATGTGATTAAGGATCTTGAGATGGGGAAGTTATCTGGATCATCTGGGTAGGTCCAGGGTAATCACAAGAGCTTTTATAAGAAGAGGGAGGTGGGAGGGTCAGAGTCAGAGATGATTTTGTGGATGGAAGCAGAGGGAGAAAGTAGATGTGATGAGGAAAGCAGTGGTCAGAGTGATGTGGAGCTGTGAGGCCCCAGGACTAAGAAGAGTCTCTAGAAGCTGGACAAGGCATGGAAATAGATTCTCTTCTAGAGCCTCCAGAAGGAACACATTCCTGCTGACCCATTTTAGATTTCTGGCCTCCAAAACTGTAAGAAAATACATTTGTGCTGTTTTAAACCACTAAATCTGTGGTAATTTGTTACAGCAGCAAGAGGAAACTAATGCAAAGTATTTTTAAAAAGGAAGAATTTCTATTACCAATTTCCTTTACCTATTTAGTGCTCATGAGCTCAGTGGCATATACACATGCTGAAAAATCTATTTATATTTTTGTTAAACTCATTTCTGGAAGTATAGGTTTAAAGTTATCTCAAAGGCCTTTTGAATCAACAAACCTTTCAATGCTTGAATTTCTTCATCCTTATACATCGCTGATGATAGCAAATCCAAAATACTTGGGGAAATTAGCACAGATTTATGAAGAAAATCTTTCCCTCTATGGGTTTCTCCCATTGATCTTAGTTCTACCTTTGAGAATAAGGCCAATTTATATTTCACAGTGTATTTCACTAAAATGTTTGAAGACAGCTATTGGGCCCTTCCTCTCTGTAACATCACAAAAAATACTTGATTTTCTGGCTCAACAATCATTCCTCATTTTCCCCCGTTTTATTTAGATACTGGATTTCATCATAGTCAAGAATTTCTTGGTCTCTGGAAACAAATCATGACTGTTCTAAGCTCGTCATGGTTGCTTTATTCTCTGGATTCTAGGGTGGGTATCTACACATGTTCCGACAGTGGCACATACAGGGCATTCTGCTATTTTTCCCCAATTAAAAAACAATAAAGGCATATGAATAGAAAGTCATTTTTCTGATTTGGACATGAGTATGTGAAGAGATAAAGTAGCAGCCACCTTGCAACCATGAGGGGCCAAACCACAGGATGAAAGGCAAAAAGTTGAGGATAATGGAGCAGAATTATAGAATGAATTTAGATCCCTGATAACATCATTTAAGAACTGAACCAATGCATGAAGTACCAACTTTTAGACTTGTTTTTGGAGATAATAAAGTACCATTTTTGTAGTCAGCCTGGACTGCTAAGACAAAATACCACAGACAGTGTGGCTTAACAATGGAAACTTATTGTCACATAGTTCTGGAGGCTGGAAGTATGAAATCAGGGAGCCAGCATGGTCAGGCTCTGGTGTGGGTCCTCTTCCTAGTTTGCAGATGGCCACCTTCTTGCTGTGTCCTTACATGGTGAAGAGAGGGTGAGCTCTGTTCTCTTTTCTTATAAGGACACTAATCCCATCATGGAGGCTCCATCCTCATGTCCTCGTCCAAACCTAATTACTTACCAAAGGCCCAACCCCAAGTACCATCACGCTGGGGAAAAGGGGATAGGGCTTCAACATATAAATTTGGGGGATACAAACATTCAGTCATGACAATTCTTGAAGCTACTTTTAGTTGAGCATTCTGTTACTTTCAGCCAAAGGAATCCTAACTCTTACACGTCTACTCCAGTTCCTTCAATATTCTCTATTTAAATTGGGTGCAAAACTTTTCACAGACTTGGTTAATGTCCATTTGTTTTTCTTACATTTATCTATGTCTCTTTTTAAGAGTGAGGGCATGAGTAGAGGCCTTGGTCCAGATTTAGTCTGACGAGACAGATGGTGAGATTATGTTATCAGTAACGTTAGATTTTATAGTTCTATTAATTCAGATTATGTTCTCACAAGTTTTTCAGTAGCCACAGCCTTTTGTTGACTCCAAATGAGTTCACCATCGATTCTCTAGCATTTGCTAAGCTATGTGTCATCTGTGATGTGATTATGCAGTCGGTTTCTGGGACCCAGCTACATGATCTTAGTCCTGTTGATTTTAGGCCTATTGGATCTTTTGAAGATTTATCTTATTTTTTATTGTGTTCTAATATTCTTGAATTTTGATTTAAATTATTCCAAATATACAAAATTTTTTAAAATTAATTAATTTTTTGGCTGCATTGGGTCTTTATTGCTGCGCGGGCCCTCCCCAGTTGCAGCAAGTGGGGGCCACTCTTTGCTGTGGTGCGCGGGCCTCTCACTGCGGTGGCCTCTCCCGTTGCGGAGCACCAGCTCTAGGTGTGCGGGCTTCAGTAGTTGTGGCTTGTGGGCTCTAGGGCACAGGCTCAGTAGTTGTGGCGCACGGGCTTAGTTGCTCCGTGGCATGTGGGATCTTCCTGGACCAGGGTTTGAACCCGTGTCCCCTGCAATGGCAGGCAGATTCTCAACCACTGCACCACCAGAGAAGCCAGTCTCAGATAATCCACAGATGCGATGAATGTTAACTTTTTTTTTTTTAATCAAGTCATTGTAGAAGACAGCCTGTCCGATTCCATGAGAAGTCCCCTTCAAGTCCATAACGGCTCAGTTATCCAATGGGTCACAAAAGTAAATAGCTGCCCAAATACCCCTTTCAGGCTGTGATTACCTTTCAGGCAGGGACCAGAACTTACTCATCTTTGCCAGATGTTGGGAATGCAGGGCATCTGGTTCTCAGTAGGAACCAACAGAATGTTTAATGCACTGGTCCTCCACCCTGCCAGTCTATTAGCACAGCCTGTGTAGCCTTTAAAAAAATACCTGTGCCTCACCTTAGTCCAACTGAATCAGATTCTTTTAAGTGTTAGGCCCAGGTACTGATAATTTTAAAAAGCTCCTCAGGTAATTATAATGTATTCTTTTTTTTTTTTTTTCCTGTACGCGGGCCTCTCACTGTTGTGGCCTCTCCCGCTGCAGAGCACAGGCTCCGGACGCGCAGGCTCAGTGGCCGTGGCTCACGGGCCCAGCCGCTCCGCGGCATGTGGGATCCTCCCGGACAGGGGCACGAACCCGCGTCCCCTGCAGAGACAGGTGGACTCTCAACCACTGTGCCACCAGGGAAGCCCTATAATGTATTCTTATAGTTCCAAACCACTGATTTATCGAATAATTATTGTGTGACTATGACTCAAATTCTTTTAACATGTCTATAAAGTTATCGTATGTTAAGTATACTTTCTGTGATTTTTCCTCCGTCACATTTTGTTTTTATTTATAATGTATGTAAATGTCTGCCTCTCTTCTTACCTGGTAAATTACTTAGGATCTCAGACCATAGTTTGTTCCGCATTACAAAGAGTACAGTACCTTCCATGCAGTAGCTACTCAATAGAGACTTAAACAGAATTAAAGAATGATGTTTATGAACAAATTTTGGAAGTGATTTGCCTGTTCTTGGAAGAGGTCACTGATGCTCTACTGTTTTTATTTTGGTTTTAGTGACAATACACTCCTTTGGGAATTTATTTCTTTGGTGGTTTTTTAGATGGCTTTCTATTAGAGTTTTTTGCTTTGTTTTGTTTCTTGTTTGTTAGCTTGTGCTCCCAGCCTCTTGCTAAATTGATGGGGAGAGAACAGAAACTAGCCAGTATTTGGCAGAGCTATTTTGAAGACAGAGAATTTCACCATGTGTTTGTCATATGCATGTCTGGTGTTTATATAGTGGATATTCTATGTAAGAATTAAGATTATGTCCTTGCTGTGAATCCTTCTTGGCCATGGAAATTGTGAATATCAGGGTGTTTGAAGGCATATAGGAAAGTAAGAAATGCTACAGGAACGTATCAGAATGCTACAGTGACTTAGAATCGGGGAAGTCCAGAGTAACATTTTTTCAGTAATGGAGTCATACATAGTTGATGCCCTGCTTGCTTTCTCTATTTTGTTATTACTGACCCAAACATCTAGTTGTTATGCTTAGATGCTCTTGGATAACCTGACCACAAAATGTGGAGTAAAGAAAATTCTACATATTTTTGACAATCAGTTGAAAATTGCCCTCATGTTGGAACCAAATAAGTTTTCTATATAAAGGGCTTGCTTTGGTATCTATTGAAGAACGTGATGTCATCAAGCTTGATCTCCCGGATTTACGTGTTGACAGATTTTTATTTTACCTTAAAAGAGCAGAATAATAATGTTGGAAGACACCATTTAACCTCACTTATCTTCATTTTCCTGATTAAAATGAAGGAATTCAACTAGGTAAGTGACTTTCCAAGGTCATATACCTCCTTAAAAGCACTGTCAGAGTTAAATCTGCATTTTTATATAAATATTTTTCCATCTACATTATGTGGTTTGCTTTTAGAGAAGAGAACAGACCTTAAAAGGAGGCATATAATGCTCTGTTTAGTTTATGAAATCCTCTTACAATGCCATATTGAGATATCTATCTTTTCCTGCTTTCCTTAGATTTGACATTTGATTAACTTTTGAAATTACTGAAAATGCCCTCATCCTCACCATGAAAATTTATATTATACAAAAGAAGTCACTCACATGGACAAGACTTTGTTTCTTCTACCGCTGGGGCTTCTATCAATACCAAAATTGTAGTGGTTTCTTGAATGGCATGTTTTGGGATCACAGGTTGTAACCAAAGCCACGACAGTCTTTTTTTTCATAAGGTTCATAGACAAAATAAACAGTCAAACAACTTTAAAAAAAATCACTGTCAAGATGATATCTAGGGCCTCCCTGATGACACAGCGGTTAAGAATCCGCCCGCCAATGCAAGGGACACAGGTTCAAGCCCTAGTCTGGGAAGATTCCACATGCTGTGGAGGAACTAAGCCCGTGTGCCACAACTACCGAGTCTGCACTCTAGAGCCTGTGAGCCACAACTACTGAGCCCTCGTGCCGCAACTACTGAAGCTCGCGTGCCTAGAGCCCGTGCTCCTCAAGAAGAGAAGCCACCGCAATGAGAAACCCGCACACCGCAACAAAGGGTAGCCCCCGCTCACCGCAACTAGAGAAAGCCTGCGTGCAGCAACGAAGACCTAACGTAGCCAAAAAATAAATTAATTAATTTAAAAAAATGATATATGAGCTTTAATCAATCATAATAAGAAAAACTGTAATTATTCAGTACAAAACGCATATGCTGGATGAAATTTCCATGCCTCTTCCAAATGATATAATAGAAGTGAAACAATGAAACATCTGCTTTGAGCCAAAGTTATGTTATCTTGAAGGCAGCATGATCCAGTAGAAAGACTGAGAAATTCGAAGCCAGATTGGACTTCAGGAATCCAACCTGCATACTGCCACTTTCCAGCTATATGACATTGGAATAGTTGCTTGACTTTTCCAAGATTTACTTTCTTCATCTGCTGAGAATAATAATACCAGGGTTATATTTAAAGTTAAAAGAATATACAAAAAATACTATGCATGGGGCTTCCTTGGTGGTGCAGTGGTTGGGAGTCCGCCTGCCGATGCGGGGGACGCGGGTTTGTGCCCCAGTCCGGGAGGATCCCACGTGCCGTGGAGCGGCTGGGCCCGTGAGCCATGGCCACTGAGCCTGCGCGTCCAGAGCCTGTGCTCCGCAACAGGAGAGGCCACAACAGTGAGAGGCCCGCGTACCGCAAAAAAAAAAAAAAAAAAAATACTATGCATGAAGAATTCACTCAATGTTTCCCCAGAGAGACTTGATAGATTCATATTGACTATGACCAACTTCCAGGGAACAGATTCTGATAAGATTCTATGCAGGTTCCATGAATGCCTTATTATATTCATCAGGCCCAAGAAGTAACTTGTTCAGCAAAACAGTGGTTTTTTGTTGTCCACTCAAAAGTTCAAAGAACGAGTTGCTTTAGTTGCAACCTACTTATTTTTTGTACATGTCCATCTCATGTCACACATAGGCAGGCTGACAGAACCAGCTTCTATGACTGAGAAAAGGCAGGGAAAGAAGTGGCTAGTGCTTTCCAAAACTTAGTTCCCTTTCCGTGAAACTAGGCTGACTGAAAATGTATCTTACATTTCAGAAAGTAGAGAAGAAAGCATCTTAAGGATTAATGACATTTTCACAGTGACACCTAACTCAACCAATGTATTCACTAAATGCTTATGATGGAGTTACTTAAGTAATTTGAAAATGCACCGAGAGAGATTATCTGAATTCCCTAAGTGTTGGCTTAGTATCTAAGAAGATAGACATTGGCCCTAGAGCCATCTATGCTGGTGAAGAGAGTCAGGACTCTAGGAAAGTTCAAGCCATGGACAAAAATTATAGTTACTTTACACAGTAGAGGAAATCCTCATCTTATCTGACCTATTTTTTTTTTGGTTACGAAGAATATTACTAAAAAGGCCACATGCCAACGATCTCTGTTTCTGGTCAAGATATAGTGACAAGAACCAGATTTACCCTCCTGCCTGAATCAACCAAAAAATGAACAAAATATATGAAACAACAGGTAACAAAGTCCAGGGATGAGGTAAACTCTACAATTGTCCCAAATCATTGCCTAGAAAATGTTTTCAGGCCACGGTGCTAGAGGAGGAATCCAGGCAGAGCCTAGGAGAATCCCTGAGTTGAGGAGAGAGAGCTGCAAGTCTGGAAAGACCAAAGCAACTGAACAGAGTTCCAGAAAGGTAAAAACGGCATAAGAAAATAATTTCAGAGAGCTGTAGAGGGTTCCAGTATTCAGTGGAGTACTAATAAAAACGTGTTTGAAAAAACTACTCAAGTTTGGAGAAAGACCCACCGGAAATGATTAGAAATAATAGAACTTCAGACAGAACCAGAAATAGCGCCTGTTTTCAATAGCCAGATTGGAAAACTTCATAATCCATGAGGCACTGAGGAAAATACACAAAAGAGTCTAGCCTCGGTCATGGAGCATAAATTGCCCCGTACTAAGCACTGCTCTTATCCAGTCTTACATCTTAAAATGAAGACTGAAAGAATCACACTGATTCCAAGGAAATTAAATGCATTTTAGAACAAAGCTTTAAAATATTTGTAGGAATACAAAAACAACCAGCATGTAAAATATGCAATGTCTGGCTTCTAATAAAAATTCAAGGCATGCAAAGAAGCAGGAATATATAAAGAGATAACAATCAAAATTAACTCCATGCAAGCACAAGTGTTAGAATTAACAGAAAAGAACATTAAAACAATCATCATAATTTTATTCCATATGTTCAACAGTTCAGCAGAGTCATGGAAGATACATCCAAGTCCCATAATGAATTTGTAAAGACTGAAAACTTCAATGTGTAAGATAAAAAAATACACAGGATAGGATTAATGCCCAATTAGACAATACAGAAGAAAGTATTAGTAAAGACACAGTGATAGAATATATTAACACTGAAACACACAAAGAAAAGAGAATATTAAGAAAAAATAATAACAGAGCATCAGTGAGCTGTGAGACAACTTCAGGCAGCCTAATATACATGTAATTAAAATCCCCCAAAGATAGACTGGTGGGTGGGTGGGTAAGCAAAAAAAGAAATAATTCAAGAAATACGAACAAAATTTTCAAAATTTTATAAAAGCTATAGTACAGATCCAATACACTTAATGAATGCCAAGACAAGAAACATGGATAAAACTATACCAAAACAGATTATAATCAAATAGCAGAAACCAGTGATAATGAGAAAATTGTAAAACAAATCAGCAAAAAAAAGATATTATATATGGATTAACAAAGATATTTATTTGCAAACAGTGCAAGTGAAACAACAGTGAACCAACATTTTTAAAGGAAAGATTTCTATGCCCAGCACAACTTTCTTTCAAAAACAATGGCAAAACCAAAAAGTTTAGACATACAGTAGCTGAAAGAATTCACCACCAGCAGACTACTACTATAGATATTTTAAAGGAAGTTCTTTAGGCTGAAAGAAAAGGATAGAATGGAACCATGATATTCACACAAAGGAATGAAAAAACACTTAAAATGGTGACTACATGGATAAATATAACATATTTTATTATTATTTAAATATCTTTAAAAGATAATTTTAAACTGTTTAAACAAAATAACAGTATCATGTGTGCTTTATAATTTACATAAAATTAAAATATATGACTACAATAGTGCAAAAGTCAGGACAGGAGAAATGAAAGTCTGCATTTGTAAGGTTCTTATAATACAGGTGAAGTGTTATAGTATCACTTGTAGGTAGACTATGATACATTAAAGTTTTATGCTAAAAGGCAACCTAATGAATGGGAGAAAATATTTGCAAATCATGTATCTGGTAAGGGGTTAAAATCCACAATATATAAAGAATTCATACAACAATAGCAAAAAACCCCAAAAAATCTGATTTTAAAAATGGGCAAGGACCTGAATAAACATTTTTCCAAAGAAGACATAAAAATGGCCAACAGGGACATGAAAAGGTGTTCAACATCACTAATCATCAGGGAAATGCAAACCAAAGCCACAAGGAGAAATCACCTCACATAGAAAGATAGATAGCTATCATTGAAAAGACAAGAGATAATAAGTGTTGGTGAGGATGTGGAAGAAAGGCAACTGTTGTGCACTTTTAGTGGGAATGTAAATTGGTGCAGCAACTATGAAAAACAATATGGAAGTTCCTAAAAAAATTAAAAATAGTGCTACTACATGATCTAGGATTCCCACTTCTGGGTATATATCCAAAGGAAATGAAAACAGTATATTGAAGAGATGTCTGCACTCTCATGTTCATTGCAGCATTATTCACAACAGCCAAGATATGAAAGCAATGTAACTGTCAATGGATGAATGGATAAAGGAATGTGGTATATACATACAATGTAATATTATTCAGCCATGAGAAATCGGGAAATTCTGCTATCTGCAGCAACACAGATGGATCTCAAGGGCAGTATGCTAAGTGAAGTAATCCAGACAGAGGATGATAAATACTGTATGATATCAATTATATATGGAATTTAAAAGTCAAAAAAAAGTCGAACTCATGGAAACAGAGTAGACAAGTAGTTGCCAGGGACCGGGGGTTGGGGGATTAGGAGAAGTTGATAAAAGGGTGCAAATGTTAAGCTGTAACATGAATAAGGTCTGAGGATCTAGTGCAAAACATGGTGACTATAAATGATAACACTGTATTGTATAAATGAAATTTCTAAGAGAGTAGAATTTAAATGTTTTCATCAAAAAAAAGAGATAAATATGTGAGGTGCTGGACATGCTAATTAATCAGATGGGAGGAATGTATGTCAAGTATGTCAATATATATGTATGTCAAGTCACCACAATGTACATTTTAAATATCTTACAATTTTATATGTCAGTTAAACTTCAGAAAAGCTGAAATAAAAATATATATACTATAAACACTAAAAAAACACTAAAAATTATTTTTAACTAATAAGCCAAAAATGGACATAAAATGAAAGAAAAGAAGTCCAAAAGGAGATGGGAATGAAAGGAAAAAAGGGAATAAAAACAGCGGGATAACAAACAGATGGAGAGATATACCATGCTCTTGGATTGGAAGAATCAATATTGTGAAAATTGCTATACTACCTAAAGCAATCTACAGATTCAGTGCAATCCCTATCAAGTTACCAGTGGCATTTTTTACAGAACTAGAACAAAAAATCTTTTAAAATTTGTGTGGAGACACAAAAGACCCCAAATAGCCAAAGCGGTCTTGAGGGAAAAAAATGGAGCTGGAGGAATCAGACTCCCTGACTTCAGATTATACTACAAAGCTACAGTAATCAAGACAATATGGCACTGGCACAAAAACAGAAATATAGATCAATGGAACAGGATAGAAAGCCCAGACATAAACCCACGCACCTATGGTCAACTAATCTATGACAAAAGAGGCAAGGATATACAATGGAGAAAAGACAGTCTCTTCAATAAGTGGTGCTGGGAAAACTGGACAGCTACATGTAAAAGAATGAAATTAGAACACTCCCTAACACCATACACAAAAATAAACTCAAAATGGATTCAAGACCTAACGTGGATGGATCTAGAGACTGCCATACAGAGTGAAGTAAGTCAGAAAGAGAAAAACAAATATCGTATATTAACGCATATATGTGGAACCTAGAAAAATGGTGCAGATGAACTGGTTTGCAGAGCAGAAATAGAGAAACAGATGTAGAGAACAAACGTATGGACACCAAGGGGGGAAAGTGGCGGGGGGGCGGGGAGGTGGTGGTGGGATGAAGTGGGAGATTGGGATTGACATGTAGAGACTAATATGTATAAAATAGATAACTAATAAAAACCTGCTGTATAAAAAAATAAAATAAAATTCAAAAATTCAAAAAAAATAAATAGAAAACAAATAGCAAGATATTATTTTAAAATCATGCATATAATTAATCGGATTAGACATAAATGGTCAAAGTAAAATGCAGAGATTATCATGTAGGTTTAAAAAAAGTAAGATTCAATTTTATGCTGTCTAGAAGGAATGCATTTCAAATATAAAGACACAAAGAGTTTAAGAGTAAAGGATAGAAATATATGTACTTTTTTTTTTTATATGTACTGTTTTAACACTAATAATAAAAAAAAAAAAACCTGGAGTGGCCACCTTTATATTAAGCCAAGAAAGCTCCAGAATTTCATAATAAAAGTGTCAATTATCAAGAGAGATTTTAATCCCTCTCGATAATTCATCAATCAATTAGCTCAGAAAAATAACTAGAGATATAGATTTGAACAACTTCATCCACAACTTCATCTCATGAACGTTTATAGAACACTCCACTCAGGAGAATACACATATTTTTCCAGTGGCCAGAAAACATTTATCAAAGTAGACCACAATCTGGGCCATAAAACAAACCTCAAATATTTAAAATAATTCAAATCATACAGATCTGCCCTCTGACCAAAATGAAATTAAATCACAAGTCACAGAAGTAATTTCTAGATTCTAAAAAACATATGGAACTGCAAAAGATTTGGAATTGCCAAAACAACTTTGAGAAAAAACAAAGGTGGAAAACTAATCCTGCCTGATTTTAGGAATTATTATAAACCTACAATAATCATAAAAGAGTGATATTGGTGAAAATATAGACACATATGAACAGAACAGAATAGAAATTTGAAAAGTAGACTCACACATATATGGATAACTAATTTTCAACAAAGTCACAAAAATAATTCAGTAGAGAAACTAAAGTCTCTTCAGCACATAATGCTGAAACTACTGAATATCTATATGAAAGAAATGAGGAAAGGAACAAAGAACGAACAAAAAACATTGAAACGTACTTCACACCATATACAAAAAAGTAACTAAAAATGAATCATAAATCTAGATACAAGACTTAAAATGACAAAACTTTTAGAAGACATCATAGAGGAAAATTTTTATGGCCTAGGGCTAGGCAAATATTTTTCAGATATGATACCAAAGCTGATCCATAAAAGAATAAGTTTATATACTGAATTGCATCAAAATTAAAAACTTCTGCTCTGTGAAAGACATTGTTAAGAGAATGAAAAGACAAGACACAAACTGGGAGAAATATTTGCAAATCATATTTGATGAATGACTTCTATCCAAAATACATAAAGAACTGTCAAAACTTAATAACAAAACCCCATTATAGAATAGGCAAAAGATAGGAACAAATACTTCATCAAAGAAGACATAGAGCTGGCAAATAATCACATGAAACATCATTAGTGTTTTGGGAATTGCAAATTAAAACCCAATGATATTTCACTACATGTTTGTTAGAATGGTAAAATTATAGACTGATCATATCAAATGTTGGCAATAATGTGGAAGGATTAGAATTCCTAAACACTGCTGGTGGTAATGTAAAACAGGATAACCACTTTGGAAAAGTTAGGTATTTTCCTTACAAAGGTAGGCATATAACTATCATTAATCCAGCCATTTCACTCCTAAGTATTTCTCTAAGAGAAATGAAAGCATATGTCCATAACAGCTTTTTTCCTAATAGACAAAAATCGGAAACAACTCAGATGCTCATCAACATGTAACTAGATAAACTGTATCTGTATACAATGCATACAATGTATCTGCATACAATGCAATGCTACTCGACAATAAAAAGAAATGAACTACTGATAACCACAAAAACATGGATCTCAAAATAATTAATGCTGAAAGAAGCCAGAAAATAAAAGAACATATATAGTATGATTCTGTTTATATAAAATTTGAGAAAATGCAAACTAATCTATAGTGATTGAAAGATCAGTGTTTGCCTGGGGGAGGGCAAGACAGGAAGGGGTAAAAGGGGAAGGCAACTTTGGTTGACGGTGGGTATATGTTCCTTATCTTGATGTGGTAATTATTTCACTGATATATACATAGTTCAAATCTATCAAGTTTTATACTTTAAATATATGCAGGTAATTGTCAATTCAAAACACAAAACCAAAAACAACCCACTAAAAACACACGCTTCTTTATCCCAAAGAATAAATGCCTAAGCACTACAACAGCACTATCAAGTTGTATTCCTACAGCTTTCAATATAGAAAGCGCATAGGAGCTCACAACTGTTTCATATATTTCATTAAATCTTCAAAATAGATCAATGAGATTCTGTATATCTAGTTTCTAACACCCTCCCCCATCTTAAATCTCACAAATGTATGTAAAACTTGGAAATAAGAGATTCCTATGAGGCATGTCTTTAAAATCAGCATATAATCAAAACAAAGGTATGCAAAATCCCCACTCAGCATCAAGAATGTTTCCAGGTAGAAACACTTGATTGCACTTTAAATATCAACTTGACTGAATTTCTTAAGGACAGAATCTGCCAATTGTGAAGAGATTTGCCACCAATGACAGAAGCCTAGGCAAAGGAGCATTTCTGAGGCCTTCTTTGTCAGTGACCACTAAGCGCTATCCAGGAGAGAGAGGCCCCAAGAACTTGACCCATCCAATTTTTGTGGCAACTACATCCTTGTTATGAGGTTGGGTTCATGGATCTGAGTGTATTGCACTAAAATATCTAGACTCAGATAATTAAAAGTTCTGCATTTTCAGAAAGCACCCTTCTAATAATAATCCAGCTTCTGATAGACCCTGCCTTCAGGGAGATAGTGTGCTGGTCAGAGAACGCCAGGGCCCCTTGGCAGTTATAGTTTAAATTTAAATGAAACACGGACTTTCAGGAGTTACACCTTCATCACTGTGTGAATGGCTAATGTGAAGCTTCACTGGGAAAACTGTCTTTCTCTTTGTCACTGAGCCTGCAAGATGGAGATGGAGAATGAGACTTTGTAACTCTCATCATAACAATGCAACTTCATGGGGACCTGGCTGCAGCGGTCTAAATATTTTCTATGAAAACTTTCTTTGGCTATATTCCCATTTTAGAATTTCTCCAATTAGGTAGTGTTATAGGCATTTCATAGATGAAAAAACTGAGGCTCAGTGATGTTATATTTCTTCCTCAAGTTCACCCAACTGGTAAAGCCAGAAGCTTAGAATCATACTCAGGACTTCTGACCCTGAGCGCAAACTCCCTTTGTTGCTTCCTGCTAATAAAATGTGGTCACTGTCCAGAGATTTAACTTTGTGATACCCGCAGTCTCTCTGTAGGTGCTGGTAGAAGGCCCTGGGGGCTGATGATCAGGTAATGGAGGTGGAACAGGGAGGAAACATTTCTTAAAAGGCATGTGCCAAATGCAATAAAGGCATTTAAGCCTTAAATTGTCAGCCTAAACCCTGCCTTTCTGATAGCAAGAGCATCCATCGCCAAGATTCAGCTTCATGGCATTTGTTGACTTGTTCAAACTCTGCAGGTCTAGGTTTTGACTCGAGAATAACGTGTGTACATGTGTGTGCTCCATCTGTTCCATGTATGCAAATGGATATGACTAGGTGACTGTTGGTGATTCTCTTTAGACATGGTTGGTAATTGGAAATGATTTGACTTCAGGATCAAATGCTGGGCTGGGATCTGACTGAGAGGTAGTCCATGCTGCACAGCTGGGTAAATCTCAAGGGCTGGGATTATCAGGCTTAGTTTAGCAGCTAGCTCCATTACAGTTCATTATATATGACTGGATGTCTCGGGGGGCCTGGAGGGCCCTGCTAAGGCATTCAGGATATAACAGCCTGGATAGCTTACATGTAAAAAGGGAGGAGTGACACAATTTTTTTCCATTGGGCTAAAGCTAAGGTAATTAAGCTTGACAGAGCTAATCTGTTGTTGGGATCAGTATGACAGTTGATTATCCCTGCATATTTAAGGATGACAGCCTCACCTCAGACTGTCTTCTTCCCAAATGGAAGAGTCAGCATTTACCTATCTTGCTTAGTAAAATGTAGTACACAGATCTACAATCAACCCACCATCCAAGGGAGGTGAGGGTCTGGTGTTTTGTAAGGAAGTGAGAACTAGAATGTCAAAGTCTTTAGTGAAAGGAAATCAACTCTCAAAGTAATTGTCCTTTACAATGGAATTAGGGTCCAAATTCCTTGAGGGCAAGAACTGTATTCTTTTTTTCATTTTTGTATCACAGAAGAGTAACTGGTACATAGTAGGTACTCAATAAAGATTTACAGTATTTCACTGAAGCATGATTTCGAAAAGAAAGCCAAATCACAATTCAGAGTTGTAAGAATTTTGTTCCATCAACTTGTTTCAGTACTGTCCGATTCAATCCCACCTCCCTGTGCTTCAATACCCACAGGGATGAATTTACAATGGAAAGCTTGTTCTGGGTGGCTATCTTTACTTATATACATTTATTTGTATTATATTTTATTTATATATTTTACATATCTGTATATTTTAAATATATAAATGTAAATTTATTATTAATTCATAAATATTTATTTATATTGCATTTATTAAAAATTTTTTATTGGAGTATAGTTGCTTTACAGTGTTGAGTTAGTTTCTGCTGTACAGCAAAGTGAATCAGCTACACGAATATTGCATTTATAAATCAATGAGTGAAGCAGTGCAAATCAAAAAGGAAGTCTGTCTTAGGAGGATGTTATGGAGGAAATAATTTCCAATTTCTCAAGAAGCTTGGCAGATTATGCAACAATTACAAGTTAGCTGATTAGTTTTAAATCATTACGACCATACCACTGGGTCTCTAGACTTTGGCTTTGTTTCAAAATTCTATAAAACATTCAAATAAAATTTAGTCTCCTAGCCTTAACTATATGGTTTAGATTTTGTATACCTTATCTATTACTTTGCTTATTTTTTTATTCTTATATTTTATGCCATTTTTCATAACATTTTGGTATCACAGTTAAATTGATACTTTTCAACAATAATTCTTACAAGGTGAGTTGTTTTACTTGAGCATTTATCTTCTCACATTTTTATATTCTTGAACTTATTGTTACTATCAATTATAATTATTATGTGCTATATAATTAAATTACACTTGTTGTATAGCACAGGGAGCTCAGCTCGGTGCTCTGTGATGACCTAGAGGGGTGGGATGAGGGGGTGGAAGGGAAGTTCAAGAGGGATGGGACATATGTATGCATATAGCTGATTCACTTCGTTGTACAGCAGAAACTAACACAACATTGTAAAGCAATTATACACTAATAAAAAAATTACATTACACTATAATTATGTTGAGTCTACATGACTCCAGTATTTTGTTATATTTTAAAGTAGTTACAAATTAAGTCACTCATAATGCCTTAAATAATGATATTATTCATCATATATGTGCACAAGTGTATGTAATACATAAATATATTCAATACTTAAAATATTTTAATCTATGAGAACCAATGACATGAGCATTGTTATAAAATTTTGAATATGGGATTTCAGGGACATGGAATACCTTCCAAGAAGTAAAGTATCTGACAAAACGATAACTTATTTGCCTGAGACTTCAGAGATAGAGAAGGCTAATTCATTTTTGATTCTGTGCTGATAGTAGCTAATAGCTTTGACCCTTTAAGTTTGAATTGTTGAAAAGTGAAAGGAAAGTATAGGTGTTTCTGTACATATATTTTCACCTGGGAGCAGCACAAATAATCTCAAAAAATGTACTAAAGGCTTTTGAGTTTTCTCTGAATTAATTCATCCATCAATACATTTATCAATACCAACTATGTAGAATTCATTATGGCAAGCAGAAAGGAAAACACACAAAATAAATGGCACATTATCTGTCCTTACAGAGCTAATAGCTCACGTGAGGAGAAAAGTTCATGCAATGTACTTCTTTGTTTTGTTTTGCACTACCATGTAGAATGTTTTGATGGCTATAAAAAAGATTAAAACACAGACCTTATGCCCATGGCATCTGGAGCCTGTTGGTGGCTAGATAAGCTGAGGCCATTCGGAAGGGTAATAATCAGGGTGAAGCTAAGTCCTGTGTAGCGTAAAGAATATTTGAAAGGACAGTAGGTGTTTAGCCTGAAGGACAGAAGTCTTAGGAACGCAGGACCTCATTGATAAGGATTCTGATTATTTTGGACGTGAATAGGAATAGAAATTATGGAATATATAGGCTGAATTATTCAAGTTTAAAGAGGTATTTTCTGAAAATGTTGTCCAAAGGAAAGGTAACTTTTTCCCTTGGAGGATACCATTTATTCAATAAATGTTTATTAAATGTCTACTATCAAATAAAATTTCCCATAAATTGCTGTATCATATCACTTTTCAATAAATCTAATGCAGGATGAACTTTTGAACAGTTTTGAGACAGACTTCTGTTTGATCAAGAGGACAAGTGAATAATAAAAATGAACATTTGTTGAGAAAAAAAAACCTCACTGACCTTAACTCAAGAGGCTTACAGTCTAGTAGAAGGGATAAAGCAAGCGTATAAACACATTTAGTGATGGAGTATGAAATTTATTATAAAAAAGATCTAAATAAAATATTATGGAATTTGAAAAGCGAAGTGTGCATATGTAATAGTGGTTTCATTGAGCAGGTAGCCTTTCAAATAAAGTTTGACAGACATAAAATACCAATTGCTTTCTAGTTACCTTCAATGTTTCTAAGACACCTAGGAGATTTTTGACAGCCTCTCTATCTCTCTGAATAGTTATAATTCCAGACGGCTCAGGAGAGAAGTCATGATAGAATGTGATATAGTTGCGTGTGTGTGTGTGTGTGTGTGTGTGTGTGTGTGTGTGAGAGACATGGAGAAATAGGACCTTACAGGATACTGACAGATGACATCTACTTTTGCAATCTCTTCCGTGTCTGTGAAATTTAAATACAGTAAGTCCCCTACATATGAATGAATTCTGTTCCGAAAGTGCGTTCGTATGTCCAATTTGTTTGTGAGTCCAACAAAGTTATCCTAGGTACCCAACTAACACAATCGGCTATATACCACTCCTTTTACGCTTGCTTCTGGACATCCTGGGCTTGAAATAAAGATACTGTGCTACTGCACTCTACACAGTACTATAAAGTACACAAAAGCACAACCACTTGTAGAGGATGCATGCATGTGACATGAAAACAGCCAAAGACAAGATGTAAAAAGTACATAAACAAATGAGTGTATCTGTGTTCAATAAAACTGTATTTACAAAAATAGGAGGTGGGCTGGATTTAGCCCATGGGCCATAGTTCTCTGATCCCTGGTCCAGATAAGCATAGATTGTACTTCTTTGTGCCCTTGAAGTTTGGTGTGGTCATATGACATTGCTTTGTTCAATGGGATAAGAGCAGAAGTGACATGAATCACTTCCAAGTACAAGTCTTTTAAGAGCTGCTGTAAAATTTGTCATATTCCCTTCCATCCTGCCAAAGAAATCACTATTTCAGATGGTGGAGATGTCATCAACTTAGTTTCCTACATGAGTATGTCATGGAACAGAGCCCCTGTCTAACCTGAAATGGCCATGTGGTGTGAATGAGAAATGAACCAGTTTTTTAACAACTTTTTTGAGGTACGTTTCACATACCATAAAATTAATTCAGTGGTTTTTTAGCATATTCAGGGTTGTGCAGCCATCACTACAATATAATTTTAGGACATTTTCAATACCTCCAAACAATCTCCACATTCATCAACCGTTATTTCCTGTCCCCACTTACCCCAAACCCCACCCCCAGTTCCAGGGGATCACTAATCTGCTTTCTATCTCAGAACCTCCATTATCTACATAAGTAATAATTGGATGCTTGTTTTTGAAGCATAACTGAGCTGAAGCATTCACTGGTCTTCTAGTGCTATTTATCTTTATATTAGCACCCACCACCACAAAAATCAGAAATTAGAAGTTATTCATGACACTACTCTACCTCATTCCCCACATCCAGTTAATCTATAGTGCCTATGAAATTTACTTCCTGGATATCTCTTGAATTTGTCTATTTTTCTCCCTCTCCATTGCTACCACCATAGTTCAAGATACTACCATCTCTTTCTCGCACTTTTGCTAGTGCTTTAAATTCCTGACAGATATTAAACTTCAGGATTTAGGAATAAGAAATCAGAATTCTGGGAATTCTTTGGAAATCCTGAAATCATAAATTATTCTTTATTTTTCATAACAATTTATGTGTTTTTTGGTAAGGGAGCTGTAATAATACTTTTTAACAACTTTGGTATGTACTTAAAAATAATGAATGGTAATAATAATAAAGCATGCATCATTTTTCTGTGACAGGATTATACTAAAAGTTTCAGAGATTTTCTATAAAAATATAATAATAAATGCATGCTTTACCATTTTTATGAGCCAACATACTGTGACAGGATTCTACATTTCAATAATATATAAAGATGGAAACAACCTAAGTGTCCATCATTGGATGAATGGATAAAGAAGATGTGGCACATATATACAATGGAATATTACTCAGCCATAAAAAGAAACGAAATTGAGCTATTTGTAATGAGGTGGATAGACCTAGAGTCTGTCATACAGAGTGAAGTAAGTCAGAAAGAGAAAGACAAATACCGTACGCTAACACATATATATGGAATTTAAGAAAAAAAAAATGTCATGAAGAACCTAGGGGTAAAACAGGAATAAAGACACAGACCTACTAGAGAATGGACTTGAGGATATGGGGAGAGGGAAGGGTAAGCTGTGACAAAGTGAGAGAGAGACGTGGACATATATACACTACCAAACGTAAGGTAGATAGCTAGTGGGAAGCAGCCGCATAGCATAGGGAGATCAGCTCCGTGCTTTGTGACTGCCTGGAAGGGTGGGATGGGGAGGGTGGGAGGGAGGGAGACGCAAGAGAGAAGAGATATGGGAACATACGTATATGTATAACGGATTCACTTTGTTATAAAGCAGAAACTAACACACCATTGTAAAGCAATTATACTCCAATAAAGATGTAAAAAAAGAATATATATATATAAAATTGATCTCTGCCTGATAAAGACATTTAGTAACAGAAAACATTAAAAAAGGGATGATTATTACAAATTAAATGCCAAATAAAAATCATTTAAAAATTGAAATATGAAATCTTAAATATTAAATAAGTTATTCTTCAAGTGAAATTTAAAAATAAACAAAGCATGAATTGCCCTGTTAGCCTAGATCTTTGACTCATAACAAATATTACAGATGTAGAAAATTTTCTTACATTGTTCACTGGCAGTCAAATTTTTAAGAGTTTGTCCAGAAGAATTTTAAGGTGGGCATTAAGGTACACATTGCTTCCTATAAACTCATTTCCTCTTTTATCAATAAAAGTATTCTGTTGCTTGCCCCAATTTTGGTTTTGCCATGAAATTCATATTGCTTTTGCTAGTTCAGACTTTTAGATCAGTTTCTAATTTTGTGTTGAAGTGTCTTCAACATCCTCTTCTCTGTACACAGCCTCTGTTAAAGTATTTACATTGAACCGTAACCCATAGTAAATATTCAAACACTAGAAAACACTAGTGAATAATTTATTGCAGAGTATTAAAATAACATGACTACAGATCTCTTAGCAAGCTTAATAATACTTGAAATCATGTGTCCAAATTGCCAAGTTAAGGACTTTGCATCAAAAACGTGTCATTTTTTGGAACATCAAACATAGGATTTGTCTAAAGGATACTATGTGAATAAATTTATTAATTGTTTTTATTTGTAAGAACAACTCCCCCTTATCAGCATACAGGGCAACAGATACACCCTTGCAATGTGACAAGAGCCACAAGCAAGACTGACTGATCAGACTGTGACCACTTCTCTCCCATGGGCTCCTGTCTCAGTTCCTAGAAATGTTGCCCTTTGCCTTCCACTCTGCGTGTCGCTGTCAGCGTTTCCTGCTCTGGCTTTGCCACTTGATGTCAATGGTTTCTTTCAACCCAGCGGTATCTATGTGGATCGTGGAGCTTTAATTCTATCAGTAGGGTTTTGTGACTTTTTCCTGTTTTGCTGAGCTCTTGACTGATTATTCTTGGGATTCAGAAAAAACAAATGTCCTGAGAAATTCCCATATGGAGATCCTAACTCTTACAATAGTCTCCATGTATCTTTCCAGCTCTCCTTTCATCCTTTATCACATTCAGAATTATTTTCTAAAAACACAAACCTGGTGTGGGCTTTCCCATGTTGAAATGTCTTTAATGGCTTCCCCATTGCTCTTAGGATAAAAAGCAAATCCTTAAAATGGTCTTTAGGGTGCCTACAAACCTCTCTGGGCTCTTCTTACACTATTCTCCCTCTCAGCATCTGTGTTACACCTGAGCTACCCAGGTCTCCTTTTAATTCTGTGCTCTTCCCATCATAGGACCTTTGCACTTACTGTTTCCTGCATCTGAAAATGCATCTCCCTGCTCATCCTTCTGATCTCAGCTCAAATGACATGTCTTTAATTAAGTTTTCTACCTCGAGTTATGTCAGGTTTCTTTGTTAAATGTCCTCTAAATCCATCCTCTTTCCTACAAAACACTTAGCTCAATTCATAATTATACAGTCATTTGTGTGGGGTTATCTGTCAAAGAGTATTCATAGCACATAGAAGGCACGTAAAAGCATATGTTGAATGAATGCTAAATGAATAAAATCATGGTTCAGGAAGAAACAGAACAGGATGTGTAAAATTTATCGTTTCTGGCGGATCATGGTTAAAAAAAAGATGTCCCATAATCACCTTCCAACAGTATAATTGATTAGCAATTATATGCCAAGCACTGTGTTAATTTCTGGAATGTAAGAGTGAACAAACCAACAACAAAAATCCCCATCCCCATCGGAGCTTACATATTCTCATGGGAGGATACCTCAATGTGCAGAATTAGTAAGTATACATGACACACTAGATGGTGATAAGTACTATGGAGAAAAATAAATCAGGGAGGTGGACACACGTTCTGGGGATGGGAATTACACATTTATAAAGGATGTCCAGGAAGGCCTCACTGAAGTTGACAAGGGTGCAAAGACCTAACAGAGAGGGACATAACAATCAACTATAATTCAATAAAAAGTAAAGTAAAAAAAATTTAAAAGAGAGGAACAGAAAGAGTTAAGGGAATATTTAATTCTGTGATTCCACAGCCAGTGACTCCTGGAGGGTCAGTAGAGCACACAGCACAGGTACTCAGTAAGGGAGGAAAACTGGATGGGGGACTGGGCAGTGGGTTTCAGGGGAGAGGCCATCCCACGGTAAATATATCTAATTGGCAACTGGAACTAATAGGAATGACTACTCACAGTTACATATGCCGCCGACTTTCATCTTACAATTACCCCATTTTGTTTGTGTTATTGCCCTCACCTTACAGAGAAGGAAAGTCGAACATAGTGTTCAAGTAACCAGTCAATGTCACTCGGGGGAAAAAAAAAGAGCTGGTTATAGAATCTAGGAAGGGCTTACACTTTTTCTTTCAGAGCTGATTTTTTAAAAAAAGAATGATATTAAAAGGAGAAAAATGCAAAGTTGATGCCTGACAACTGAATAAGCACAGTAGTTTAGGCATATATAAATATTTCTTGTAGAACAGTCATTGAAAATATCTCAAGAGCACGAGGCTATCTTTAGCTGGCAGCAAAACCACAGCAGAAATCATTTAGAAAAAGGGTACAGTACCATCAAGGCCTGTCTGACATTTAACACTTATTTGCCTCCTCTGGAAGAACAGAGCAGTGAGAGGAGAGAGCTTAGCGTGAATGAAAATGTATTTTGTTCACAATCAAATGAAATGTTTTGGGCTTAGAGCCAAAAAAAAAATTCTGTCATTGAATTTTTTTCAGATGCCAAAAACTAACTTGCTCAATTTTCTTTCCGCCCCCTGTACCCTTCGTCATCTACAAAATGAGGGCTTTTGACGAAATAATCTCTATGTTTCTTTCCAGCTCTTAAATTTCATGGCTCTATTCAATTTTTTAGTTAAGGGGGAAAAAGAGAGACTTTAACTTTTAGTAGGAAAATTCTATTTCATCCGAAAGATAAAACAACATGCCCTTGACTTAGTAATTCTTCATATAAAATAGTTTTCTCTTTGTACTTTATCCTTAACACATCAGTAAAAAGATTTAAAATAAAATCATTTCAAGCCTGATAGAGGTGGAAGGATCATAAGTATAAAAGATAAAACATCTACTCTCAGAATTTTAATCCTAGATTGGAAGGATTCTCAAAGATATTTTAAAATTAAGAAACAATGAGAATTTCTACGTAATGAAAATTATCAAAATTCATCATCTTGAATGGTCGTTTAATCGGACACTCTAATGGTCAGTTCGATGTGTGGAACAGTTCATTGATTGTGTTGCAGAATTAACAGATTGATAACATCAAATCTATAAGAACATTTCACAAACATTTCAAGTAGAAGTTTAAAATCATCTAAACATTTTAATGGCGATATGTACTATTATTTAGATACAAAAAGTCAAAGACAAGTTCATCATGTGAAATGCTAGGCCTTGGGGTCTCTCAAATCCTTGAGAGTTTGTCAAAATATCTTATCCAATACAGGATGTTATATAATCCTATTAAGCTACAGAAAATTGAGAAAGAAGAATGTTCATGGGATTCCCATTACTAAAGCAAAGTGAAGTGTGTTATTGATAACATCATCAGGTTAATTAAGAATTATTAGTGATAAGAAAATAGGTACTTTTAGAATTCTGACACGACTGAAAACGTAGATATATCAGATGCTGGTTCAACAATACAAAATAATCTTAATGTGACAAGTTTTAAAATCTAATGCCACTATATTGTATAAGTTCTTTGGGACTTAATTTTTTCATCTGTAAAAGGACCTTGGATTGGATGAATCCTTTCAGACCCACGAGGGCACATAATAAAAGTAAATGTTTATTGGACATTAACTATGTGTCAGGAATTTTTCTAAGTGCATTTACATGTGTAAATTCATATAGTTTTTAAAAACAACAGTATGAGGTAGTTAATATTGTCAATTCTGGTTTTATAGAGTACAAAACAGAGAGTTTCAATAACTTGCTTAAGATTTGACAGCTACTGAGTGGCAAGACTGGGATCTGAAGTCAGGCATCTGGCACGTCGTCCACGGTCTTAACCATGATGCAATACTGCTTGTTTTTCAAATAGCATGTGCTATTATGCTCTCCCCTCTCTTGAGAACATTATCTGTAGTGGGCAGAATAACGCTCTTCCTCCCTTAAAAGGTGTCTAAATCCTAATCCCTGAAACTAGTGGAAATGTTGAAAAAGGGACTTTACAGATAGGATTGCGGTAAGGATTTTTAAATGGGTAGATTATCCTGGATTATCTGGGTGAGCCAATGTAAACACAGGGTCCTTATAAGAGGGAGGCAAGAGTGTCATAGTCAGAGAAGGGGAGGTCCAAGGGATGTCATTACTAGGAACCCAGGAATGCAGGCTGGGCCGCCTCTAGAAGCTGGAAAAAGCAAGGAACAGATTCTCCCCTGGAGCCTCCGGGAGGAATGCAGCTCTGTCAACATGTTGATTTTTAGCTCCATGAGACTCATTTCAGACTCTGACATATGAACTGTAAAATAATAGGTCTGTGCTATTTTAAGACACTAAATTTGTGGTAATTGGTTATAGCAGCAATAGGAAACTAATACACTACCATGGTGAGTTTCTGTTGATGGTCAGTGTGTTTCTCAGGTATGCTGAGCGAAATAAACATCATAAACCCATGGATTAGACAATCTCTAAGGTCTGCTTAGCTCTATGATCATATACATAGGTATGATATGTATTTTGTAGCTACATGTGATAAATCCTTGTCTTAACAGTTAGCCTTACAAGAATGTACAATGGGAAAAAGGCAGTCTCTTCAGTAAGTGGTATTGGGAAAGTTGGACAGCCACATGTAAATCAATGAAGTTAGAACACACCCTCACATCATATATAAAAATAAACTAAAAATGGCTTAAATACTTAAACATAAGACATGACAACATACAACTCCTAGAAGACAGCATGGGCAAAACATTCGCTGACATAAATTGTACCAATGTTTTCTTAGGTCAGTCTCCCAACGCAATAGAAATAAAAGCAAAAATAAACAAATGGGACCTAATCAGACATACAAGATTTTTCACAGCAAAGGGAACCATAAACAAAATGAAAAACACTACATAATGGGAGAAAATATTTGCAAATGATGCAACTGACAAGGGCTTAATTTCCAAAATATACAAACAGCTCATACAACTCAACAACAACAAAAAACCCAATCAAAAAATGGGCAGAAGACCTAAATAGACATCTCTCCAAAGAAGAAATACAGATGGCCAATAGTCACATGAAAAGATGCTCAACACTGCTAATTATTAGAGAAATGCAAATCAAAACTACAATGAGGTACCACCTCACACTGGTCAGAATGGCGATCACTAAAAAGTCTACAAATAACAAATGCTGGAGAAGGTGTGGAGAAAAGGGAACCCTCCTACACTGTTGGTGGGAATGTAAGTTGGTGCAGCCACTGTGGAAAAAAGTATGGAGCTTCCTCAGAAAACTAAAATTAGAGTTACCATATGATCCAGCAATCCCACTCCTGGGCATATAGCCAGACAAAACTATAATTCAAAAAGATACACGCACCCCTATGTTCATAGCAGCACTATTCACAATAGCCAAGACATGGAAACGACCTAAATGTCCATTGACAAATGAATGGATAAAGAAGATGTGGTATATATACACAATGAAATACTACTCAGCCATAAAAAAGAACAAAATAATGCCATTTGCAGCAACATGGATGCAGCTAGAGATTATCATACTAAGTGAAGTAGGTCAGAAAGATAAAGACAAATACCATATGACATCACTTATATATGGAATCTAAAATATGACACAAATGAACCTATCTACAAAACAGAAATAGACTCATGGACATAGAGAACAGACTTGTGGTTGCCAAGGGGGAGGGGTTGGGGGAGGAATGGTGTGGGAGGTTGGGGTTAGCAGATGTAAGTTATTATATATATATATATATATATATAGAATGGATAAACAACACGGTCCTACTGTATAGCACAGAGAATATATTGAACTATATTCAATATCCTATGATAAACCAGAATGGAAAAGAATATAAAAAAAGAGAATGTAGATATATGTATAACTGAATGACTTTGCTGTACAGCAGAAATTAACACAACATTGTAAATCAACTATACGTCAGTAAGAAACCAAACCCCCCCCCAAAACAGCCTCTAAGATGATGCTTTAGAAATGACTTTGATGAAAACAGGAGTAACAGATTCCAATTCTATGTATGAGACAATGCCAGGAACTTACAGTAAAATTAAACTTATATATAGGTTCAATATTTTTCATATTGCTTCATATATTCCACCAAATTATTTAAAACACTAAATTAACAAATGTTTCAACATAAAGGAACAGATTAAGGAGTTTTCTTTATGGGAAAAAAGAAATACCTAGTTGAGTTTATTTATGAATAAACTCAATAAAAGAGTTTAATGAACTCTGAGTTAGAGTCAGATGCTATTAAATGACAGTCCTAATTCAATATGTGAATATAGTGGAGGAACTTTTTCTTTTCCTTTTAGAATACTTTTTTCCTTTTAAAATACACTTTTCCTTTAAAGAGTTAGTTACAAGTTATAATATTCCTGATTCAGACTTATTGTGTGCAGGAGTGTATTAATCTAAGAAGACTGATTGCAACCAAAACAGACACACATGGTATCCAAGGTAAGGTGAGAGAGATGAAGATGAGCTCATTAAGACAGTTTCAATCTATCTCACTCCTAAGCAAAATCTGAGTCACGCTGTTATAAGAAAACGACACAGGATTACGTAAAATTTACAGAGGGAAAAATCTATGTGCATGATTCTTCATATATACATTTAATGGACCTAACATTTCAAAATATCAGAAAATTCAGAGCTGCTCTGAAGACAATATTTAGCTGATACAACTAATTTACTAATTTTGATATTGTCTTATACTCAGGTTGCATATGAAGGGATTTTTCTCACTTACCTTCAGGGATATCAGAAGCAGGTTCTGAAATGAACTGACTGGTGTACCTTTTTAAGAGGCACATGCTCAGGCGCATATAAGTTACAGTACAGTGTTTTATAATGCCTTACACAATGCTGAAATGATTTAGAGCATTATGGTAAGAATCTAAATCTCAGTGGAGCTTTAAAAATTTTTTTTTAACGTCTAAGGATTTCCAGTCCATGTAGAAAAGTGGATTCTATTTCCTAAAGAGAAGGTAATAAGTATGTGAGTATTAGAACAGAGTTGCTTGTGTAGCTCAGCTGGTTTTACCTGGAACTTATTACTGTACAAATTGAAAATGATTGTATGCATTTGACAAAAACATTGTGTTGTCCTGAAGTAGCATCTTCCATCAGATGTGTGAGGTTAGGAAAGTCATATGGGTTAGCAGTTGTTTACGAAGCAGGGATCTATAAAGTGCATGTTGCATAATTACAAAGGGGCAAAAGAATGGTTCAAAAAGAGGAAGGAATATGGTTTCTCAAGGATCTAATTAGACAAATGTGACACAAATATATGAGCAAGATGGAGAAAAATGGAGCACGCAAACAACTATACAATACTGTGATGTGGGCTATGACCAGGAGTGCCGAGGAAAGTCAAAATGAAGAAGGTCAGTGTGAGTCTCAATTAGTGAGGAAAGGCTTCTGGGGGGACTAGTCTTGATTGGCTAAGTGTGGAGTTAATTCAGGATTTAGATGGTCTGAGGCAAGAAAGAAGAGAATCCCATGCAGATAAGGATGAAGAAACTAACCGACAGTTCATTTATTCGTTCAAAAAAACGCTGAATGATGCCTACATGGCAAAAGTAGTCCTTAGGTGCTAACAATACAGTGAATAAAGCAAGAAAAAAAAAATCACTTCCCTTATAGTTTACATTCCATAAAAAGAAGTAAAATGAATGGTCTGTTAGATAAGTGCTATGGATGAAATAAAGCAGAAAAGATGATTTGGGACTGTCGTGAAGGCAACTTTAAATAAGGTAGTTAGGGTAGGTCTCACCTAGAATGATATTTCAGTAAGATCTGAAGGAGGTGAGGGAGCAAATCATATGGAAACCTAAGAACAGAGTATTGAGGCAGGAGCGTCAGGCCCTGAGGTACAATCACACGTGGTACTGGAGCAAGATTGGGCAGGGGAATGTGGCCGGAGATGAGGTGAGATCTCTGTAGAGATGAGATCAGGTTCGTGTAGGCTCATGGGGGTCATTTTAAGGAGTTTGGCTTTTACCCTGCCAGAAGCTAGAAAGACCTTGAAGAGAGTATTCGTGAATGCTTACGTACCTTAGACAGACTGTTGTAGAAGTTGGGGCGGTCAAAGAGGCTCAAAGGAAAGAGAACTATCTTATTGGAAACCGAAAGGAAGGGATTCCTGTTAAGTATTGTCAGGGAGGTTAAAGACACTGTCACCTACAATAACATGGCAAGTAGAAAATGGCTTAATGAACTGAGTGAATAAGCTAAAGTAATTTCTAGAGGGAATGTTGAGGTGCTTCTTGCTTTATTTCTACTTAGAGTACAATGTGAGAGGAGAGACATAAATTTATGCAAGGTCTGCCAAGCCAAAGGAAGCTAGCGTTCTGGCTTTAAAAATTCCCAGCCTCTCCAGATGGTGAAAGATGTTAAAACGAAGAAATAGCTTCTGTATAAATATGAAACCAAAGGCTCTGCCAGGTCTGATGTTGAAGCTGAGGATGTGGCTATAAAATCTCTTAAGATTTCAGAAGGATCAATGGTGCTACCTCAGAAAAAAGGGTCCCTGAAGACTTGTATTGTCTCATAACTCTCCTCAAACAATATGGCTTCTAAGAAGCTTAAGGACTTTGTCCCTCAGCAGAAGCCCTAGTTAGAGAGGAGCTTATTCTGATTTATAGGTGTAGATTTATCTAATGATTTGGAGCCCAATAACATTCACAGAAGACCCACAAAGTTTAAAGAATTATGTCAGCAGAAACACTGTCAGCTTGGACTGAAACAGAGAGAGATAGCGCTAAATAAAAAGAGGTCTTTGAGCCCCTCCCCACCCCCAAATTCTACTGACAGGAATCAGGCTTAGAAAACTACTCAGCTACAAACACATGTTGCCTTTCATGAAAAAGGAAAGATGGCTAAGAAGGCAAAAACAAGAATAGGACCAAGAGCCGTGGAGAATTATTCCCAACCTTTGAGTCCCAATCAAGACACTGCCAACCTCTGTTAGACTGGATTTCAGAATTGGTATGGACCAGTGACTCCTGGGTATCTTCCATGTCTATAGCGGTTATCACATGTCTATCCCACCACTGAGTGTAAGGCAAGGGAGAGAGCAACAATTTGTCTCTTTAGTTTTCAGGTCTTCAGTCAAGAGGAGCTGTACTCAAGGATCTTACAGGACGATATCTGCGAACCTGCATTTGTGCCTCGATCTCATTTATATGACATCATCTTGGATTTCAAGCTAACACTGCATTGGGGTTCTTGGGAGGGGGCAGTAAATGTGGGACAAATGTAAATAAATTATGGCCAGAGTATAAATTGTGGTGGTTTTAAAACACGTCTGTGGATTCTTAATACGTCTCTAACACGTAGAGCTTAATACTCTTCCCCTTGAGTGTGGCTGGACTTCAGTGATTTGTTTCTAATGAACTGAGTTAAGTGAAAATGACAGTGTGACTCTGTGATGAGGATATAAAAGGCATTGTAGCTTTCTCCTTTTTCTCTCTCTTGGATTGCTTGCCTGGGGAAAGGCAATGGCCAATTCATAAGGACACTCAAACAGCTTTATGAAGTGAGAACTGAGGCCTCCAGGCAAATACCACTGAGTGAGCTTGGAAGCAGGTCACCCAGCTCTAGTCAAGACTTCGGATGGCTGAAGACAACTGACATTTCCATTTCTACCTCATGAGAGACCCTGAGCCAGAACCACTCAAATTCATGATCCACAGACACTGTGGGATAATAAATGTTTGTTGTTTTATGTCACAAAGTTTTGGGGCAAATATACAGTCATAGATAACTAAAAGAAGACTCATCACCCTCTAACAGGATCCCTGGAAACTTGGCCTCTAAATTCTCCTTTAGGGGTATGTGCATGTGTGGGACGGTCGGTGATAGGGCAGAATTCCATGGCTCATGAATGGTGCTACTTCTCATTTTTCTATCTGGCTTTCCTCTTACGATTGCGGGAGGCTTTGTCCTCCGCCACACCCCATAGGCTGCTGTCATAGTGATATTCTTTTATTTGTGTCAATACTCATCACGTTGAGCTGGAGAAAGTTTCTTCCTTCTCACCTGTGTTACAGTCTATCCCTAAAGCCATGAAAGACAGTTTTTAAGATGTATTTAATTTATATCCTGGCCTCTAAGAATGTCACTCTTACTTACCTGCTTTTGGTTTCAGCCCCTTCTTTACTAGGAAGCTAACAGTTTGTTCCTGAAGGGCGAGGCTGGAAGACAGTCTGAGAGACAACACAGCCTAAGGCATTCGTGTCCTCTCTACCCTCTGCTTACAACCACTGACCGGGTCAGGTGCCTGTACATCACCTCTCTCTGAATAATCCAATTAAGTGTGTGTTATCTACAAGCTTAACACATGTACAACGATATGACTACGGAGGGGAAAGAGATTTTTTACATTTAAGAACTTAATAAATGCACAGTGCGATATGATCTAAAATATCTTACCAGATGACTTCTTTGAAAGGTACATAAAGTTTAGGATTGCCATAAATGGTTATTTATAAGGATATAAAATGTCTTTCCTCAGCAGAAACTGTCCTGAAGGGACCAGTTGGCTGATAAGGACTCAGAATTGCATAGATACATGTTAAATACCATCTCCAAGCCATGAGAGCAAATTGACAACCTCAGTTCTCCTTGGCAAAATGACCAAAGTTAACTCCGTCCACACATGTTATCAAACTTTGAGCCGCTTGACTCTGCCACGCTGCCCACCAAAGATTATGCCGTGGGTTGAAATTCTGTCACAAGCAATCACCTCTTGCGGCTGCCCAGAAGTCTGAGGCAGTGGGACCTGAAAAGTCTAACTCAGTAGGGGTGGTCTATCTAGACAATGACTGAACTTTCTAAGAGAGGATCTAATTTTATCAGTTACACCTGAGACACATAGCGAGATGATAACGTGCTAAAGAAAGGCACAGATTCGGAAAGGGAAACGGAATGGCAAGAGGAACATTGGACTCTGTAGACCAGCACGTGGCCATTGCCGAGCGAAAGCAGAGCAGAGAGTACGGAGTTGGGCAAAGATGGACTGTTAAACCCTGTGGGGATCCTGGGGCCGCAGGGGTGTGTGAAAGTCCCAGGTCTCTGTGAGACTCTATTGCACTACCAATGAGACTGATCACCCTCCTTTCTTACTTCCTATGTGACTTTACACTACACTCCTACCACTAGAGAGAACCAGATTATTTGGTTCTTTAGATGACTTTTACCAGACACGGCAGTCTCAGTTTTCAGGGCCAGTTGTTTACCTCATTATGTCCGGTTTGCCTTCCCACGGGCTTCCCCATGTCTTTATAAAAATGACCTCTGACTGTCCAATCCTCTCCACCTTCGTATCCGAATAACAGCAATGGTTACCTTTACTGAGCGTGGCATTGTTTGTAACACATGCCATTCCCAAGCCTACACTGGCCTGAGAGCTCCATTCACTGAGTCAAAAAATATTTATTTTAGGATTTATCATCACCATTTTAATCATACAATTTTTTTTTTTTTTTTTTTTTTTTTTGCGGTACGCGGGCCTCTCACTGTTGTGGCCTCTCCCATTGCAGAGCACAGGCTCCGGACGTGCAGGCTCAGTGGCCATGGCTCACGGGCCCAGCCGCTCCGCGGCACGTGGGATCTTCCCGGACCGGGGCACGAACCCGCGTCCCCTGCATCGGCAGGCAGACTCTCAACCACTGCGCCACCAGGGAAGCCCCCTATGATCACCATTTTAAAGTGAGGAAATTGAACCTCAAAAGATTAAAGACTAGCCCAAGGTCACACAGGTAATCATTGTCAGAGTTGGGATTCAAACCAAGGACTATCTGACTTCAAAGTTTCATCCACCGATCCAATAGTTTCCAAACCTGGCTCCAGAAAAGAGTTTATTCATTCGATGAGTAAATACCGAACAAACAATATGTGTCAGTCACTGGTCTGGACACTGCAGATTTAGCAGTGAACAAAACAGACAAAAAGAGTCTATATCCTAAAAGATGGAGACAGACAAAATGGTCAACCGAAGGGTGTAAAAGCAAAGATTCCCAGGTATTAGCCCCAAAGATCATGCTTTTGTAGGTTACGGGGTAGAGCTTCGGTATCTAAATTTTTAAACAAGGATCCCAGATAGCATTTTGGTACTTGGTCTTGACTTGACTCCACTGTACTAGGGAATGCTGACTCCTTCTAAACATGTTTTAATTCATTTTGGTTATGCTGTTTAAGTCCTGCTTGGTTATGCTGTTTAAGTCCTTAATATTCAAGAATATTAAGAAGTATTCTTGAATACTTCTTACATAGTGTTTTCTTAAAGTTAAATTTTGGGAGAAATGATATGATTTTCTTACAATTAGAGATTAACCCTGGGTAGTGCAAGGTTTGCCTATTGATAATAGGGATCCTGTAATGCACACATTTCTAAATATCTGATTAGGACTGGAGAGAGATTTAGAGAGCCTTATTAACCCCCTAGCAAGGAAAGCACTGATCTTAAAGTTGCAATCATGGTTTTTTTGTTGTTTATTTTTTTAAAACAAAAGTATCTCTATTGATGACTACTTTAGAAGTTTGAGTTTTGTAGGCACAGTACCTAGAGAAGAAATAACGAGATTGGGAGACCTGACCCTGGAAATTCGAAGTCTCTAGAAAGGGCATGAAATGAGGAGAGAGGGGCTTGAATCCAGTGACTAGTGTGGAAGGCATGTGGGAGGGGGAGGGGCAGGAGTAGGACAAGTGGGACCATTTGTTACAGGCCACCAGATGCTGACACATGCTTCGATTTCATATGGGAAGTGATGGGGAGATATTTCATTCCAAACTGGGAAGTAGGAAATAGGCAATTAGAGCACATGTCTGGTCTGGGGAGAGGAATAGCAACTGCCCAATTAATTCATTTGCTCAGGGAACGAGGGACTGCTGGTGAGTCACCAGCCCTACGAAGGGCTCGCTTCGTTGTAAAGAGATAATTCCAAAACCCAGAGTTGAAGGCATGAGCCTTTAAAAATAACTTCACCCATCCTCTAATATTGTTTTTTAAATTTCCTGGGTCTCCAGCCTTCCCTGAGTGGCCTGGTATTATGGAAATGTGCTTAGCCTGTTCTAACTGTGGCCTGCCTATGAGGTGTAACACGGCCATGCTCAAATTAGGTTAGCGCCATGGAAAGACTATTCTCAAACCCAGATACTAAAAGACAAGCTGTATTTCTCATTGTTTCCCTCTCCTTCTGCCTGGAGTCTAGAGCACACGTTGAATAATAACTATGCAAGAAATTACCAGCCTGAGTCAGTCTTATTACAGATGAACAGTTCATCGCTAATGTATTTAACTCAAGTTCTTGTTCTAATGAATTAACTGCACTTAAGTGGCCTCTGCAGCTGAGAACTTGTTTGGGGATAATGGCTTGAATGCGAATCCCACCTGTTATCACCCCTTTAAAACATTTAATACTTGTGCAATATTTGAGTGAAGGATTCTTTCCAAATCCATTGTCAGAACATCTTAAAAGGAATGTAAACATCTTGTGATTAAAAAAAAAATACAGCAATATGCAATGCATGCAGATGACCATTAGGGAGAAGTAAAAACAAATGTAAAAGGCCCTATAATTGGGATCTCTTTTCCCCTTTAGGCTGTGAATGCATACTCCTGGGCAGCTTTATTTTGCCAGAGAAAATTCCAGCCAATGACTACATCCACAAGGCACAAAATCATACTGTGGATCAGCTCTAAATCCTGTGAAGTCAAACAACCTTTATTTGATTTAACCACAGTCTATCAAAAGAAGATACACATGTCTAAAGTGATCCTTGGGAGTTAATATCAAAAGTGCCATAAGATCATCTAATGTACAGTTCATCATGCAGTGATTTGAGCAGCATTTGGGAGCCTCATGTCACTTCATTGAAGAAGAGCCTATAAACAAACACTGCTTAAGGTCCTTTGCCGATGAGCTAACGATGTCAGTGATATGTAGAGAGAGCCTGAGTTTCTCTAAGAACCCACAGCAACTTCCTTGGTCAGTGAACATAGAGAGTTCTCACTTCCACTATTCATGTTTGAAGAGGGCTCAGCCAGGCTATACTGACCCTGAGCATGAAAAGGACTCATTGTCAATGACTCTGAAGTTTTCATAAGACACAGAACAGAGATGCTCTTCAAAGTTGGCCAAGACCTCAACAGAACACTGCACCAATTTCAGTGTGTTAAAAGAGATGTCTGGAGATTGGATAGAGTCCAGAGGCGAAAACAAGAGCGATGATTAGATGGTAGGGAAAATACTAGTTCTTAGAAAAGTCTAAAAAGATCGGGATTTTTTTTTTTTTTTATTCTGAGGGAGATGGGAGCTGGAAAGTTTTTAAAAAAATCATCTTCCTTTTCATGACAAAATATTATAAAGGTAGATTGAGAAGTTGTACATGGAGACAGTACATAATATCTGAGTTTAGATACGGGGTAAGGAAAATGTGTTCTCTGGTGTGAAAGTTTTTCAAATGCTTTATCGCTGAGGGTGATAAGGGTGCCATTTTTCCCCTAGTGTTTGAAAATCACTGGTCTCAGAGGCAGGACTGGTACTCACTGGGTCATCTCCACAATTAACTTTTGGCTTTTTGTCAGTCTTGGTGTAATTTCCTCCAGATACTTATTCATGGTCTCTACCAGACTCTTATTGATTATAATTTTTTTTCTAGTCCTGCTTGAGGGAATTTTTTTTTTTTTTTTTTTACTAATTTTACATCTACTTAACAAATTAGATTTAAAACATCTGATGGAGCTTTATAAAGTATGGGAATCTGAATTCTTGCTCAGTCCAAACCATACACTTATAAACACCAGTGTCCTTCATTTTATATTATATACTGCAGACAAGCAACAAAAGTAGCTTTAATTTACTGGCCAACTGCATTCCCTCACTATTCTTGCCAAGGAGATAGCTACAGACTGTAAAAAGTATTAGTGATTAATTCTGCCTATTCCACCTAATTGAACTCCCTCCTAGGTATAGGTCTTTTGACAAAACCATTATATAATGTAATTAGTCAAATAGCTTTATAAACGGAGAAGGAAAGAGACTAATTATCTCTTTGACTGAATGAAAGATGTGTCAAGATCATTCTGAATAAAGGAATATATGTATTTATAAAACATTTGTTGAATGAATGAATAGACTGTTTTAAAGGTAGTATCTTAAATATGCAAATTACCCTCAAATCACCTACTGGTGAAAAGTTCATACTGGCTAAGGTCCAGATTTCTACCTTTTCTCAATGGGTCACCAGATTATTTTGAGTTCAATGAAGACATTTTTTTTCCATCTTGAATTGGTAATCAACTCTACCTTCCCTCTACCCATAACCATGAGCCATAGCAGTCAAGAATATATACCTACGATTGAAAAATCACTCTATAGCCATAGCTCAAGAGTGATTTCTATAAATAATAAATCCAAGATTCCCACTGTATCTCCCGTACCTTATTGAATCATCACACACTTTAAACTGCTCTCTGGTGTGTTTAACAAATCTTTCACCATGTCCCAAAGTATTACTCATAATTTAGTCTGAAACATTTAGCAATTTCATAAAGTTTTGCATTCTGGCTCTACAGCGAGCCTTTAGAACAGAACTGAAATGTTAAGTGTGTTTTATGTAAGAAGAAGTGATGTGAATTCATACACTACTAAACGTTTTTATACTTTTTTCCATTTAACCTTTAATGCTTTCTTCCTGCAGGGCCATTAATTTTTGTTGTAACCAACAGATCTTAAGCCCCTTCCTGCTCACTTATAATGGAGCCCATAAGGCACAATAGGATAAAATAAAATAGAAGAAGGTTTTAGACAGACCTATTTGGTGTCCTGAAATGGCTGAATAACCTTGCAGGGGCGGAACTCAGCATGTGAGGGAAATTGCATAGTCACCACTTGCTGGCGAGGCAGGGTCTCCCAGGCTGGTTGGAAGAGGGTAAACGGCAAAGCCATCATGATCTCATGTGTCTATCGAGTAGCCATGGAGCTGAGGCTCTCCTCTCCTTCCTTTGTCTGTTTCCCTTTCTGCCTCTTTCTTCTCATTCTCAGCCTCAGCGTCCCCAGCCAAATTCACTTAGTCTTTTACCCGCCCCCTCACCCAGCTTCCTTTCCTGAGGCGTTGATTGTCAGCAGATCCAGCCCCTCTGACTGGACGCACCTGTTCCCTTTGTTTCTGCTCCATGCAGACAAGCTGGCTAAAGAGGAGTAGGAGTGATGAGAATTTTGACTGAGATCTGTCCCATTGTTTTATAGCCATACACTGCACAGCCTGCTTCTCCTGCTCTCATCTACAGCCTTAATTTAGAAACCATCTCATGTTTGTCTCTGTGAGTACAAGTTTAAGGCCAAAAGAAATAGTTCAAAACTTTTAAAAATAGAAACTTACAAAGGTTTAGGAAAACACTTTAGTCTCTTAACATAATATATTGAACATGGTATATTAGCAATATTTTTTTAAATTGGTGTATAGTTGATTTACAATGTTGTGTTAGTTTCAGGTATACAGCAAAGTGAATCAGTTATGCATATATCCACTGTTTTTTTTTAAGATTCTTTTCCTATATACGCCATTACAGAGTATTGAGTAGAGTTCCCTGTACTATATATACAGCAGGTTCTTACTAGTTATCTATTTTATATATAGTAGTGTGTATATATCAGTTCCACTCTCCCAATATATCCCTCCCCGCCTTACCCCCGGTAACCGTAAGTTTGTTTTCTACAGCCGTAACTCTACTTCTGTTTTGTAAATAAGTTCATTTGTACCATTTCTTTTTAGATTCCACGTGTAAGCAATATCATATGATATTTGTCTTTCTGTGTCTGAGTTATTTCACTCAGTATGACAATCTCTAGGTTCCTTAAAAAACTAAAAACAGAACTACCATATGACCCAGCAGTCCCACTTCTCAGCATATACCCAGAGAAAACCGTAATTCAAAAAGATACATGCAACCCAATGTTCATTGTAGCACTATTCACAACAACAATATTTTCTGTTGCTGTGTAACAACTTACATTTATCTGTTTCCATGGGTAAGGAGTCTGGGCCTTGCTTAGCTGAGTCCTCTACTCGGGATCTTGCAAGGCTACAAACAAGGCATGAGCCAGGGCTGGTGTTTCACGTGTGGCTTGAGTATTCTTCTAAGCTCATATGGTGGTTGGCAGAATTTATTTCCTTGCGTTTGTAGGAAGGCAGTCCTTATCTCCTAAATTAGGCTATTGCCCCACCCTTGCCCCGCTCATTGGCTCATTGGAAATTCATCAGGAGGCTCTTGGCTTCTCAATGGCCAGCAAGAAACTTTCCCTGACTTCTCCATGCCTGACCTTTAGAGCCTCTTTTAATGGTTCACCTGAAAAGTCAGTCGCGCTCAGGATTACCTCCCTCTTAATGAACTTAAAGTCAACTGATTAGGTATATTAATTACATCTGTAAAATCCCTCATTTATGCCATATAATTTAACAGAATCATGGGAATGATATCCCAATACCTTTGCATGTTTTTGGTCAGAAGAAATTATAGGTCTCATCCACACTTAAGAGTGGGGGTGGGTTCTACCAGAGTGTGGGTTATTGGAGGCAACAAACTATCCTCACACATCTTTCATTTACTCAATTCTAAAAATTTTTTCCTAAGCACCATTTAAGCCATATGCTTTGCTTGACCTAATTTTCATTACCAGCCAGAAATCATAAATGGACCAAATCAGAAACCGTTAATGCAACTATTCCATGCTCTAATCTCAGACTCTGATCAATCATACTCCAACTATGTCTACTCTTCCACTGCAGATGGGTAAGGGCCCCGGGACTGGTCCTTGTCTTCCAGATTACCAGCAGCCTCCTGGCTCACTCATTTCTCTAAGTAACTAGTCTAAACTACTTACCTTATTCAATCACTTTCTCACTAACACCCTCAATTACCTTGAAACCCAGTACTTCCACTCTGCCCTCCTTCATAATCCCGACGTTATATTCCCTCCCAACCCCCTTGCTGCTTAGCATTGACGTCACATGTGCTTTTCAAGTCGTTACAAACTCACAGTGAGCAAGGCTCTTAATTACTCACAGTTTTAACATATTTGTTCTCTCTCCCACTTCTCTCAGAGACTCTGTGTCTTTGGCCTTCTATTCAAGCCCCCTACCCAGCTCTTATACCCTTTCATTGAAGTGAACATCCCACATTTCACACAGAAAGTTGAAGCCTTCAGGAGCAAACAGCCTGATCCTTCTACCACCTATGAAGTGTATCCTTAACTGCACTTACTGCCAGCCATGTCCTCCTCTAAGATGATCAATTATCCTCTTTTCAATATAGTCAACGTTCTTCCCTTCCTTATCCTTACCTTCTGTATACGAATCTTTTATCGACCGAATGAGAATACAACACCTTCCCATCTTTTCTTATTACAACATACCCCCATCTTTTCCTAGCTCTAGATCATGCCCTTATCATCATTCACTGGGTCTGTGAAATAATGTCCCAACTTGTCTCCCTGTATTTACCATTGCTAGAATACTGCGTATAAACTAAAACATATCACTATGTCACTGCTTAAAGACCTTCGATAATTCCCCTTTGCTTCCAACACAAAAATCCATCTTTAGCATTGCGTATATCACCTTCCAAATACATGTCTCATCTAATGCCATCTAATGTATTATCTTCACCATTCCTGTCCTCTCTTTTTGTGATTTACTGCTGCTGAGTATCACTTTTCCACTTAAATTTCATGGGAGATTGCAGTATTTGTTTAAAATGTTTGTCGCCCTTCCTTGTGAGAGGCTAGCACTCCCCTACTTCATTATGTTGGGCTTAATCACGTGATTTTCTTTAGTCGGTAGAATGTGGGTGAAAGTGACAATTGCCACTTCAAGCTAGAATCTTTGAGTCACTGATTCATGTAACCATTCACTCGTTTACCCTCTGCCATTAGGTTGGCATGTCCCACATGGGGGCTGCTCCTACAGCTTTTGTGTCAAAATAAAGAGGATGTGGGGCTTCCCTGGTGGCGCAGTGGTTGAGAGTCCGCCTGCCGATGCAGGGGACGCGGGTTCGTGCCCCGGTCCGGGAGGATCCCTCATGCTGCGGAGCGGCTGGGCCCGTGAGCCATGGCCACTGAGCCTGCGCGTCCGCAGCCTGTGCTCCGCAACGGGAGAGGCCGCGACAGTGAGAGGCCCGCGTACCGCAGAAAAAAAAAAAAAAAGAGGATGTGGAGCACAGCCCCAGCTAATTAACAATGAGCATTAATGTGAGTGAGAAACCTTTATTGTTGTAAGCTATTAAAGTGTGGGTGTTGTTTGTTATGTAGTATAATCTAGGGAAATCAGACTAATATGAAAATTGGTGCCTCCACTTAAAGAAGAAAAACTAAAAAAAAAAAAAAAAGAGAGAGAGAAAGAAAAACTAAGCCAGACAAATAGTGTATGACATCGCTTATATGTGGAATCTAAAAAAAAAAAAAAAGAAATGATACAAATGAACTTATATACAAACAGAAGTTGACCCACAGACTTAGAAAACAAACTTACGGTTACTAAAGGGGAACGTGGGGGTGGGGAGGGATAAATTAGGAGTTTGGGATTAACAGATACACACTACTATATATAAAATAGATAAACAACAAGGACCTAATGTATAGCACAGGGAACTATATACAATGTTTTGTAATAACCTGTAAGGGAAAAGAATCTGAATCACTTTGCTGTATACCTGAAACTAACACAACATTGTAAATCAACCGTGCTTCAAAAAAACTAAATAAATAAAAAGAGAACTAAAATATATAGCTTTGGCTTCTAGGCCACGTAGTGGGGTTTGGTGAAATGAAGGAAAAGTGTTTTGTCATTATTCTTCCAGCCTCCGTTTTGTAAAACCATCACCCGTATGAACTCCGGAGGCAAATAATATACCTAATGAATTTGTGGCTTTAGGGAAATAAAGAGAAAAAAAGAATGTTGGTAACATGTTTGCTATTGGCTGTACTTGACAAAGTACAGTAGGGAAAAAATGAGCTCAGAAAAGAACCAATTGATTTACACAGAATTTTTAAAAAAATATAAAAAATTCAGAACTTATGAGACTTGCAGAATTTGAAGACGTAACTGGCTGTCATTTCCAACTAGTAAGATATAAAATCTAAGTCTATGAACACCAAGGACCAATTAATACAGACTAATGGCACAGTCCAAATTTAGGGTACTGCCAACAAACTTTCTGTTAACATTTCTGAATTGATAGGGAGAACATAGTTAATTTTAGGCCCCAAAGATTTTACAGGTAGGAAGCAGGCTTAAAATGCTCTTGAGCCTTTAAGATGGGCACGTTCTCCAGTGTGATCCTCAGGTGTAGCCAATGATGATAAAAGGAAGAAAAAGGATCTTCTGAAGAGTGGATCCAGAGGTTATAGAGGATGATAAACTGAGGAGCTGTTCCTAGGTTATAGAACTTGGGCAAAATCAAGAAAAGTTTCAGATCTCCAGGGTAGGGACCCCTTACAACGTCTACTCCGTGGAATTTTTGGATTGCTACAGAACAGCAGCCAATGGATGTCTCCTTTCTGCCTCTTTCCAAATGGGAGGGTCTATTTTAGTTACATCTTCCTGTTCCACTATTACACATTGCACATATGAGGAAACATCACTTATCTTTGTAGTTTACAGGTCATTGAATGAAGAAGAGCCACATCTAGATTTAACAAAAAGGCTACCAAAAACATCCTAGATTTTGAGTCTAATTGAGACTTTTGGGTTGTCTCCCTTGGAAGGAGGGAGAGTGAGTGAAATTAGTGTACAAAAGTGAAAAAAGTAAATATTTGTGATCCAGACACTGAAGTTTTACTTGTTTGAAATATTTGCTACCCCTGCTTTAGATGATTATACGTTCCTTCATTGAAGTCAAGCCTGCCCATGTGACTTTCTTTGGCCAAGGAAATATGAGAGAAAATGAATTCTGTAATTTTCACAAGTAGCTTTAAGAGCCATTGTGTCATTTGGCTATTTGTTTTTTTCTTCTCCCTTAAGACAGGTATGTCTTATGTGAAGGCTGCTTTTTCAGCCTGGGGATTGGAATGAAGAAGACTAAGAGAGATGGCGGCCAAATGCATTGAACGTTAATGTGAGCAAAACACAACCTACATTGAGATTTTGTAATTTGTCATAGCATCCTCTATATAGCAACCTGACATATATACCCCCTGTGTGTTTGATGCTTTCTTTGTCTGAGACTCCATTCTTATCATTCTTTGTGTTCTTATTTCATACATATTGTTTAAGACTTAACTTAGTCTAGAAAGTTTGCTTTGGACTCCCAGGCTGAGAGAAAAGCCTTTATAGGCCTCGTAGAGACAAGTGTATACCTTTACTGTTAAACCCACCACGTGATATAAAAATTGTCAGTTATGCCAAGATAGGAAAGATGGTCTTAATCTTCACAGTACTCCCCCCAGATAGCACCATGCCTCTGATGGCTTTGTGGTGTGTCAACATGGCTAGGCTGAACTACATTTTCCAGAATTTTCTTTCTAGTGTATTTCCTGTTAGGGTGGGCCACAAGGGAGATCCTTGGGACGTTTGGGAGGCAGAAGAGCAGTAGCACCCATGTTGCAGCTTACACACATTGTCGACCTGCTGACCCACCTTGCTGGCGGAAGCAGCAGCTGGGCCTGTAATTGCTCTACCTTCCCCTGGATCCTCCTATGGCTGCTTAGACTCCTGGGCCAGGTGTGAGTGTGACAGTGTGTGTGTGTGTGTGTGTGTGTGTGTGTGTAGCTCTGTGATGAAGGGTACTGACTTCTATAAGATCCTCTTATAAACAAGGACAGAGGAATAAGACAGACATGGGAATCAGTCTGTTCTTATGGGGTTCCAGCTCTTCATGCTTGTGGATTCCAGTCTACCTGTGATCTTCCCTTCCTGACCGTCCTCTGAATTTCAAGTTCCAGCATCAGATACAGAGACAACATTTTTTTTTTTTTTGCGGTACGCGGGCCTCTCACTGTTGTGGCCTCTCCCGTTGTGGAGCACAGGCTACGGACACGCAGGCTCAGCGGCCATGGCTCACGGGCCCAGCCGCTCCGCGGCATGTGGGATCTTCCCCGACTGGGGCACGAACCCACGTCCCCTGCATCGGCAGGTGGACTCTCAACCACTGTGCCACCAGGGAAGCCCGAGACAACATTCTTATACAGACTTGACTGCTTAACCAGCTCCCTAAATTTCATTAGCCAGCTTTTTCTAACACACACACACACACACACACACGCATTATATAGATATCTAGATATATCTTCTACTGATTCTGATTTTCTGGTTAAACCCTGAGTGATAGAGTTCCTGGAACAGAGCTAATTTGTTAATTTTACTTGAATGTTTAAAAGGCAGTTCAAGCTCATCCTGGCCTGGAAATTTTTATTGTTCACCCAAATTTAGTCATCTCAGTGAATGGCAATACCATTTATCCTATTATACAACTTAAAAACCAGATGTTGACCCACCAAGGTCATGTGACTTTTCTGTACTGTTAAACTTCATTGCAAGAAAATGAAAGAAAAAAAAAAAGATGTCTTTTTTGGCATCTCCTTTTCCTCTATCCTCCATGTGCAATCCATCGCTAAATCCTATCAACCCCACCTCTTAATTATCGCTCAAATATTCACCATTCTCCATGTATACTACCAATAGCTTGGCCTAAGCTACTATTATTCCTTGAATGGATGACCTCAAGAGCCACCTAATTCTTCTATTTGTACATATTGTGCTAGTCATCAATTAGTTCTCTATTTTGTAATATAGTGATGTTTTCTAAACACATCTATGATCATATTGACATCCTGCTTAAAACGCTATAATGCCTTCCTATTGGTCTTAAAAGAGAGATCAAAATCCTTAACACATATAACAAAGTCATTTGTGTGCTGCTCTTATGCAACTTTCCATCTGCAGCTTTATTTTGTTTGACTTTCCCCTTTTTTTCAGTTCTTTGAAAGTTTCACTCTCCCCAAACCAATCAACCCAGGGCCATTATACATGCCAGCTATTTCAACCACCTATAATGCATCTCCACCCCGCCACAACCAACCTAACTTCTATCCTTTCTTACAAAATCAGAAAAATCACCACTTTTGATTGTTAGATAAGCAACATATCAAAATTTGAAACAAGTGAGAAATTTACAGTACTGTCCCCCAACACACATTGACATTACAAAATTATTCTTTATGAAATTTTCTATGAATCACCTCTCCTGGACTGAAATTCAGATAACTGATTGGATTCTTAGATTGAAATTCAGTTAATTCCTCTCTTGGATTTAAATTCAGATTTGCGTGCAACTCCTTTAAAATTTAGCTATTGTTTATTATGACACTATCATATATGAACTTTTTGTGGAAGAGATTTTACGGAATTGAGCTTAGAGATAAAACCACATAAATGATCATATGCAAAATACTTTAACATGAACAAAGGGATTGGTGATTTGTATTTTCCTACACTTCTGTATGCTTCTTGAGGGCAGGAATGTGATTTTGTTATTCATTACCGTGTTCTGAAAGCACCCAGTACATTTTTTTTTGCACATGATTTATTGATAGATATTCAATAAATGTTTGGCATACTCAGTTTATTTCTGGTGTAGTATATCTCACAGTCTCTGTTTGTCTTTATTTGCTTACTTGTTCATTTGTTGTCTCCCACAAATAGAAGGCAAGCTCCATGAAGGAAGGAAGCTTGTCTGCCTTGTTTATAGGTATACCATTAGTTCTTTCAACAGTGTCTGGCACTTAACAGATATTTGTTAAATGAATAAATAGCTTATGTAAAAATATCTGGCATTTAGTAGGTGCTCAATAAATTAAAAAATACATTTTGGGATACCAGTTCAAAGTGAGAGAAGATTTAGTCAATTTCCTTTCAAATCAGCTTTTCTTCCCTTTATAGAGAAGAAAGTTCTATACAAGAAGAATATATTTCATGACTTGAGAAACATCCATCAGAAAAGTTGCACAGACATTGCTATTTCTCTGGCTTTTGACAAAATCTAATGTCGCATGAAAAAACATCTCGTTGAATGACACAAAGCATTATCCAAAGCACAGGGGGTGTCTTAGAAGGTAGGTTTAGACATACCATAATATGATTACATTGTTTTGAAGTTTCATTACTTTTTCAGCTGAATGAATATGAAACCTAGAATATTCATACAATGAAGATTGGCCATTGATGACCCTACAGAGGCTGCTCCAAGTTGCTGATCAAACATGGAATGTGTTACCTTCCAATCTCAGAGTCATTTGTAGGTGTCTTGTCTGCAATCAGGATTTGCAGGTGATGGTGTGTGAACTGTTCTCTGGTCATTGTTATTCAATGCCATCACCTACCATTACCTGCGATCTTAAATGGGCTGTCTCATCTATCAAACCTCCCATCCTATCCTCACAGTATCTGAGATCAACAAAGCATGTAAAATCAGCACTTCACTCAGTCCTTGAGAGGATGCTACTTCTGAAGCGAGCATTCTTCCCTTCCCCACCACTCCCCATGACAACTTACAGCCCATTCTGCATTTGACTTTTGCAAATACCTTCCCCCAGATATAATGAGGCCCCCTGGGGTTGAAAGGTGAAAGGTGTTCTGAGTAATGCCATTTCCTTTTCTGATGCCTTCTTGCCTGAGTGCCAGGTGGAAGATTTAATATCAACTCTATTTCTCTGATGCATATGACAATATAATATCCTCTAATTGCATCTGTTATGTCTTTGTACAAGGAGGAAAAATATTCTTTACGGCAGAACTACAAAATTACACACATTACAACTGAATTAGAATAGGTTTCCTGCTTGAAAGGGAAAGGAAGAAACTGGAAATTGTTTTTGTTTTTATTCGGCATTTCAGGTACCGTGGGCCGGAGGGAGCTGGATTGGGTCATTTTACAGGTGTTTTAAAATACATGGCTCCTGGATATTTGAGAGGAATACCTCGGGATAATGATGCAAATGTTCCTTCAAGTGAACAATGAGTAAATCCATGTTACATCATTTTTAGTGCTCTTAGGGAGACAATCAAAGGGTGATTGAATTGCCTTTTTTAAACCAAAGTCTGGTTTGCTTTTTACCACTTTTATTCATCCAGAGTTGACCTGAGTTGTGCTCAATCCAGGTAGTATTTAGTTAAGTGCATTTCATAGGTGTGTGAAACTATCTGGCTGCTTATCTGTCCAAATTAGACCATTTGCATGAACAAATCCAGTTAGAGTCCTCACACGTTCTTTTCCTTTCCCAAACAAGGTGCCTAACATTTTGTATCTGATTATACAAAAAAATCTATTAACTTGTATCTCTGAATAAACAGACACATACACACACGGAAATAATAACTTAGAAAAAGTTGCTTTCTCACTAGCTTTGTTATTGAGTTTACTCTCAGCCTTCAGAACTACACAGAAACAATATGCTTGAGAAGTGGGAAGTACAGTTTATTTGTATCTTCTACTACTGCTTATTTGTATCTTCTTGGTCCTAACAGAGCTTATCAGTAATAGTATATGGAGCTCTAAATAGATTTCTCTTGGTCTTGACATGAAGCTTTAGGTTAGAACTAAGTGACAGAAAAGAATGTCAAATGTAACAAGTTTTACGAGTAATAATTAAAATCATGTTTTTTTGAGTCTGTGATGGGTGAGAACATTAATACTCTTAGAAAAATAAGGAACAATGACTTCACCCATCTTTATTCCTTTCCTTCATGTTTCTTAGCCATAACTAAAGAGTGAGTAAATAGCAAATTAAGAGCTTTCACACTCGAAATCAACAATTAGCTCTGTTATATAGTCCATTTGAAATCATTGGAAAATTAATAGGCTTCCCTGTATTCACCACAGCCAGGCTATATCTATGATATCTAAAATGAAAATCTATGTCATTGTGTAAAAGCCTTCAATGTTTTCCTTTTTCATCAAAACTAAAAGTACAAGATCACTTGCATGGTGTACAAAGCCTTTCTAATATATGTTCCTCCCCGAATCCACCTCTTGACTGTTGACTTTGCTGCTTTATAAAAGAAGTACAGAGACTGAGGTTCAGGCCTCGAGTTTTCATGTCTACTCCATGCGCAGGCCCAGATGAAACAATAAGATAAACTCAGTCTGTCCTCGGTGTTTTCTTTCCTTCCAGAATCTTACTTGAGATATTTCCCTATCACCTAGGTTCACCCATTCCATAATGAAGTCCCCACTTTCAGCTGTCAATCTGATACAGTGGCAACGGAGTAAAAGAGTCATAGACTTTTACAGCCAGAAGAAGAATTAGAGACTCTCAGGCCCCTCATTTTCAGGTGAGGTTGTCAAAGTCTAGAGAGCTAATGACAGCTAGTACCAGAGTCAAGATTAGAACTTATGTGTCCCAACTCCAGGACAAATGTGGCATCTGTTAAATGATGCAGTCACGTATGACCCAGCGTGACAATGGGGTTATGTGCTCTTACTAATTTTACTAAGTCAAAAAGATTTTGTATTTAGCTTTGTTCTATTTTATTTTGTATTATTATTATTTTTTAGAAAAAATATTTTTCCTTGTGATGAGGACTTTTAGGATTTAGTCTCTTAACAACTTTCATATATATTGTAACATACAGCCATGTTAACTTTATTTACCATGTACATTACACCCCTAGTACGTACTTATCTTATAACTGGAAGTTTGTACCTTTTGGCTGCCTTCATCCAACTCCCCCACCCGCTACTTCTCATAACCACAAGTCTGATCTCCTTATTTATTAGACTGTTGTTTGTTTTTGAAGTATAGCTGACCTACAACACTATATTGGTTCCTCTTATACCACATAGTGATTCAATATTTCTATACATTTCAAAATGATCACCACCGTAATTCGTTACCATTTGTCACCATACAAAGATATTACATAATTATTGACTATATTCCCCACACAGTATATTTTATACCTGTGACTCACTTATTTTGTAGCTGAAAATTTCTACCTCTTAATCTCCCTCACCTATTTCTTTCCTTCTCTCACACTCTCCCCTGGCAACCGCCTTCTTGTTCTCTGTATCAATAACTCTGTTTTTGCCTAGTTATGTTTGTTCATCTGTTTTGTTTTTTGGATTCCACATATAAGTGAAATCATACAGTATTTGTCTTTCTCTGATTTACTTCACCTAGCATCATACCATCTAAGCCCATCCATGTTGTCAGAAATTGAAAGATTTTATTTTATTTTTATTCTAAGTACATCTTCTTTATCCATTCATCTTTCAATGTGCATTTAGGTTGCTTCCATATCTTGGTTATTGTGAATAATGCAACAATTAACATTAACATAGCATGTATCTTTTCTATTTAGTATTTTTGTTTTCTTTGGGTAAATGCTCAGGTATGGAATTGCTGGATCATACAGTAGTTCTATTTTTAATTTTTTGAGGAACCTTCATACTGTTTTTCATAGTGGCTGCACAAATTTACACTCCTACCAATAATTCTCTTTTCTCCACAACCTCACCAACACTTATTTGTTGTTTTCTGGATAATAGCCATTCTGACAGGTGTGAGATGACATCTCATTGTGGTTTTGATTTGCATTTTCCTGGTGATGTGAGTTGAGTGATGTTGAGCCTCTTCTCATGTGCCTGCTGGCCATCTGTATGTCTTCTTTGGATAAATGTCTATTCAGATCCTCTGCCCATTTTTCAATTGGGTTGTTTGTTTTTTGATGTTAAGTTGCATGAGTTCTTTGTATATTTTGGTTATCAACCCCTTAGTGAATGTATCATTTGCAAATATCTTCTCCCATTCAGAAGGCAGCCTTTTCGTTTTGTTGATAGTTTCCTTCCCTGTGAAAAACTTTTTAGTTTGATGTAGTCCCATTTATTTATCTTTGATTCTGTTTACCTTGTCTGAGGAGACAGGTCCAATGAATTATTGCTAAGACCAATGTCTAAGAGTGCATTGCCTATGTTTTCTTCTAAAAGGTTTACGGTTTCAGGTCTTACATTTAAATCTTTAATCAATTTTAAATTTATTTCTCTCTATAGTGTGAGAAAATAGTCCAGTTTGGTTCTTTTTTGCATGTAGCTAACCAGTTTTCCCAAAACCATTTATTGAAGAAGTTGCCTTTTCCTCATTCTTTCCTCCTTTGTTGTAGATTAATTGCCCATGTAAGTGTGAGTTCATTTCTGGTGTATTTGTTCCATTGATCTGTGTGTCTGTTTTTGTGCCAGTGCTGTACTGTTTTGATTTCTGTAGCTTTGTAGTATAGTCTGAAATCAGGAAGCATGATATCCCCAGCTCTGTACTTCTTTCTCAAGCTTTGTTCTATTTTAGACCACAGGTCTGTTGAGTACATTCACATTAGTCTTTCCTGTTTCTGCTAATAAAGTTTGAACTGCCCATTTGCTGTTGTTCATTATTCAATCAATATATAACAAATGTCTACCAAAAAGTGTACTAGGTACTGAAAATAAATAAATAGGGCAGGAAATGCTTTTGATAAGTTTGTAGTCAAGTGGATAAGGAATTGAAATAATCCATGTCTGATGGAATCTATATATTTTTTAAAATTTTCAATAGAAAATATGTGGCCTTATGCTAAACACTAAGATATAATAGGAGGCTTGAGGAAAGAGGAGACTATGTTTTGAAAGGTAAGAAATAACACATTAGGGGAGAATTAAAAGATTACCAAGCAGAGCTGAGATTCTAGCTGTGCTCTCTACCCTGGAACAGAAGAAGAGGAAAAGAATATTGTCTTTGTAAGGTCTAGTACATTGATAGCATAAGTCCAAGTACATTGCCAAAGTAAGCCCAATGTATAGTCAGGTAACAAAGGAATCTTTTAAAAGCCTGAGAGAATTCACTGAAATGTTTAGTCATGAGTTCCAAGCAAGTGAGAGAGGAAATGGAATTTAAGGGATTTCATAGGAAGTAGAAGAAACAGGATTCAAGATCTAAACTCAGTAAAAGCTTCAAGGAAAAAACAGTAGGAATTGAGAAAGGGGTGTGGTAGAAAGAGAGGTAATTGTTGTCTAAGACAGGAAGGCTTTAGAAGTTTGACATGAGGGAAAATGATGGTTCTGAGAATGGCTCATTGAGATAGAGTAATGGTGAAATACATTTAAGGTGAGGAATTTACAGAAGCATACAACAGAGCACTGGACAGGCCATTAATGTGACCTGGACACACACTCAGAACATTAGGATCACAGTGGGTGATCTGGAAGTTGGTGGATGTTGACTATGAGGATGGGAAGGAAGTGCATTTACTGATGTACTAGGCGCTGTCCTGGGCCCTAGAATATGAGGTCCAGGAAAGCTACATTCTAGTAGTAAACAAGTCAACAAATAAATAACATACTTTAAGGTAGTGACAACTGTTATCAAAATGAAGCAAGGTAATGGAATTTAGAAGGACTGAATGAGGGACACACCAGAAAAGGAACGTCTCCCTAAGGAGGTGGCATGTGAGCTGAGACATGAGAAGACAGCCATGCTAAAAGCTGGGGAAAAATATTTTTGGAGGAGGTAAAAATGTGTATAAAATTCCTGAGACAGGAAAGAATTTGTTGTGTTTAAGAACGAAGACGGCCAGCATGGCTGAAATGTAATGAATGAGGCAGAAACTGATAGTAGGTAAGGCTCGAGAAGAAGCAAGGGTCAGACGTTTGGGGGCATGATTATCCATAATAAATAATTTAAATGTCATTCTAGGTTCAACTGGGAGTCATTAATGGCTTTCAGTGGATGGGATGGATTCCAAAGTAGGAGCGATTATTAAATAGAAGTGAAAAGTCATATTCTCCAAATGATAGGTAATAGCCAAGAAAATGCTGCACCTTCTACTGGTCACAAGATATTGAGGGAGGGTAAAGGGAGAGAAGTGGGGAGACACGGGAAAATTAGGAGTCAGTATCTGTTTCCCATAACTTTCTTTGATGCAGAGTGTCAAAAAATCAGTAACAATCAAGCCTTTATTCATGTACCTCAGCAGTGCAAGCAGAGCCAGAAAGAGGTGTTGGCCCTCTTGTGTTCCATTTTCTCCCCAGAACAGCAAGGGGCAAGGGTCAGGTGGAAGGTAAGGGAAATCACCTCATTGTTGAGAAGCCCCAAACAGAAGACTCTTGTCTCTGTATGGACCCATGAGCCGGGGGGAGGCCAGGAGTAGAAAGCTACGGAGTCAAAGTGGAAAAAAGTGCCTCAGCCCAGGCCCCTGGGAGACTGGCCTCTGAGTGGAGGTACCTGGGTTAGGCAGGCAGATATGCATAAGGGCAAGGCTGGGCCAGGGCCAGATATTTGAGTCCTTGACTGCAAATCTCTCCAGGAAACTATGGTGCATTGACTGTGCACCAAGTCTGGATTGGGGAGGGCAGTTTCTCTCTGTGAGGCCTGACAGGCAAAGCCTCATTGGGCCTAAAAGATCACAACACAAAAGATTTCGGCCTGGAGCCACACTCCTCAGAGAGAAATCTATTTTTCAGTTAAGATGGAAAAACAAATCTGAGATATGAGAGTGAGAAACAAGGAAGGAAATATTTAATGGTAAGTTTGTATGATGGCATCTCTGAAATGTACCCTTCTGGGGGAGAAAAGAAAGCTGTTTGTGTTAAGCCAAGGCGTCCTCTGGATGTGGGACTCAGACCTTCTGTGACAGCTCCACTAAATGTCCAGCTTCTGAGGAAGGGACTTCCTCATCTTTGGTTCCCTGGCATGAGCCCAGTTCATGACAAATGCTCAATTCACAAGAGAAGAATCAATGAATTATGACTTTGGCCTCTGTAATACTGAGGATGGCTTTGGCCTCTGTAATATTTCTCCACAGGGTGGTCTTTAAAGTGAAATTAACAGGGTCACAAACTCAAATGCCTTCAAGAACCAGGCAGGCAGGTAAGGTATGTGTAAGTCAGCCAAGTATAAGACATGGGAACACAGGTAGAGTAGTGAACAGTAGCATCTATCACCTGCCTAAAAGGCATTTAAATTCAATGAAAACAACACCAGAAACAATACTATGTGAACAGAAGACCATTCTGCTTACGTTTTCAGTCTGGAGGCTGCCACTGTAGAACTCATTACCCTAAAAATTAATCTCTAAGATCAGCAGAAAAATAAAGACTTGCTGAAATCCCAAGGTATCCTAAGCTTTTCCTCTACTCATTAATTTCTCATTCATTCGCTCATTTATTCATTCAACAGCTATTTTTTGAGTGTCTACCTTGTATTATTCTAAGTGCTGGAGATACCACCACACAGAACAGATGAAAATTGGTGCCTTCACAGAGGTTACATTCTAGAGAGGTGAGACAGACAATTAACAAAATAAATAATATGAGATGAGAAGATGATGGATGATACTGAACATTAGATAAGAAGACTGGAGGAAAACACAGCACAGAAAGATAGACGGGGATTGCGGGGGAGGTAAGACAGGAAGAGGTTTCCATCTTAAATAGAATTGCTGGAGAAGACCTCACTGAGAAGGTGACAGAGAGAAAAGGCCAGAGGCGAGGGGGCAAGCTATGAGAGTCAGCAGGAAAAAGGGTATGTGGCTAAAGAAACGGCAAGGGTACAGCGTTTGAAGATGGAAGAGTGAGGGGCATGTCTGAGCAGCAGGAGGAAGGCCATTTTGATGAAAGCTGAGTGAGTGAGGGAAGGAGGGCTAGGAGATAAAGTTAGAGAGGTGGGGGGCACCAGCTCAGGTGTGGCTTCCTGGATTATTGCAAGTACCTTGGCTTGTGAGCAAAGAGAATCAGTAAGCTGATGAAGGGTTTTGAGCCGAAAGCGATGAAGAGATCTGACCTATGTTTTAACAGGATGATTCTGATTGTAGGTAATAGATAATAGATGGATGGGGACCAAATTAGTAGCAGAGAGACCAATGAAGAAGCTATTAAAATAATCCAAGAAAGAGATGATGGTGGTTTGGATTGTGGCACAGGTGATATAGGAACTAGTCAGATTTGGGACATATATTAAGGCTACAGTTGATGAGATTTACTAATAGACTGGATGTGGAGTGTAAGAAAAGGAGGGGAGTAAGGGCAAGGCTAATTTTTTTTGAGCAGTTTTGCTGTTTGGCACTAACCAAGATGGGGAAGATCTAGAAGGAGCGTATTTGGGAAGGAAGGCAGATAAGGTGTACAGTTTAGTGCAATTTAAGTTTGAGCATACACTCAGCCCTCTGTTATGGATGTACCTGTACTTGGAACTTTAGCCAGCTGGTAGCAGCCAAAAGCTAAGAGACAATGTCATTCCCTGTGTCTTATGTCATCAAAGGACCCAGGCATCTACCCATCAATGGAGTAACTTAAAGTTCACTCTATTCCAACTGCTTCTCCATGGCTGATGGAAAGGCTAACTGTTGTCAAGCAGATCTGATATTTTTTAGAATGTGTTTCTTATTAAGTAAGAACCTACAACATGCTTACTTTTCCCCTATACATAAGGTAATTTTGTCCTCTATAATGTTCATATGTACTGCACATAGAAGGGAATGTACGGTAGCTTTTGTTGCTACATCTACCCCAAATCTCCACATCCCACATACACAAAAAGTGAGCAACTATATTAGATGACATATGCTACATTCAAGGACATAGGTGATGCTTTGGTAGTTGCAGGCACAGAAACAACATCTGCAAGGTTAAGGATAAATAATACGATTTTAATTTTTGCTTTTCAGAATATTACTGCTCTCTGGATGGCAGAGAGTGTGCTGAAGTGAAAAGCACCCTGGACAAGATGTCTAGAGATCTGGATTCTGGTGCTGACTGTGTGATATTGCACAAAGTATTTCTCATTGGGCCACATGTGCAAAAGGGGAGGGAAAAAAAAGAACTAGATGACTTCTAAGATTCTTCAGCCTGAATAGTATGAGAATAGGCTAGAGTTTGACTACTCCTAAAGGTAACCTATGCATTTCAATAAGGGACTCATGGGGCTCAAAACCACCATGCATGTTGGAGAAAGCATTGGACAATTTTGTTGCCAACATAGGAAACACAGGAAAAGGTATCCTTTTTTTGCTTTCCTTGGATTAAATCACAGAAGTTTGCCCTTAATTCACTTATTGCTGTGACTGGTTGGCCTTATGTTTCTCTTGGATGCTTGCTCTTGGTCAAGACGAAGTGTTCGTCCTGACAAGCAGCCAGGTCCAGATGTTTCTTGGTCCACAACAGTGCCCTTGTTACCTGTCTGCAGTAATCTGCTTGCTTACTTCTTCTCAAAACCCAAAGTCAAACAAACAAAACCAAATCCTGTTTTCAGGAACGAATTTGATGAATGCATTCACCACTAAGTGTCACTGTGGTCACCAAACAAACAAACAAGCGAATAAAACTAGGCAGGGATAAGAACCAAAAAAGCCATGACTACCTCCTGGTTGCATTTGGAAGTCAACCGTCCCCGTTGCAGAGAATAGGTCTGGGCTGTGGCTGAGGCACACTGGGATGGCAAATGGGATAGTAAAAATGTTGTAATTTAGGAGACTGTACTATCTTGCCTCAATTTACAAAACAATAATGCCTTATGTCATACTTTGTATGTTTCAAAACTTTGATATTTATATTCTTTCACTTAATAGCCCCCAAAAACTGTGCTAAAGGGGATAGTAGCCCTCTTTTAGAGATGAAGAAACCGAAGCCGTGAAGTTCAACCTATGAGTACTCAGTTTCATTATGGTATATGAGGCAATCTGTGCTAATAGACCCTTAAATCCAAGTAGCTTAATATATAAAACTTTCACATTCACACAGAGTTCAATGTATATGTTTGCAATCAGGGAGAGGCATTCCACAGGGCCATTCAGGGACCCAGCATCCTTCCACCTGACCCTTCTCTAGACGATTTTCACAGTGTCTTCTTCATTCTGCAGATAGGGGAAGAGAAAGTTCATTTTTATGAGCCAAGCATGCAAATGGAAAATATGACTTCCACTCACATTCCATGATTCCACGGGCCAGCACTCAGTAGTATGGCCGCTTTTAACAGCAAAGGAGGCTGGCAAATGTAGCCTAGCTTGTGGCCAGGAGGGAAATGAGACCAGTTTTGGCGAGCACATGGCAGTCACTGCCACAATCAGTAACAGAACACAGGATGTGCCATCACAGGGTGCTCTTTACATTGGACTAGTCACTTTTGACAGCAGTCACTCCTTGCCCCAATTTTAGATTTAGTTTGTTCAATTCCTCAGCATAGGGAACATCCCTAGAAGAGAGGGCATATTCATAAATTCCATTCATTTCACCATCCACCAAGTCATTCTAAAAGTCACAGCTTCTCTCAAGAGGATTTCAGAAGCAGCCAGAAAACAGAGAAGCAAAATTAGCTTTGACAATATCTGGGAATTTGAGTTCCGATGGGGACACCTCAATGCCGTAAGTTTGTCATTGCTCTGTTAAGTTTTGTGATCATAATTTAATACAAATTCTAGCAAGGTGTTTTGCCCAGTTCTGTGATTTTGTAGATAGGAGCTCTAGTAGGTGAAAGGGAAAAAAGTGCCCCCCTCTTTGCCATTTTAGTCCCAGTACCCATTTTGCTTCCAGGAAAGTGCAGGGAGCCCACAAAGGGAGCCCCAGAGCAACTGGGTAACTGCATTTCTCACTTTCCCTGGGTTTCTGTGTTCCCTGCGCTCCTCCCAAACTGGAGTGTTTCCTCCCTATGGTCGCTCATCTGCTTTCCAATTTCAGGTCTCATGCAGGTGTGTGTAATTTTACCCAAGGCTTTCTCTAAACAGAACTTTCTCCTAATTTGTGACTTGGCCAACTTTGTCTTTCCTTTTCACTGACTTTTAAGAGCTCTGGGACTCAAAGAATGAAAGTAGGGTATTCAGATGAGAAGCAGGGTAGCAAGCCACAGGGGGAAAGTTCACATATATATTTTAGGCATTTTTCAGGAGGAACCAACTTGTCTTTACCATAGGTGAGGACCCTTTCAATTTTCACTCGCCTTGGGCAGCTGGGCAAGTGATTATCTGCAAAGTCAGATAAGATTTAAGGAATTTGGCCTTTTCTTTTATTGGCTGCAGAGCCCTGAGTCCTGCTCTGGCATTAATAGTCTGTTATAAAGGTAAAGGAGGAGAGAACGTTCCTGTCCCCTTCATACGGTTCTAAGCAAGAGAAGTCTCCATAAGCTCCTGGGACTCTGATTTTTATGGGGTCTGTCAGGCTGTTTTTTTTTTTTTTTTTTTTTTTTGCGGTTCGCGGGCCTCTCACTGTTGTGGCCCCTCCCGTTGCGGAGCACAGGCTCCGGACGCGCAGGCTCAGCAGCCATGGCTCAAGGGCCCAGCCGCTCCGCGTCATGTGGGATCTTCCCGGACCGGGAAGCAAACCCGCGTGCCCTGCATTGGCAGGCGTACTCTCAACCACTGCGCCACCAGGGAAGCCCGGAATTAGAAATATTTTAAGGTAAGTTATTATTTCCTAATTTCCAGAGGATTCAGTCTCAATCGAAAAGAAGATTTTCTTATTTGCTTCAACTCTGTATTGAAAAAAATCATGCCTTCCCCAGGAGATTCATTACCGTATGAAAGAGTTGGGGCAGAGGGAGAGTCAGAGTAGGATAAAGATGTTCCAAAATACGAAGGTCTCTGGAACAGGCCTTTTTATGTTGTCTCATGGTGTGATGAGTGTAGGAGCTCCAAAGTGATCAGACAGTAAATTTAGAGCCAATAAAAAGGAGACACTTCACAGGGCATGTATCTTGCTTGCAGGAATCGCTGACACGGAAGGTCAAGGAATTAAATACTGGAGTTGGATTTATATTAGAGCTGACTGTTTTTATGGCCAGTACAACATTTATTGGTATGCTAAGATAAAGTTAAGTCTGCGCTTCGTGGTGGGGAAGCAAAGATTACCTCTTGAGAGTTCGGGAGGCGTCTTTCCCAGAACCCCTCCGCATACACACTTGTGCAGTCACTTAGTTTTCACTCCTCACTGGGAGTTATTAGAAGTTCAGAGAGTATTCGATGAACCTATGGGCTTTAAAGAAAAGGTGAGCGTCACTCTGAAGCTGTCACATTTTCCGGGGTGCATTGTCCAAGCATTTTTCATCTTTAAACAATTTGTCTCAAGGCAGAACTTAAGCTTTAGTTCTGTACCTACATCTTTGCATAGTCAACGGCCAATATCTCAAATTCTCTAGCTCCTTTAAAAATGAGGTGTCATACATTTTAGGGGTGGATGGGCGGTTGGATTAGGCTAAGGCTTATAATCTGTTGTTCTTGAAGTATGTCCTCCAATCCAGTGCTCAACGATACATGACCATTTTAGAGGGTAGTGTTGGTACCATGTCATGTTGACAATTAGCCACACTGATAATTCAGTATTTGGGGAAGGCACAAGTAATTTATGGTTTGGATTTTCACAAAGACATAAAAAGGTCTCATCACATGGTTAATGACTGGTTATTTTGAGCCAAGTGTTTCACAGCTTGAGTTAACTGGATTAGAAATGGTTGAAAGTTGAAGGCTAAAGAGGAGTAGGGTAGCCATTAGTGAGTAGATTCATGTCATGGAAAAAATAACTAGCGTTCAAATCCTGGCTTTGCCACTTAGTCTCCGTGTGTCTTTGGCCAATGATTCCTATTTTGATCTCAGCATCTTTCTTTATGAAGTGGGGGTATTAAACATTAACTTGGACTGCTGTGTAAAGAATAGGTTTAATGCATGGTACTCAGTGGGGACTGTTTTGTCCCTCAGGGAGGATTTGATGATGTTTGGACACGTTTTTCGCGGTCACTACGGTGGATGAGGTAGGTAGATGCTACTGGCATCTAACGGGTTGACACTGGCATAAGCCAGGGATGATACTAAACATCCTACAGTGCTCAGGGGAGCCTCCCATCCAACACCCACAAAGAATTATCTAGACCAAAATGTCACTAGTGCTGAGTTGGAGAAACTGTGGACTTAATTTATGTAAAGCAACTAGAATCATACCCAGCAGAAATGAAGACTGGTAACTGTAATATCCTGAATTGTGTCCCCTCAAATGTATATGTTGAAGCCCGAGGCCCCAGTATCTCAGATATAACTGTATTTGGAGAGAAGGTGTTTAAAGTGGTGATTAAGTTAAAAGGAGGTCTTTAGAGTGAACCTTAATACAATACGACTGGAGATTAGGACACAGACAGACACCAGGGGCACTTGCTCACAAAGATCACGTGAAGACACAGTGAGAAGGTGACCATCTGCAAGCCGTGGAGAGGGGCCTCGGAAGAACCAAACCTACTGACACCTAGATCTTGGACTTCTAGCCTCCAGAACTGTGGAAAAATAAATTTCTCTTGTTTCAGCCACACGATCTGTGATATTTTGTTATGGTAGCCCTAGCAGACTAATACAGTAACAGCTATTATTATCCTTATTATTAAAAAGTAAGCATTTGATTTGGAAAAAAATTACCACAAAACTCAGAACTAGAATACGAACTCTGTATTGCTATTTTAATAGATTGTAGCCACTTTAGAAAAACAGTAACTTAAGATGGTTAAAGCAAATTAAAAAATGGAAACGCTTAGCTTACAGATGTGGCAAAGTGCAGTATTAGCAGGAATCACAGCAGTAAGACTTTACCCAAACAGGGTTTACACAGATAATCCTCTTTGAGTACTTATTTATATTTTTTGAGCCCGAACTGACCAGGATCTGATGCCATGAACCTCATAGGTGTCTGCTGCTGTCACAGACTCCTGAGTGAGTTCTGCACAGGGCACAGAGCCAGCAAATGAATATTCTTATGAAAAGCTGATTTTCTGGTCCCAAGCGCTCTGTGGAACCCTAGTCCTGATCCAAATCTGGGCATCTGCTGGGCATGAGGATTCTTTGTGCCTTGCTATGCTCTTCATGGTCTTGTCCCCCAGCTCACACCTTCATTTGGAATGCTAAGTTCTTACTGCTCTGATGATAAAAGCCAGAAAAGGCATGGAGGCTAGAGTGTTTTTCCTGAAGACTAGAGCAGAAGTTGCCTGACCCATGTTTCCCTAAACATCCCCTTCAGGCCTTCTCGTGACTTGTTCCTTCCAAAGGGAAGTTGATCTCAGACATCAGGCAGAAGCGGGGAGGATGTCACTAACAATTAGTGAATATTAGGTGATGGTTTTATGAGGATGAAGCATGGCTGCTGTCACCATGTGCTTGTATTCAATTAGAAGGAAGTGGTAATTATGTGAATGCACAGTTCAAGAGGAGAACATAAAACATGTACCAGTCTCACTTCCATTTTGCTGGAGACAGTGAGTAGAGATCATTTAGGGCAGTACAAAGGCTAACCATACGGCAATTTACGAGAATTAAAAAAGGCATCCCTTTTGGTAGGCACGTGGAACACTCATATTCTTATAAAAACCTGCCTCTGAAAAGTTTGGAAAAGATTGCTTTTGATTCTGATAGGCAGAGCCCAATATGCCAGGCTGGCTGAATTTCAGTCCTAGAAGTCCCCTCCTCCAGGTGTCCTAGTGCCATTCAGACCCTTTGCTGCAGTGCTTGAACCTGGACAAACGTCTCCACGAGCAACAAAATACAAAGAAACTAGGAGGACTAAAAATAATAGCGCGTGCACAGTTGGGGCAAATTCTGGACAACAAGATAAAAAACGACCAAAAAAACCTCAACTGCCACTTCTGAAGAGCTGGGAACAAAAACAGGGTGTCGGGAGCAAAAGTAGGTACTACACGTGCCCCCTGCACACACCGCCACCAAAGGGGTGGGCAAGCCATCTAAGCAGCCCACTGGTTGGGGACCCCTGGTATAGATGACTATCTAGGTTTTACTTAGGAAGACTAAAATGTTTATTTCAGTCTTTACCAAATCCAGCAACTCTCAAATTTTCTTTTAATGAGAGAGCACTGGAATAAATTGTATAGTTGCAGTAATACAGTTAAATGAACTTTTGAAAAGAGATGAAGGAACAAAGATGCTAGAATTTGATAACAGAATTTAACAGAATTTGTTAACTGTGAAAATAGAAAAATAGGTCACATAGCAACACAAAAATTAAAGATTTGAGGTTACCCAAGTCCTGGTCCAAGACTGAGCTGGTCCGCTTATTATTTATGATCTTGGACAAGCTACTTAGTCTCTCTAAACCTTATTTTTTTCAACTCTAAAAGGCAAAAAATGATATTTAACTTACTGAGTTCTTGTAATAATTGGTGAGAATGTATGTAAGCTACCTTGCGTGTCGTATGTAGTACTGAGCAGTGAGGTAGATTGAAAAAATGCCCCTCTTTGAATCCACAGCATTTGGGAGGTAACTTTGCTGTGGTACTGTCAAACCATGAGTCTAATTCGCCACGTGGTGAATTGAGACTCTGCCTGTGATTTGCTTTGGGTTAACAGTTATTACACCAGTTTTGAATCAAGGCCCCTGCTTGCTTTCTTGGACTCTTGTAACCACATGTAAACATGCCAGTGCTAGCCTTCTCGAAGGAGACAGAAACACAGCCCAGTCACCGTCATCACTCCATCCAAAAGCCAGACAACCCTAGCAGCAGCACAGCTTAGCTAACATGCATTTGACTGCAGAGGGAGGCCAGCCAAGGCCAGAGAAAACAGGAGATGAAACGGCTTACATTTCCAACCCACAGGATTGTGAACCAAATAAATGCGTGTTGTTTTAATCCACTGTGTTTTGGGATGATCTATCAGGCAGCAACAATGAACTGATACAAAGCAGTATTTTTATTAGAGTGTTTAAATGATCAAGGACATTACCTTAAGTTAAAACAACTCCAGATATCGTAATTTTCTCACGCACAAAAAGGAGATCAGGGCTTCCCTGGTGGCGCAGTGGTTGGGAGTCCGCTTGCCGATGTGGGGGTCGCGGGTTCGTGTCCCGGTCCGGGAGGATCCCGCGTGCCGCGGAGCGGCTGGGCCCGTGGGCCATGGACGCTGGGCCTGCGCATCCGGAGCCTGTGCTCCGCAACGGGAGGGGCCGCGGCAGTGAGAGGCACGCGTACCGCAAGAAAAAAAAAAAAGGAGATCAGCAGAATTTTCTTTTTCAGAGTGTAGAAGCATCTTTACTCAAAATTTTAATTTGTCTCTGAAAGTATTATTTTTGTCCAAAATGTCAGGAGGTAGCACCAATAAACAACTACAGCAGAGAGCAGGTATAAATGATAGCCAATAGACTGGTCATACATGGCTATTTCTTGCAAAGTCTTTTAAAAAAATGTTAACAAGGATTTGAAAGGGCAGAGGAATTATTGGAGAATGATTTGATGATACTTTGTAGATATTAATTACTCATATTCACTCTAACACACACACCCCACCCACACACTGAAAACACACCCCCCACACCCACTGAAAACACACACCACACACACACCACACACAGATTCACTCCCGTCACAGCTCTTCCAAGGGCAGTTGGTAGATTACAGTCCTCTTTACCCTTCTCCAGAAAACAGTATCAGCCTCAGGCCACCCATGGTCCCCAAATGTTTTCTGTTTAGTCCTAGTGTCAGAAACAAGTCCATTTATCCTACCCGACACTGACCTCTGCATCTTCGGATGAGATCTGACAGTATAGCTTGGCCCCTGCCTCAGACTGAGACTCCAGAAGGAAGCTGTGCTGGGCCTCCATGCCAGATGTCTGCCTAATGGGCAAACGGGGTCTGGTTTGCAAACAGAGATGGAGACTCTTGAAAGTAGTTTGCTTTGGCTCTCGCTGGGAAACCAGAGTCCAGACATCACAGAGGATTGAAAAATCAGGTCACATGTGATGAGAACTTGAACAGAAGCAACTGTTGCTTTTTTAAATCTGTGTTTATAGTTTTTCTCTGTAGAAATAGCTTTCAAGAGCAGCAGGCATGAGAAAGTTTGGCAGACGAGAAAGTTTCTTATTTCTTTTCAGCAAATTCTTCTTGGATATATCTTTGGCTGAATCCCGGACCAAAGGCACCTATCAGTTTCACCTGAGGTTTTGATAAAAAAGTTGAGTTACGAAAGAGAGTTTGGGATTGCAGATCATCTCAAAGTCAAATCCAAGTAATCCACATAGGGAGATCAAAGAGAACGGTCGCCCAATTATTCTACATAGTCATGAAGATTTCATAAAAAAATTAAATTATATTTACTTTGAGGGGGCAAAATATAAAAGATCAGAGAATTAAAGCATCTTAGATATTCAGTATGCCTTAAAGAGCCCAGCATTTTACAGATTAGGAAACTGAGGTCCAAATACTTGAAGCTGCCTAGCAAGTACTTTCCCCAGAAAAGCAGGTCAGTTTAGAGATCTGGGGTTGTACAAAGTTAATTGTGTAAACTGGAACATGGCATATTAATTTCTCAATATTTTCTTAGAGAAATTGGCAAATGCAATTTGTGAGTTGTAGAAACAGCATCTCAAATTTTCTGCCCTCACCAACTTTTCATTTCTAGCAACAACACTTGAATATTCTGAACATTCAATATCTAATTCTAAATTAACTAATAACCTAGTTACTGCAGAAACCAACCCTTCAACCCATAAAGTAAATTCTACCTGTGTGTGTGTACGTGTCTCAGTAGTCACTGCCCTCAGACTCCAGAATCGAAATTCTTCAGTTATTAGAGAGATTAACTCATCTATGACTTCCAACATTATCATTTCCTTCAAAGCTACACACAGCTAGGCATGACAGTTTTCTTCTAAGCCCACAGAATGAGCACAGAATGGCTGCTGTTTAGGATTTTTTCCAGAACTGATCCTCCCAGTGGTCTGCAAGATCCTGTGTGATCTTGTCTTTGCCAGCATCTCCAACCTTACTCTTTGCCAGGAACTCAGCACCTCCGGTCTTATTTCAGTTTCTGGGGTCCAGCAAGGTCAAGACTCAAGGCCTTTGCACTTGCCATTCCTGCAACCTAGAAAGTTCTTCCCCACCTGTGTTAGGAGACTGGCTTCTTCTCATTCTTCAGTTGTCGGCTTGTAAATCTCCTCCTCAGAATGGCTTTCTCAGACAGCCCAATCTAAATCTTCCCTGCCTAATATTTCTACCATAGCAATCTGTTACGTTACCGTTTAGCCCTAAAACAGTTGGTTCTCAGGTGGGAGTGACCTTGCCCTCCAGAACACACTTGGCGATATCTGGAGACATTTTTGGTTGGGAGGGGAGGGCTTGCTACCGGCATCTAGTGCAGAGAGGCGAGGGATGCTGCTAAACATCCTGCAATGCACAGAAAAGCCCCACAGCAAAGCATCAACATCAGTATCAGGAGCGCCAGTGATGAGAAACCCTGGCTGTGGAGGAGGTCGTTGACAGGACGTGACCGCGGGTTGACCTGCGAGCTGGATCCGGGCAATCGGAGGTTCCTCGGCCACGCCCCATCCTGGAAATGTACCATCTGCCCACCGTTCCCACAGTGGGAGCCATTTTTAAGGAGGCAGCCCTGAGAGAGCAGCGTGCTGTAGAGCCCACCTGGATGGTGTACAAGACTGAACCCTGTTAAAGCCTCTATAAAAACTTAAGATTCTGGCCGCAGGGTGCTGAGATCTGCTGTCTCGCGGTACCAAGACAAGCCTCGTATGTAAGTTCCCTTGCTTATTAAACCTGCTGCCCAGCAGTGTGAGTGGCTGCCTCTTTCTTCGGTCTCTCCCTGCCCTCTGGTTACGGGGACCAATTTCAGATTTCACTGGGGAAGCTCCCTAGGAGGTTGGGGAGCAACAGTTTGCGAGCCAGCCAGGAGACCGAAGAAATGGGCTTTGGGAAAGAGGCATCCACGGCGGGAAATCCCGGGTTGGCTATGACCTCTGTGTGGGCAGGGGTGGCCCATTTGTGAGATGTTTGTGGTCCAACATGTGACTTTGGGGACGCCCTGAGAACGTCAGCTGCTTGGATGCGCTTGGTTGAGGAATGGTGCGTAGTGCACTGTGACACAGAGGGGGACATGGCAGGTAGTTAATAAGTATTTGATGCAGGAAAATATAACAGCCACATTTAAGTACAATGGCTAACAGCCTTTCTAGGCAAAAATAGGAAAAGGCCATAGAGAAAAGATACATTGTAAATTTAGCGGGAGACAGTATTGTATGCGGCATTAGTGAAACGATTCTTCTCAGTAAAATCAAGAGGTTTCGGGCTTCCCTGGTGGCGCAGTGGTTGAGTCCGCCTGCCGATTCAGCGGACACGGGTTCGTGCCCCGGTCAGGGAAGATCCCACATGCCGCGGAGCGGCTGGCCCCGTGAGCCATGGCCGCAGAGCCTGCGCGTCTGGAGCCTGTGCTCCGCAACAGGAGAGGCCACAGCAGTGAGAGGCCTGCGTACCGCAAAAAAAAAAAAAAAAAAAAAAAAAATCAAGAGGTTTCTTCAGGATTTGATACGTAATCTGTTCTGGGTCAGGAGAAGACCTGTGAAAAAAAATACTGGTTCAAGGGATAGATTAGTCAAGGTGGCTCAGCCCCTGGCGCCAAAGTACCTGGAGTGATCACTAAAGCCAAAAAAGGAACTACAGCGTGATTGCTTGCAGTTGTAGCATTTTTTTGGGAATATGCACCCTGGTAAATGTATACATATTTATTCATAAATTATATGCATATGCATATAATATTGGCATTAGTGTACATCATAAGGAACCTAATTCACTTAGGCTAGAATTCCTTAGGAAGCACAGCTAATGACATCCATTGATAGTGGATATAAATCCATATTTTAAAGGCTTTTCTTAGTAATTTCTGAAAACTCTGGTAACTTCTTGGGAGCCCTCATTACATTGCCATTTTTTTCCCCTTGTAAAATTTACAAAGAAAATATGCAGGAAAGGTAGATCGTCAACTCCACCAATTTTTGTTGTTCCCTTGTACTTGCATTATGGTCTTTAGTCAGCAGTGTTTTTATTCGGGAATATATTAAGCCAGTTGTATATCTTTAAGGGTTAATTTAGTTAAAACTACACAATACATTGCATAAATCCATATGCATAAATTAAGTGGGCAAATGTAAACTGCACAGTATTGCGACACTCTAAAAACAAAGGGGATGCCACTGTTGAACCGTCTGCGTGGCAGGCTCCTCTTTCTTCTGCGCACTTCATACACCATGTGATCCCATGAAAGCAGGAAAAAAGTGAGAATGAGCTCATGCGATTCTATACATAATTTTTTTCCTTTCCCTGAATAAAAAATATTAAGGAAAGTTCTAATATTTTTTCCCATATTCCAGGGAATCATCTTACACAATGAACGAGGCGTACATGCCTCTCTTTGGGTGTCATTTACTTAAGAGGACAAGAAAGATGACCACTGTGTCCTTTGACCAAGTGTGGAGCAGACCCCAGAGAAAGCACAGCCCTGGGTTCATGTGGAATGCCTTATCCCATCTACTTTCAGCTCTGGGTAAGGAAACTGATCTATTTCTTTCTGAGACTGGAAACTGGTCCCAAAGGAGCTCAATACTCCTTATATGAATGAAAACATAAATGACTACACAGAAAATGCGTTGTGAAATAGCCTCACCAATGAGAGGAAAAGAAAACTATCTCACGTGAGGGTAGTAAAATCTAGTATGATGATCACTGGGTGTCATACACAAGCACAGGTATCTGTAGCCAGTGACTTTTTTTTTTTTTTGCGGTACGTGGGCCTCTCACTGTTGTGGCCTCTCCACGGCATGTGGGATCTTCCCGGACTGGGGCATGAACCTGTGTCCCCTGCATCAGCAGATGGACTCTCAACCACTGCACCACCAGGGAAGCCCTGTACCCAGTGAGTTTTGAGGCTCAGGAAGTACATACTCCCCCCACAAAAAAAGAAAAGTACAAATCACTGTAGGAAGAGACAAGGAAGAAGCCCCATAGCTTTTCTTTTGCTTTGTTATATTTACAACTACCTATCTCTGCCCATATATATGGCTTCCATAAATCTAACAGACCATCTCACATAGGAAATGGGGAAAAAAATCTAAAAAGTGTCAATATTATTAATGTCTTTATGAACTGAGAGAACTATGATATAACACAGTAACAAAAAATTATATGTTAAATAACCTTGTTATTTTGAGTAAATCCTGGCCCCAGAATATTTTATTTCTAGAATGATTTAACTATGTCTTCTTAATTAAGATATAACAATGAACCAATAATTAAGTTCTTGTTCATCTTAAGAGTAAATAAACCAATGAACATTCAAATCCTGCTTCTGAGTTTAACGCTCTTGGGAAAGATGGGCCAGTGTGTCAGGCACACTTTTTTGGGTGGACAGGGCCAGGGCCAGAAGAACCAACAGAACTGAGTATTTATCAAGTTGTAAAATGGAACTGCTATTATTGGCATTCTTCTTATTTACACAGTACTTTGAGATTCTGACCTTTATTTTTAGAAGGCTCACCAAAAATCCAGCACAATCTTGCTACAGTCAAGAGGGATCACTAATCTTCACTCTGTCACCACATCTGTCGTAAAAAAACCATATGATTTCATCAACAGCTTGTCCTAGGGCAGTACTAGAAAAGGAGAATCATGCAGTTGGTGGTATTTAACCTTTGCCATCGCCACCCTCAAATAAGCCCCCTTTCCTTCAAGTGAGAACTATCTACTCAGTAGACAGGCCAATGTTGATGAGGTTGGAGGGATGAAATAAGTCATTCCCTCTGTCTTCTCACTAATTCAAGGCCATTGGGGCATTACATAAACTGTTAAATAGATCAGCATTTGAAGTACCCTAGTAATGCTTTTTTTTCCCTTTTTTGTTTACAAATATTTAATTGTTGCTCTTTGCTCAAGCCTCAAGATAAAGAACTCCTTTATATATTTTAAGACAGAATTTCCTTGATGTAGAGGCCCTACTATATGAATGCTCTATAATGGTGTCCGTTCAGGGGCTGCTACAGAACTGTCATCCTGGCAGAGGTAATTACTATTTAGAACCAGAACAGACCTGGCATGGAACTGGCTATGTCCCTCGAGTGCTTTACTTATATATAGGAATTGCCCATAATGCATGTGTGTTTCGTGATCTCATGGGAAATGATGGTTGGTAACACCTGTGTTATGCACAAAGACATGATCACTGAAGTATCCACAGGTGCTCTGAAATTTTGTACTCGGTAGGTGATTCCTCATCTCCTCTACAAATAGAAATTGTCAAACACAGATCATTAAAATATATAAAAGACCTGATTCAGTGAACAACCACCTGGAGGAATCAGAATGTGTGTTTGGGAGGTGGGCGCGAGCAGGGAGAGCATCAGGTAGAAATTCTTAAATATAAGAAAATGACAGCAATTTCTGTCTTAACCTCTTCAGCTCTGGTTGCTAAGTTACCATGGCATACCACTGTGTGTGCTTTTCAGTTTTTGGTCTTGGGCCTGACAGTTTGATTAATTCTCTGGAGTGCAAAATCTTCACATTGAATATTAAAAAATTACACACGCATGCACACACACCTACCCACTCACCCAGCACCCCATTATTGCTTCTTATTTATAAAATCTGTTTTATAATTAAATTGACATATGTAGGTGGAAGCCTGAAATGATGCTTCATTCTGGGGAGAGAAAATTCTCTACTGTGTGATGTTTCTTGAGATTTTTCTTTAACCATACTACCCAGTTCACTCTTCCCTAATAGCACACATTTTTTTCCCTTTTAATGTGCATTTAACCCTTAACTTCATGCCTAAGAAAATGTAAAAATAAGTGTTATTTAAAAAGTGCCATAGCTTTTCCTTCTTCTGTATGCCTTACTTGCTGTGTGATTGAGTTCAAAGGTGTCCATAAATATTACTGCAAGCTGGCTGACTAGTGGGCTGTGGGTTGTCACGTGTATTTATAAGAAGATATGTCAGTGTCAGCTAGCTAGACCAGTGGTGGCTCAAAATCCCAGGGCATTGCATTAATGATAATGTAAAAAATTTTTTCAATGTTTTTTAAAAAAGCATACCAAAAATGGCTTCCAAGCCATGCTCTTGTCCTGTTCCTCAGCATTTTGGTTCAGAGACTCAGTAGTCAAGATACAATACATTTCTCTCTCAGTCTGTGTGTGTACTTCCTGGTTTTTAGAGTTTTTAAGCAAAAGTGACAACTTAAAATCCAAAATCCTTATCACCGGGACTTCCCTGGTGGTCCAGTGGTTGAGAATCCGTCTTGCAATGCAGGGGATGCTGGTTAGATCCCTGGTCTGGGAACTAAGATCCCCACGTGCCACAGGGCAACCCGCACTGCAACTAACGAGCCCGGGGGCTGCGGAGCCCGTGGGCCACAACTAGAGAGAAGCCTGCACGCCCGAAAGATCCCATGCACCGCAACTAAGACCCGATGCATCCAAAAGATAAATAAATATTAAAAAAAAATCCTGATCACTAAAACAGTGTGAGTTTTTATAACACTGATAAGAAAGGATTCATAGCACCAGGTACATAAAATAAGTGAGTAAATGCAGGCAAAGCTATTCCAGACGCTGAACAAAATTTACCTTTTACGACCACTGCTGCATCGTTACCTGAAACGGATATCTGATCTCCAGAGAGTGGCTAGAAAAGTTAGAATCTCAGACTCTGCCGATCAGGTAGCAAGGAGAAAATCTGATAGGTTTAGTCTTTGACTTTGTTATATCAGTTTTGTAGTGGAGAATTAGGACTTGGTTGCTCTTCTGACCAAGGAGAGGTAGGTGAAGTCTGGAATTGTCTTATAAAACTAGAAACTTACCTGCGCCCGTTCTCCTTCCTCAGTCTTCCTACTACAACTAGCTAAAGGCTCCCTCCTGTTATCAAAATCCGATCCCTTGTCTGTGTTCTAGATCCCATTCCTTCCGAACTTCCCAGGGTGATTACTCTTGCAGACAGTCTTGCTTTGGACTGCATCATTAGTCAATTTCACCTTTATTGGGCCATTATGAGCAGTAGATAAACATGCTTTAGAATCTCCCATCTTTTAAAACCCTTCCTTGATCTCCTGTCCTCCTTGAGATCTTGTCCCCTTCCTCTGCCTCCTTCAGAGACAGAGATCTTGGAACAACCATCTACACTTGCTATCCCCGCTTGCCCAATTGCAATTCACTGTTTATTCCCTTTCATTTTAAATTATTTTTTAACTCCACACTCTTTTCCAACTCCCTTTTCTCCTCCTCCAAATCCCACCATTCAAAGGAAACTGCACTTGTCAAGATGGCCAGTGACCTTCGTGATTACAGAATTTGGAGACACATCTTCCTCAGCCTCTCCAACACAAGTGACCGCCCCCACTTCCTGAAAACTGTCTTCTGCTGGCTTTCATGTAACCACAATACACTAGTTTTTTTGCTGACTCCTCCTCTTCTATTCAACATGTAAATGTTGGAGTTGCCAAGGACTTCACTTATCTGCACTCTCTTCTCCGGTGATGTGTTTCATTCATTTGACTTTGGATTCTATGTATATGCTTATGACTCAAAGACTTCCCCCAAGTATCACAACCAAATGTGAACTCCTGATTTCTCCTCCACCTCTGAATTTGTTCCTTTCTCAACAGTCCATACATTAATAAAAGGAATTGTCATCTGCTCCGTTGCTCATGCAAGATCCTTAAAGACATTCCTTATTGCGTCTGTACTTTATATCCTCCATCCAAGCTAGTGGCAAGTCCTATTGATTCTACCTCTGAAATATATTCCAGATGTGTCCCCTTCTGGGTGGAGATGTGATCAAGTAAATGGTCTTATTGCTTCTACTCTTATTCTGCATCCTCTCCATTTCTGCATTCCAGAATCACATTTTTAAAATGTATCACATTATTCCCCATTTAACATGTCAGGTAACTCTCTATTTAAAATCCTTCAGTGGCTCCCACAGTATTTAGAATTTATCCTATATTCTTTACCTTCAAATTCTGTATGTTTTGGTTTATGCCAAAATCTCTCCAAATCGCATGTTATGAATCCATTCATATCATCCTCCAGTCACTCTCCTGATTTCTGCTTCGAACTTGCAATTCTGCCCAGAACACAGATTGTCATCCGCATGCCACTTCACAAAACTGGCTTCTTCTCACTGTTCTCAACTTAGAAAAGGAGCGTGTAGCCACCTTATTTAGAGTACTCCCTTCTGCATTCTCTGCCGCAGCTCACTTTACCCGCTTTGTAGTGAGTAACATAACGTTTTAATAAATATTCCTTTACCTGTTCATTTACTTGTGTGTTGGCTTTCTTCTCATTAGACTGTATGTTCTGTGAGAGCAAGGACTATGCTTGTATTATTCACCGCCATATCTCCAGTGCTTAACTCAGAGCCTGGGAAATAACATTTGTTGAACAAATGAATGGATGAAGGATTGCTGTTACAAACAGACATGGGAAACACTAGGGAGGTGAAAGGGACATGAAACGACATGAATCAGCTTGGGAAGAAGAATTTTAGTTGAAGAGTGAGCATCTCTTAGATATCCTCTGCTGAGGCAGTGATCACTTTTGATTGTGGATACGGGCCCATTTCTCTTTGAAGAAGAGAAGATAATCTGTACAAATATATGCATTTCCTTGACAAAGCCTCTTAGACCACCATGTGTGGCAAAGTTAAGTATTTGCCTCTCATCTTATCTTTGAGAAAAAGTGCACATTTTCAACAGTATGGAATCAAGGTCTAGGTCCTGGACTGTAGGATATGCCATATTTCATGGGGGATTTCTGTGTACCATAGCTCAGGTGAAGTCCTAAGGCAGAATGACAAACCACATCGAAAAAAGTTGATAGAGAATTCAATCCGTCAAATCCTCAGGGAGGAGTGGTGTTTCATTTTCAGAGAGAAGAAAGCCGACTTCTGTAGAGCAGGGCCGCTCCCCCTCTTTTGGCATGATTCTACCAGACACTTTCCAACATGAGACATAATTGATGTCTGTGATGGGAAGGGCATGATGCTTTATATGTTAGATCTCAAGTTTTTAATACTGAAAGTTGCAGAATTACATTTAGAGAGCTATGTTTTTTCACTTATCATTTTTGATAAGTGAAGAACCACAGATTGCTTCAGAGTATACAGATTAAACTCTGTTTCTAGTAGAAAGGTAACGAAGCCACATAGAAAAGACCATTCAGGCCAGCCACTCTCAATAAGAGGCGAAATAACACATTGGAATGTGGGTCTTATTTAGCTTTCCTGCTTGCGGTTTGAGACGAGTCAGAAAGCCATCAACAATGAGAACCAACCAAAATGTACCCCTTGCTCAGGTGAATGGATCTGCCTTTCCTCAAGAAGGAAGGAAGCAATGAAGAAATGAAAGAAGGAAAAGCGATCAAGATGAAGTCCATGAAAACATTTGCAATATAAATGAGAATTTAAGGTGCAGAAGAAAAAAGTACTTCCAAAAATTATTCATAATTGGATATAGAAATACATTTAATTAAGTATGTGGTTTATATGCTCAAGGATATTCATGAAAACGGATTGCAAAATAAGAGAAGAGAGTTAACAAAAAATAATAACTGGACACTGAAATTTAAAAGATGTTAATTGAGAGGCAGAGAATTCGTGGAGGGGGTGCAGGAGGAGTAGTAAAACATGCTATTTTCCTAATATTTATAGACAAGAAGCAGTAAATTATGTCCTTTGTTACACTGATGAATTGGAAGTATATGATTCTTGATATTTGAGAGTATATACTATTAAAATACTATATATATTTTCTAACTTATTAGGAAAATAGAAAATAAAAGATATTTATTTTTTGATGTTCTATTTTATTTTATTTTTAAATTAATTTTTATTGGAGTATAGTTGCTTTACAATGTTGTGTTAGCTTCTTTTGCACAGCAAAGTGAATCAGCCATACATATACACATATCCCCTCCCTTTTGGATTTCCCTCTCATTTAGGACACCACAGTGCATTAAGTAGAGTTCTCCGTGCTATACAGTATGTTCCCATCAGTTGTCTATTTTATACATAGGATTAATAGTGTATATGTGTCAGTTCCAATCTCTCAGTTCCTCCCATCCCAACCCCTTTCCCCCTTGGTATCCATACATTTGTTCTCTATGTCTGTGTCTCTATTTCTGCTTTGCAAATAAGGTCATCTATACCATTTTTCTAGATTCCACATATATGCGTTAATATACGATATTTGTTTTTCTCTTTCTGACTTACTTCGCTCTGTATGACACTCTTTAGGTTCATCCACATCTCTGCAAATGACCCAGTTTCGTTCAAAAGATATTTATTAAACACAATATAGTAAACAAAAGGAAGCATAAAAACTAGAAGTGTAAGAAATATTTATGACACATCGCCTTTTAGAGGCCAAAGGCTCACATTAATTAAAACAACCAAAACACAGCGTTTATATAGTTTTTACAAGTACAACTCTAAGAGAATTTCAATCAGTTAAAAATTGGGACAAAGATATATCAGGCAATACCAAGGAAAAGAACACCAAAGCTGCTGAAAGAAATCAATTCCAAAAGCAATAAGTGGACAAAGATGCTGATTTTATTTTGATGGAAAATTCCACAATGAAGATATAACAGTTATGAACCTTGATACAGCAAATAATGTAGAACGTAAATATATCCAATGAATGCCTTTAAATATTCATGGAACAGTTGATATAACTATAGTAGAGAGGGCTTTTTAACACATCTTTTAGTTTTTGAGAGATCATTTAGGGAAAAAGAATAAACAAGAATAATTATTCATAGAATTACAAATATTTCTTAAGTATGCTTGGCATTGTGCCAGGCTTTAATGACGCAATAGTGAAAAGGACAAATACAGTCCTTGTACTTTGGAGCTTAGTGTATACTGAAAAGCTTACTCATAAAGATGCATATATATTGAGAATGTGTATTAAGAATATACATGCATATATTTGTATCCTCTGGAGAATATATTACCTTATAAATATTCATGGAAAATTATTTAAAATGAAGATAAATGAGAAAAATAACTTTTCCTTTATTATATAGTAACATTCTATCACTATCATGTTCTAAGAAGAAATTGATTGCAAATAATTGAGGAGACAAAGCTTTATTAACTGGAAAAAAATCAAATCTCCTAAATAATTGAAATGTGCTAGTTGCAACCTCAGATTATATAGGAATTAAGGTCAAGAAGAGCTCTATATTTGTATGATCATGTAGAGTATATGGTCAAATCTACATTCAGAGAAAAATCCATATTCTGAAACATTTATTAAAAATGAATTGGTCATTGTATTCTCAATATAGAGAGAGATCAAGAAAATATACTGGAGAATTTAAAGTTAAAAATAGATATTAGTGTACCACATCTTTATCCGTTCATGTGTTGATGGACACTTAGGTTGCTTCCATGTCTTGGCTATTGTAAATAGTGCTGCAGTGAACATTTTGGTACATGACTCTTTCTGAATTATGGTTTTCTCAGGGTCTATGCCCAGTAGTGGGACTGCTGGGTCATATAGTAGCTCTATTTTTAGTTTTTTAAGGAACCTCCCTACTGTTCTCCATAGTGGCTGTATCAATTTACATTCCCACCAGCAGTGTAGGAGGGTTCACTTTTCTCCACACCCTCTCCAGCATTTATTGTTTGTAGATTTTTTGATGGCCATTCTGACTGTGTGAGGTGATACCTCATTGTAGTTTTGATTTGCATTTCTCTGATAATTAGCAATGTTGAGCATCTTTTCATGTGCTTTTTGGCCATCTGTATGTCTTCTTTGGAGAAATGTCTATTTAGATCTTCTGCCCATTTTTTTTCATACATTTATTTATTTATTTATTTTTGGCTGTGTTGGGTCTTCATTGCCGCATGGGGGCTTTCTCTAGTTGCGGCGAGTGGGTGCTACTCTTCATTGTGGTGCGCAGGCTTCTCATTGCAGTGGCTTCTCTTGTTGCGGAGCTCATGCTCTAGGCGTGCATGGGCTTCAGTAGTTGTGGCTCATGGGCTGTAGAGCGTGGGCTCAGTAGTTGTGGTGCATGGGCTTAGTTGCTCCATGGCATGTTGTTTAGTTGCTCCAGGATCTTCCTGGACCAGGGGTTGAACCCGTGTCGCCTGCATCGGCAGGTGGGTTCTTAACCACTGCACCACCAGGGTCCCTTCTGCCCATTTTTTGATTGGGTTGTTTGTTTTTTGATATTGAGCTGCATGAGCTGTTTATATATTTTGGAGATTAATCCCTTATTGGTCACACTGTTTGCAAATATTTTCTTCCATTCTGTGGGCTGTCTTTTTGTTTTGTATTGGTTTCCTTTGCTGTGCAAAAGCTTTTAAATTTAACTGGGTCCCATATGTTTATTTTTGTTTGTATTTCCATTACTCTAGGAGGTAGATCCAAAAAAATATTGCTGCAATTTATGTCAGATAGTGTTCTGTGTTTTCCTCCAAGAGTTTTATAGTATCCAGTCTTACATTTAGGTCTTTAATGCATTTTGAGTTTATTTTTGCACATGGTGTTAGGGAGAAGATGTGGTACATATATACAATGGAGTATGACTCAGCTATAAAATAGAGCAAAATAATGCCATTTACCACAACATGGATGGACCTAGAGATAATCATACTAAGTCAGACAGAGAAAGACAAGTATCATATGGTATCACTTCTATTTGGAATCTAATAAAAAAAAATACAAATGAACTTATTTACAAAACAAAAACCGACTCACAGATCTTGAAATCAAATTTATGGTTACCAAAGGGGAAACATTGGGTGAAGTGATTATTAGGAAATTGGGATTAACATATATACACTAATATATATAAAATAGATAACTAATAAGGACCTACTGTATAGTACAGGGAACTCTGCTCAGTATTCTGTAATAACCTATATGGGAAAAGGATCTGAAAAAGAATGGATATATATACATATATATGTATATATAACTGATTCACTTTGCTGTACACCTGAAATTAACACAACATTGTAAGTCAACTACTATACTCCAGTAAAAATTTTTAAAAATTAAAAAAATTAAATACAGGAAAGGCTGTCTCTGCCCCCTCCAAAAGATATTGGTGGATTAGAAAACAAAGTATAATAGTGATATATAATAGCACAAAATATATAAACATACAGGAATAAACTTAAGGTATATGCCAAAACTATATAAAGAAATATACATAAATATCTATGTAAAATATTGTTACACAAATGTCAAGGAATAGCTTTTTATATATTACTTAGAAATAAATTTGACAAGTCATATACAATATCTATATGAATAAAACTACAAAGAAGCCATAAACCCTGATGTATATAAATGGAGAGATATATCATGTTTCTGAAAGGGAAAGTCAATACTGGAAATATATCAGTTCTCACCACATTATTCTGTACTTTTAAGAAAATGGAAAGTTCCAACATGAATTTTGTTTTTTGGCTGTGGTGGGTGGGGGGTGTTCAGGAACTACTGGCAGTTATTTTAAAATTTATCTAGGAATAAACTGGTGAGAAGAGTGAACTAAAATACTACTTTAATTTTACTGTGGTTGTAGGTGTCAGTGTTCTCCAGCCAAAGACCCCAGCAATGCACACATCAGTCAACATTGGGTTCATAATTCATTGAATCAGAGGAGACTGTACACCATGGGGGACAGGGGAGGGGCTCAGAAGGAAGGTGTCATAAAGGACCTGTTACGAGATTGGGGCTTCGATTGGGTGACTTGTGGGAGGGTCTAAGAAAAAAGGAGGTTTATTGTGGGTTCAATGCTGTCAGAAAATGGGGATAATTTTTTAACTGTATCTTAACAAATCTTAGCTATAAGTATGGCAGGCTAGTAAGACACAAAAGCTGAGATTGTTAAGAGACAAAAGCACATTCACTCATATTATCCAGGAGAGGGGGATGCTTGGTATTTTGTGGGTGGAACAATGACAGTGACTCTGTTTAGACCATATTATAAAGTGGTCTTATTTCGTCTCACTTTATCATGGTCTCACAGCGACTTCATCTGAAGTTGGTGTTCTGTAAGATTATTTATGTCCAGCAGGAGAACAGCACAGCCCAGCTTTGAGTGACTGGACTATTTCTAATAACTCTCAGGTTTCCTTGTAATAGGCCAGTTCCTGGATCTCAGAGGCTGCTTTTTTCCTTTCTCACTATCTTATTTGGACTTAAGTCAAACATCTTATTTTTCCTATTTTTTTATACTATTTTTAAAGAATTTCTTATTTTTCTTTTCTCTTTTTTAGGACTTCTATTTGAAGTTATATAACTTGTTTCCACTCTTAGTGGTTACCCTTAACATTTTAAACATCTTTTCCCTAAAAATCTAGTTAGCCAGTATCTCTGTCCTTTGTGTAGAATGGCACATGAGCTTTGGAATTTTTTAACTCGGACTTACTTTCGTTTCCTATGTTGTTGCTTGCATTTTAGTTTCATCTCATTTTAAAACACAACAAATTGCATTGTCAGTAATATTGTGAGTAGGCAATCCTCATTTAAATTCTACCGACGTATTAAAAAATTCTTTTTCACATTTACTTTTTTTAAAAAATTAATTAATTTATGGCTGTGTTGGGTCTTCGTTTCTGTGCGAGGGCTTTCTCTAGTTGTGGCGGGCGGGGTCCACTCTTCATCGCAGTGCGCGGGCCTCTCACTGTCACGGCCTCTCTTGTTGCGAAGCACAGGCTCCAGACGCGCAGGCTCAGTAATTGTGACTCACGGGCCCAGTTGCTCCGTGCGTGTGGGATCTTCCCAGACCAGGGCTCGAACCCGTGTCCCCTGCATTGGCAGGCAGATTCTCAACCACTGCACCACCAGGGAAGCCCTCACATTTACTTTTTGTATCCCTCTGCTTTCTTCTGATTCCATTTTCTTTCCTATTAAATGAAATAGGTTTTTAAAGAAGTTCTTTTACTGTAATGTTTGTAATGTACAGATTATCTCAGTTTTTTTTTTGTTTTGGTTTGTTTGTCAGAAAATACTTTTACTTTGCTCTCCACTCTTGTATGATAACTTAGCTGGGTATAGAATTTCAGGTTGAAAGCAGCTTTATTTTCTCAGCAAAAATATTTCTTGGAGATAGTGTTCTATTGTTTTTGAGAATCTATTAGTGCTGATGTGAAGTCTGTTGTGCAGAAAAATCATGTCATTTGGTTGCTTTTAAGGATTCTTTTTATCTTTGATAATTTCTTGTTCCTTTCTATGAGTGTTCTAACATCTGTAAACCTTGCAGATTTTATAATATGTTAGCAAACCTGGGTGACCTTCCAATTGCTTATTTATTTGTTCAACAAATATTTACTGAAAACCCATTACTTGCCAGGCAGTATTTCTATGCACTTTGGTTACACACTAACAAATGCCTTATGCATAAAATACTGTACATAAAACGGGTTAGCCAAAGAGACTTTTCCTGCTTTCTAGTTGTATGGCCTCTAAAAGCTGAGAACTATAGTTGTCAGATAACCTATGCAAGATATGCTGAAAGTTTGGAAGACTGTTTTGTGAATCTTAGCTTATTAATTATCTCCAGCTTTTATAAAATAAGGCTATTAAGTCATTGGAAGATTGGAGAGAGGCAAAGAATATATCCTTAGAGAATTGTCAGAGTTCTTAAGGTGGGGGGAGGGGAGCTCATGAAAAGCTCTCAGAGAAATCTGTCCCCTGGAATTTGAGGGATTCAAGAATAATGGCTCAAACCTATGAAAGTTTAAAAATTAATAACAGGAGGGTAAAAACTTACTGCACAGAGAGAAGAGAGAGGCTACAAGGAAAGTAAGCTGAACTTTCACTGACAGCAGGGGGCAAGGGTGTGTAGTATCTGTAAGCCAATTGGGGAACCTATTGAAAGAATCTGTACTTTACTCTGCAAGTCATCATTTTCTCCTTTCTTTTACCTCATCATAGTTAAGTGAAGGTCTAATGACTTGCTGCTGGTCCCAAACAGTTCCGGGCCAAAATGAAGTACAGTGCCTCGATTTACCTTCTCCCCTGAAGCAACAAAAAACAGGAAAAATAAATAAAATAATAGTTTTTAAAGCATGAAATATCATGTAATAAAGGACAACGATCCCTGAGAGTTGAGGAAACAAATGAAGTGAGCCTTTTAATTGTCCCTGCTTACTGCCTGGAGATCTTACAGGCCATGCTGCAGGTGGGGAAAGCCCAGAAGGAAGCTGTCAGTTTCTCCGACTAAATGAGACAGAACTGGGACCCCAGAGAGCACGAGGAGGCAGAGTTCACAGGGCAAAGGACCAGAGAAGAGGTGAATCAGAGAGAACAGACTTTGGAGATCTGTAGAGGATCTAGACCCTTCTAATCTTCAGCTGAGATCTGATCAACTCATGCATGTGAGGAAGTTGTTTAAGACCAGCAAAACAAATACCCCCAAATTTAGAGGAAACATTCCCCACAACTCAGTCAGGGTCGGGAATAGTTTCATTTGCACCAAATTGGAAAACTTCATAATTCATGGGTAATAGGTAGAGTACTCAAGAGGGTCTTTCCTAAGCAGTGGTGCAAATTTAGTTCTAGAACGCCCCAAATCAAACTGTTTTAATTTAAATACATCTCAAAATAAAGCTTAAAATATTTATAGGAATATAAATATACCTAGTGCTCAATAAGGCAAGACTTGTAAAGTTTGGTGTTTAATAAGAAATTACTGGGCGTGAAAACAAATAGAAAAATATGACACATAATTAGAGTAAAAATTGTTCCATCAAAACAGGTCCAGAAATCACATTGATGATAGAATTAATACAAGGGGACATCAAACCAATTATTGTAATTATTTTCTGTATGTTTAAGAAGCTCTACTTTCAAGTCACTGCTTGAAATATGTTTAAAAAATACAAAAACCAAATCATACTTCTAGAGGTGAAAATGGTAATATATGAGATTAAAAATATACTCAATGAAGAGAATCAGAAGACAAGCCACACACTGGGAGAAAATGTTTGCTAAAGACATATCTGATAAAGGATTGTTATCCAAAATGTACAAAAACCTCTTAAAACTCCACACTAAGAAAACAAATAACCTGATTAAAAAATGGACCAAAGATCTTAGCAGAAACCTCACCAAAGAAGATATACATTATGCATCATTAGTGAATTGCCAACTTAAACAGCAATGAGATAATATTACACACCTATTAGAAGAGTCAAAATCCAAAACGCTGACGACACAATATGCTGGTGAGGTTGTGGAACAATAGAAACTCTCATTCAGTGTTTCTGGGAATGCAAAATAGCACAGCCACTTTGGAAGACAGTTTGACAGTTTGTTACAAAACTCAACATACTTTACCAGCAGTAATGCTCCTCAGTATTTACCCAAAGGAGTTGAAAACTTACGTTTACACAAAACCCTGCACGTGTATATTTATGGAAGCTCTTTTTCATAATAGCTCAAACTTGAAAGCAACAAAGATATCCTTCAATAGGTGCATAGATAAATTCTGGTGCATCCATACAATGGAATATTATTCAGCAGATGGCGGGGAGGGAGGTTCAAGAGGGAGGGGATACATGTATACATATAGCTGATTCACTTCATTGTACAGCAGAAACTAACACAACATTGTAAAGCAATTATACCCCAATTAAAAAAAAAAAAGAAATGACTTATCAAGCCATGAAAGATATGGAGGAAACTTAAATGTATGTATTACTCAGTGAAATCAGCCAATCTGCGATGACTAAATATTATTTGATTCCAACTATATGACATTGTGGAAAAGGCAAAAAAAAGGCAACAAACAAACAAACAAAAACAAACTATGGAGAAAGAAAAAAGATCATTGGTTGCCAAGGACTTGAGGAGGGGGGTAAATAGAAAGAATAGGGGATTTCTAGAGAAGTGAAGCTAGTATGTATGACACTCTAAGGTGGATACATGTCTTTATACATTTGCCAAAAACCACAGAAGGTACAACGCAAAGAATGAACCATAATATAAGCTATGGACTTTGGGTGGTAATAAATGTGTCAGTGTTGGTTCATTGATTGTAACCAGTGTACCACTCTGGTAAGAGTGATGGTGGGGATGGGAGAGGGCATATAGGAACCCTCTATACTTTCTACTCAATTTTGCTGTGAACCTAACCTAACACTACTCTGAAAACTAAAAAAAAAAAAAAAAAAAGTTTAAATACACTAGATGAGGTTAATAGCACATTAGACATTGCAGAAGAAACAATTAGGGACCTTGAAGGCAGAGTAATGTAAATGATCCAAAATGAAATATCGATAAGAAAAACGGCTGAAAAAATAGAAGCAGAGCTTCTATTGAACCAATGATCAACACTATAAGCCAGCTTGACCTACTCTATGCCCACAAATCTGACAATCTAGATAAAATGGACTAATTTCTTGAAAGACACAGTCTTCCAACACTCACACAAGAAATAGACCATCTGAATGGCCCATATATATTAAAGAAAATAATCGATAATCTTCCAAAACAGAGAGCACCAGGCCATGCTGGGTTCACTGGTAAATTCTACCAAACATTTAGGAAGAAATTATACCAATTTTCTACAGTCTCTTTCAGAGGACAGAAACAGAGGGAATACTTCCTAACTCATTGTATGAGGTCAGCATTATCCTAATACCAAAATCAGACAAAGACATTACAAGAAAAGAAAGATGCAGAACAATATCTCTCATGAACAGAGGTGCAGATATCCTCAATAAAATATTAGTAAGTCAAATCCAAAATGGTATAAGAAGAGTTATATGCCATGATGAAGTGGGACTTTTCCTTGGTATGCAAGGCTGGTTCAACATTCAAAAATCAAGGGCTTCCCTGGTGGCACAGTGGTTGAGAATCTGCCTGCCAATGCAGGGGACACGGGTTCGAGCCCTGGTCTGGGAAGATCCCACATGCTGCAGAGCAACTAGTCCCGTGAGCCACAACTACTGAGCCTGCGCATCTGGAGCCTGTGCTCCGCAACACAAGAGGCCGTGACAGTGAGAGGCCTGCGCATCACAATGAAGAGTGGCCCCCGCTCGCCGCAACTAAAGAAAGCCCTCGCACAGAAACGAAGACCCAACACAGCCAAAAATAAATATAAAAAAAAATCAAATAATGTTATCCATCACATCAACGGACTAAAAAAGAAAAATTACATGATCATATCAATAGATTCAGAAAAGGCATTTGACAAAATCCAACACCTATTAATGATTAAAGCTCTCAGAAAATCAATAATAGAGGGGAACTTTCTCAAACTGATAAAGACTATATGCCATTTGCGGCAACATGGATGGACCTAGAGGTTATCATAGTGAGTGAAGTAAGTCAGATAAAGAAAGACAAATATCATATGATATCACTTATATGTGGAATCTAAAAAAATGATACAAATGAACTTATTTAAAAAGCAGAAATAGACTCACAGACATAGAAAACAAACTCATGGTTACCAAAGAGGAAAGGTGGGGGAGGAATAAATTCAGAATTTGGGATCAACAGATACAAACTACTATATATAAAATAGATAAACAACAAGGACCTACTGTATAGCACAGGGAACTATATTCGATATCTTGTAATAACCTGTAATGGAAAAGAATATGAAAAACAATAGATATTTATATATGCACATATAACTGAATCACTTTGCTATATACCTGAAACATTGTAAATCAATTATACTTCAATAAAAAAATAAAAACTTTACAAAAAGGTAGCCGGAAAGGAAAAAAAATGAAGGAACATAGAATTGTGACAGACTTTTCTGAAAATATGCCAACAAGCTGGAAAACAAGGACTACCATGTGTAGAGCGTTTATTAAAAGCGCACTAGCATCTTATTTTTCTCTCTCTCCCTTCTCTCTTTCCCCCCAAACATTTCACATTTCCTTGATAATGTTGAAAATATTGGTGCCTTCACAGGGTTTCTCACGAATGCCAGATGGTTTTCTGAAATACAATAATTCTGACTGGGGAAAAAAATTGCAGAGGATGCCTGAAAATCTCTCTCTCTCTCTCTCTCTCCAGTTCAGTAGACCAGAGAACCTGTGTGTCTGGAACCTCCAATGTAGAGGCCCTCATAGGTCTTTAAGCCAGGAATATGAACTTTCAATTATTTTTTGAATTTTTGCATTCTCTGTGCTTCTGAGTAGAAATATCTCATTTTCTCCAAATATTTAAAACTCTACTTTGACAAAGGTGAAGAAACAGCTATGTAATCTTCCAAATCTGTGAGCAAATGCCTGATACTATCTTGAGGGTCTCTGATAGTTAGACATACAGACTTTATGTAACTTCTTTTCTATTATTAAGGAAATTGAAGCCCATACAATTTGAGGAAACCTTTGTCAGGAAACAAATATATAATAATAGGTATGAGAATTAATATTTATTTAGAATTAGGAAAGATATCACAACACATTTAATCACAGTAATAATTATTGGGTTTTGTCAATAATTCAGTTTCTCATCTACTATGATTGGTCAGTATCGGTTTTCTATGAATAAGGGTTTAGAAAATTTCTTTTTTTGCTTCACAATTCACTATAGTAACGTCATATAAAATTTCTAGTAGTGTAGCCAAAATTTAAAAACCTCTATCAAATTTCTTTCATTTATGAGCTATTAGAGACATACTCATTTTTATTTGGTATTCCAAATAAAATAGTTTTGTGTTCTACAGTAAAAGGAATTCAGGTAAATTTTATGTCGCATGATTACCATGCAAAACTTAAAATGTATGGAGCTTTTATACTTTTATATGTTGCATTATTGATTATATTCCTGTTTTGACTAGAAGTTGATGGAAACTAAATTCTCTGCTTGTAATTTTGCATGTCAGATGATTGAAAGAATTTTTATATAGCTAAGCTTCTAGCTACATATTTGCAAATCTTGTTTTTCCTTCACTGCTCACAGATTTCTGTGCCAGGTGTTGTAGGATACTTTCATATTGTGATACAGTCTCTATTTTTGCATCTTAATGCCACAGTGATGGTTGAGTCAGTACACTGGCCAGAAATAGAATCCCCAAAGCCACGTTTTATGGAATAAATAACAGTAAATTAACTTTACTGAGAAATACTTATAAACAGCCTAAATAAATCCCACGAAACCCAATGATGGCCCAATTCAACTGATTCTTAGTCATATCTCACAAAATGCCCACAGTCACTTCATTTCTACCTACCATAAGAGAAAATATGATAGAGGGGAAGTCACAGTGGAAAGAGACATTTGTCTTACTTTTGCAAATTTACAAACACATATGACCTTGTGCACACATTTCTTGGGTTCCTGCCAGGGCCTTGAAACGAGCTTATACAAGTGAGGTTCCCTGAAGTTTGAGATTCATGAGTTCATAGTAAATCCATCTTTGCCACCATTCTTCTGTCTGAACTAGCATTGTGGTAAGGGTCCTCCACATCTTGACACCTGTTGGGTAAGGGACAGTTCATCTTCAACAAGAGGTCAAATGTTTTTCTTGAACAGAAACCCAAAGTAACCTTTGGGCTGTTTAGCTTCTCAAATCAATTCTTTTCAAGCTATTTCAACATATTCAACTTGGAACAAAGATAGGATTAAGAATGTAAAGAGCTAGATTAAGCTACCTTTCTTTTGTTTTCTAGTTTGTGGTTACTTGGAAAACCCAACAGGCATCCTTGAAGGAAGATCTTACCTTACATATGGTCTTGACAAAGATGATTCACTGATCATGCCACTAGCGTATGAGCAATTTTGACTTCAGATAAGCAGTATGATTAACCAAAGACAGAGAGAATTCAGAGCAGAAAAAAATAGAAATGATTTTCATGACAATTACTACCATTTGTTGAGCATTTATTAAAAGAAAGGCAATATATTAACAAAGCTATGTATTATATCAGTTTAAGTCCCTGTAGGAAAGACACGGCCCACTCAAACAGAGTAACTCAGGAGAGTTTAATAAAGGAATGATTTAGGTGAGGACATGTTTAAGAGAAACCTATGAAAAATGGTGGAGTACCCTGGGACTCTCAGTTTTGGAGAGCTGTTAGCACACCTAGACTTGAAGGGGCTTAAAATGTGGGTGGAGCTGAAGCTATAGCTGTTACTGTAGGAGAAGGCTACTTGAGAAGAGCTAAGGAATTCATTGTAGGGTTGCAGGTGCTGGCCAAACTGTCATCTGGCAGTGAGGATGCTCGGGAATAAATATCCCGACCACACCCTTCTTCTGCCCTGCGACCTACTGCCTGTCCCATCTGAATTAATTGGAGGCTGGATAGCAAAAGAGCTGTTCATGTAGCTGTGTCTTTTAGGACACAGAATGAGTCTATGTCAAAATTTGTAGAGTGGGTCTGGAAGGGCAAATGAATATCAACAAATACATTAGGTTGAAGTATACGAAATTTCCAACATTTCACCATGTTTAACCTATAACAACAATTTATATGGTTCAACCTACTATTATTTTAAACTTCACAACAAATTTTCAAAGTCTGTGTTATGATCCTTACCGTATAGTGACAAAACTGAGGCTCAGAGAAGTTGAGTTTGAGATAAGAGGAAAGTTCCAAAGAAGAAATTCTCAAACATTGTCTAAAAATACAGTCTATGCTGTTACCTAACTTATTTTGTTTGTAAAGAATAGAAGTTTCAGAGCTCTTTTCCAAGTATTATCCTACTTAAAGCTCACACAAAAAAGAAAATGGTATGGTAATGTCTCAAAAAGTTAAGGATAGAATTACCACATAATCCAGCTACTCCACTTCTGGATATATGTCCACAAAGTGAAAGCAGGGACTCAAATAGATATCTGTACACCCATGTTCTCAGCAACATAATTCACAATAGCCAAAAGGTGTAATCAATCCAAGTGTTCATGAACAAATGAACGGATAAATAAAACATAGTATATAATATACAATGGAATATTATTCAGTTTTTAAAAGGAAGGAAATTTTGACACATGCTACAGCATGGCTGAACCTTGAAGACACTAGCTAAGTGAAACAAGCCAGTCACAAAAGAAAGATATTATATGGTGCCTCTTATATGAGATCCCTAAAGTAGTCAAATTTATAGAAATAGAGAGTAGAATGGTGGTTTCTAGGGGCTGGGCTGGGAGACAGTGGGGAGTTACTGTTTAACGGGGACAGAGTTTCAGTTTGGGACGGTGAAAAATCTCTGGAGACGGATGGTGCTGATGGTTTCACTACAATGTGAATGTCCTTAATGCCTCAGAGCTGTACAATTTAAAAAGGCAAAATGGTAAATTTTGTAATGTTTTACAGTACAATATACTTTAAAAAAATCACAAGTCTAGTCAAATTTATAGAGCAGTTAATATTGTTAATAACTTCTAAATATATGGAAATGCCAAGACACAGAGAGGTTAAATATCTTGGACAATTTTATACAATTAATGAATATAGGAACTCAGCTTCAACTCCAAGTCTTATGGTCAAAAATCTAGTTTCTATTCTAGAAATACAGAACATTTTACAAACCCACTTCAGGGCCCAGACTAATCCCAGGTTTATCATTTCTAAGGTCACTGAATAAGGCAACTGATGGTTTGGTGAAGGAAATCAGATCCATTTCTATGAATAAATAATGTGTTTGTCAAGAACTTCCTAACTGGTAAAATCCGTAATTCTCCAAGGTAACTATTAATGATCTGGTGCATAGTATTTGGTTCTCATTAAACTGTGTTGTTAGTTTTCTGGTATGACCTTGAGAGCGTTTGTTCTCAGGGTTGAGATCTGCAATTCTGGATGTCTCATCCGTCACTGCCAAAAGTACAGAAACACAGAGGAATTTCTTGTTGCTTTTTGCTGCATTTCAACATTATTTTCTGCTTAAAACAGTGGATGGGATTTGATAAATACATACGTTTGTGTGTGTGTGGGTATGGGTGGGTGGGTATGGAGAGAGAGAAAGAAAGAAAAAAAGAGGAAGAGTGAGTAATTGTATCAGTTTTGATTTTAGAATTTCCTTATAAAAACATAAGCTTTATATTGCATGTAGTTTGAGAAACACTGACAAGCAAGTTCACAGCAAGAAAGAAAATCTGAAACAAACCAGATTATGTTAATACTTCAATTATGAAGGAATATAATTTCTGATTTTAAATGTAAATTTTGGGTTGTTAATCAAAACCAGAGCTAGAAGGTGTTGGTTGGGTTACTGGGCGAGCCTCCACCTTTCAGATACCTGTGTGGAAAACCTCATTTAACAAAGGACACAACACAACACAATCCAAGGCAAACTATTCTAGTTGAAATAAAGAACTGTCTTGTTAGGAATCAGGTTTATATATCTGTTCTCAAGATTACTAAGTACGTTTCTTTAATGCAGACTCTAACTTGTATATAAACTCTAATTCTGGTATTGTCCAACCTGACTAGCCAAAGTAGGCTAAAAAGGAAGCCAGTACAAGACAGTCAGTTAGCAATATGGACATCATTGGGAGAGGCTATCAGTTAAGCCTATAGGCTTACCAACTTTAAGTATTATTTTTAGGGTCTTATCCTTAGTTCCTTAGGTTCTATGGGGTGGAATAGGACCCAGAGATCAGGCAAATCCAAGGGTTAGGGAGGATTGACTCTTGACTTTATTCAAATTCAGAATTTTGATGTGGATATCCACAGTTACTCTTATGGTCAGGGACTTGGTTATTTTCTCTTTTTAGCCCAAACAGACCTCAATTAATATTTGGAAGGAAAGAAGGAATAGGGACTTAACTCTAAAGCTGAGAGATTTGTTAGTGTGAGAAAGGAAAATCTACGCAAGTCAAGATAATGCAGATCAATAAACAGATATAAGGAAATAAGCTGGTGGCATATGTAGAGATGTAGAACAAAGATTGGGGAAATTAAGGTTCAGGGACAAAATCCAGTCACTGGTATTCAGGAGTCCAAGGCACCAACTTAATCATTAAGGAACATGGCAAGAATTCAGTTATTGCGAACCTTATTACCAAGGTCAGAAAGACTCTAGTAAAACTGACCTTGAGGTTGAGCTAGTGAGTTACCGCCACAAGTAAGCAATTCATGTATGTCCTTCATTTGGGGTGAAGATTAGTCCAGAGTCTGGGTAGAAGCTAGCTGTCTTGGCAGGATTTCAGGTAGCACACTGAGGTTATTATTGTAGAAGTGGAGGGCTGGATGGAAATCACAAAGTCCAGAGAAAGAAGAGGAGCCCCTTCTCAGGTGATCTAAGTCGGTTGTGGTTTGGTTTGTGATTTTTTAATTTCTAAATTTCCAAGTGTGAGCTTTACCTTTTCAGAGCGCCTGTTTTGGATTTTAGCTGCTACAGGGAAGGAAGGGAATTTTCAGCTTTCGGGAGCTATCTTCGAAGACTGGAGGGCACGTTTGTCTAGGAAAAAAAGGAAAAATATCTTTCAGTTTTACTTTTAAAAATAGAAAATACCTGGATGCCTAGTTCCTTGAGTGACTCTTAATTTTCCCTGGCTTCTCTGAAGTGCTTACTTAGTTCTACCCCAAATGCCTAGTCTCACATATTCCAGCTTGGCTTTTCATGTTTCAGCAGTTAACGTAAGCCACTGAACTTGTGGGTATTTATCCAGATCTGGTACGTGAACATGTGGAGGTTTGCTCACAAGTCTCTTTCACTGAGATCTTCTTTTCTGGGCACTGATTTGGGCTGAATACACAAAGTCAAAATTGACTCTTGGGACAGAGACGCCAGGCTGAGTCTGATAAAAGATTTACTGCAGAGTGTTTAGAATCACTGAGCTTTGTTATGGAATTATTATAGCCTTTCCCACTGGGGTGCAATGATTTATAACCTACTGACAGACAAGACTGTTTAACTCTGTTCCCGTTCATTGATTGGACAATTTACTTTCTGCTTTGTGCTCACACCTGCTTTTGATCAAAGCTGGTTCCTATCCTGCTCTTGGCTTTTGCATGATGCTGTATTAATGGTTTATTGGTTCCACTGTGCCTATGACACAGCAGAGTTTCTGATGTTTAGTAAGATGACAAGTCTAAATAGTTTCTTTGCTTTTGATTGTCTGTTTATCAAATTAGTACCATGATGTGGGTTTTCTTTGGACTTCAGAATTGCACACTTCTGCAAAAGTATGCCACATGACGCTTCAAATACTCTGACAGCATTCTTGCAATATACAAGAGAGGGGGAGAAAGTATTTTCTTGTTAGTTGGTGTTCTTTGCCATTTGCTCCGTAAGCTGCGGGATGCCAGTAGGAGCCTCTTGGGAGAGAGGACCTGGATGAATGAAGACAATTTTAGGCATGATCTGTAACTCCTTCTCCTTGAAATCACATATTTTTGGGAGAATGAATTGTGCCTGAGAAGTACACTGAGGAAGGTGATGACTTCTTTTTGAAACAATGGAGGTCAGAAAACCTATGAAGCATGCAGCAAAATAAATTCCCATGATGGCTGATGTAGGTTGGCGTTTTTCTCTAAGGAGAACTTGTTGATTTGGAATAGTTTCTCTCAGGCAGGGTTACTTATTAGAGCCACATGGGAGGTAGGAATCTCCTCCACCTACAGAGTGTGTCCTCTTTACACTTGCTCTTCTGCCTCCAGTCATACCAAACCTTATTAAAGTCTTTCTATAAACCATGTGCCATATTAAGAATTTACAGCATGAATTCTGGAGTCAGGCTACTTGGGGAAAATTCCAACTCAACAGATCTGAGACAGGCTAAGCCTCAGATTCCTCTGTAAATTGGGTAAAATAATGTCTAGTCTATGTTTTGAGGTTTAAATGAGCTAAAGTTAGTAAAGCTCTAAGCATAGTACTTGCCGTTTAATAAACACTCTACAAAGGTTAGCAGTTATTATTATCATAATGTTAAGTTATAGGTATTTTAACTCTTTTAGAGTTAAAAGGCAAAGTACTTGTACATAGAAGGAAGGAGGATGGAAGGAATGAATACATAGCAGTGGTAGTTTCCTTGGTGGTGACCGATTACATCAGATTAATTGCTCAGTTTAATATATTGCCTTGTTTTTAGTAAATGCTCAACGAATGGTAGTAATTGTCATGAAAATGACTTAATTTTTGGCTACTGTTATTTTCCTATGTCCTTGGTTCATATGAGGTCAGCCAGCTAAGTTATGTGACCAAAGATTACATTCCTAACCTCAGCCAAAAGCTCTGGAAAAGCATGCTTAAAGGAGAAAGCAAGGAGGCAAGGTCATCACCAGTGGAAAAACAAACCATGCAAAACACAGACCCAGCCAATGAAAATGGTGTTCGCCTACAAAGAGCTTCATGAGTTGTTGTTTTTTTTCCAGCTGCATAGCTTCATGAGTTTTAATTGCAAGCGTGAAATGTCAAAACAAACAAGCCAAAAATAAGAATGGATAATGTCAAGCATAGGCTTTTCCTCCTTCCCGGAGTGTTCTTATTCTACAAATGACTGGCTCTTATTTATCCTCAACTTAAATGTCACTTCATCAAGTGGTGTTATCTGACTTTCTTTTCACAGTCACCTCCCCTTTCGAGGGCCTCCACTCATCCACACAGTGTCTTTGGGCAAACTGGCAAAAAGCAGTCCTTCCTTAAGACTTTTTACTTACATTGTGAGAAAATGATCTTAATATACCAATTTACTCGAACAAGACATTTTACTGCTCTCTGCAGGAACATTTTTGCAATAAATATACAAATCTGCTCTGCCATGACATGAATGGTGCCTCCTAGGGTTGTGTTGTGTAAAACTGTACGCGACATTCCCACAACCCTCTATCCTTTATAACAACATCAGTTACATTTGTGTAATTCACAGTATATATTTCACCCTGAAATTATTTGTTGTTTATTTATGTCTTATTCCTCCGCTAATTTAAAAGCTCTGGGAAGGCAGGGACCATGCCTATCTTACTCACTGCTATATCATCAGTACACAAAACACTGCCTGTTTTATTGTTGGTGCTCCAAATATATTTGTTAAATGAACACATGATTAGATAAATGCTTTTATCTATTTAATCTATTAGCCCAACTTGTCTATTCATATAGCTGAATGCAGTATATAGTATGGAATCTGATTTAAATCTTGGTTGGCTATAGAAGTACATAGAATGTTGTCTTGAACGTAGTAAAAAATTAATAACTATGCATTGGCTGAAATTGAAAGCCTTGTTCTAGGACCTGCAAGGATTATGAATCATATAAAACACAGATCTTGCCATTATAAAATTAAAATCTAATGTGAATGATCACAACAATAACTTAATTCTCTTTGGTTTTAGGATAAGAATAAGGATATTGGAGGTAAGTAAAAAAGTAGTTTTGAAGCCTTGCTTTGATGGGAGTATGGTTTTGGAAGTCAAGAGTCACACGTGTTTTGAGCCAACCCTTTGGCCATAGACAAGCCTTCTCACCTTTTTGAGTCTCAGTTTATGCATTTATAAAATATTAGGATGAGAATTCTCAGCGTGTTTTAGATTAAGTGCCAAAACAGCATCCATACACTACCCTAAGTTGAGAACCCTGGTCAAGATTATCACTTTGAGCTTCCCTAGACCGTAAGAGCCTATGAATATGATGCCTTGTTGTGACTTAGTTTTTGTATCTATTAAAGGGAAGTAATACCACATGTTTTTCTCTATCTCGTTATGAGTTTGGTAGATGTATGTGATGACACGCTAGTGCATGCTAAGCGATTTTGAGCTTCTCGGGCTACTTTAACAGAGTAATTTTCAGAGTCACTATCTGTTGATTGTGTCAAATAAGAGTATTGGCCTCCTACTCCTTGTGATATTAATGAAATAATCAACTTAGGCTTGTGTGAGTAAAAGAAGCTTGTAAATTTGTAATTTGAAACATGGAGAGTTACACTAGTCAGGATCTATTTATCAAACAGAAGTTCAAGTATTTAGAAGAGAAAAACTGAAATGCAGAGAATTGGTTATGTAGATGATAGGATAGAAGAATTGAAAAGACAGAAACTGTTAGGAAGGCCACTCAGAAGGAAGTCAAGGGGAACAGAGGTAGGAGGCATCATTATTGGAGCCAAGAATCAGGAGGTCCCAGCAGAAGCCACAACCATGATGATTATGTTAGGTAGAGTTAGAACAACGAAGGAGATGAAGTTCGTTTTATTTTCCCAATTCTACTGAGATATAATTTACATATAACATTGTGTAAGGATAGGCGTACAATGCGACGATTTGATACACTTACATATTGTGAAATGATTGCCACAATAGGGTTAGTTAACACCTCCATCACTTCACATAATTACCATTTTTTAAAATGGTGAGAACATTTAAGATCTACTCTCTTAGAAACTTTCAAGTGTATAATACAGTGTTGTTAACTATAGGCACCATGCTGTACATTAGATCTGTAAAACTTATTCATCTTATAACTGGAAGTTTGTACCCTTTGACAGATATCTCCTCATATCTCCCAACCTCCAGCCTCTGGAAGCCACCATTCTACTATATGTTTCTATGAGTTCAGCTTTTATAGATTCCGCATATAAGTGAGATTATACGGTATTTGTTTTTCAGTGTCTGACTTCTTTCAGTTAGTATAATGCCCTCAAATTCCCTCAGTATTTTCACAAATGGCAAAATTTCCTTATTTCTTATGGCTGAATAATATTCCATTGTATATAGTATCTCTCTATATACCGATATAAATATAGATATAGATAAAGATATAGATATATATCACATCTTCTTTATCCATTCTTCTGTTGATGGACACTTAGGTTATTTCCATGTGTTGGCTATAGTGAATAATGCTGCAGTGGACCTGGGAGTGTAGAAATTTTTTTGAGATTCTGATTTCAGTTCCTTTGGATAAATACCCAGAAGTGGGATTGCTAGATCATGTGGTAGCTCTATTTTAATTTTTTGAGGGACCTCCATACTCTTTTCCACAGTGGCTGCACCAGTTTACATTCCCACCAACAGTGCACAGGGTTGTCTTTTCTCCACATCCTCACCAACACTTTTTATCTCTTTCTCTCTCTCTCTCTTTTTTTTTTTGGTGAGGAGAAGGATTTTCTCTATGTTTTCTTCTAGGAGTTTTATGGTTTCAGATCTTATGTTTAAGTTTTCAATTCATTTCTAGTTAGTTTTTGTGAGTGGTATAAGAGAAGAATCTGATTTAATTCTTCTGCATATGATTATCCAATCTTCCTAACACCATTTATTAAAGAGACTGTCTTTTCCACATTTGGTATTCTTGGCTTCCTTGTCATATATTACATGACCATATATGTGAGGGTTTATTTCTGGACTCTGGATTCTGTTCCATTGGTCTATGCATCTGTTTTTGTGCCAGTACCATACTGTTTTGATTACTGTAGCTTTGTAATATAGCTTGAAATCAGGAAGTGTGATTTGTTCCACAGCTTTGTTCTTCTGTCTCAGGATTGTTTCGGCTATTCAGGGTCTTCTGTGGTTCCATACAAATTTAAGGGTTTTTTTCTATTTCTGTAAAAAATGACATAGGAATTTTGGTAAGGATTGTGTTGAATCCATATATGGCTTTTGTTAGTGTGGGCACTTTAACAATTTAATTCTTCCAGTCCATGATCACAGAATATATTTCCATATATTTGTGTTTTCTTCAGTTTCTTTCATCAAGTCTTATAGTTTTCAGTGTACAGATTTTTCACCTGCTTGGTTCAATTTATTCTTAGGTATTTTATTCTTTTTGATACTGTTTTCTTAATTCATCTTTCTGATAGCTTATTATTAGTGTATAGAAATGCAACTGAGTTTTGTATATTGATTTTGTATCCTGAAACTTTACTGAATTCTTTTATTTACTGAAAAATGTTATTAAATAGTTTTTTGGAGGAGTCTTTAGGGATATATATATATATATATATATATATATATATATCATCTGCACATAAAGAGAGCTTTAATTCTTTATTTCCTATTTGGATGCCTTTTATTTCTTTTTCTTGCCTAATTTCATTAGCTAAGAATTCCAGTACTGTGTTAAAAAAAAGAAAAGTGGCAAGAGTGGGCATCCTTGTCTTGCTCCTGATCTTAGAGAAGAAGCTTTCTGCTTTTCACTGTTGAGTATGATGTTATCTCTGGGCTCATCATATATGACCTTATTATGTTGACATACATATCCTCTATAACCAGCTTGTTGAGGGTTTTTATCATGAAAGGACGTTGAATTTTGTCAAATGCTTTTTCTGCATCTATTGAGATTATCTTATGATTTTTATTCTTTATTTTGTTAATATGGTATATCACATTAATTGATTTGTGGATGTTGAACCATTTCATCCCTGGAAGAAATTCCTCTTAATCATGATATATGATCCTTTTAAGGTATTGCTGTATTGGTTTGTTAGTTTTTTTCTTGAGGAGTTTTTTCACCTATGTTCTTTAGGGATATTGGCCTGTAATTTTCTTTTCTTGCGGTGTCCTTGTCTGATTTTCATTTCACGGTAATGCTGCCCTTGTAAAGTGAGTTTGGGAGTGTTGCCTAATCTTCTCTTTTATGGAAGAGCTTGATAAGGATAGGCATTAATTACTTTGTAAATGTTTGGTAGAGTTTACCAGTAAGGCCATCTGGTCCTGGACACTTATTTGTTGGGAGATTTTTGATTACTGATTAAATCTTCTTCCTACTAATTGGGCTGTTCAGAATTTCTAATTCTTCATGATTCAGTCTTAGAAATTTATCCAATTTTTGTAGGTTGTATGATTTGTTGGCATATAAGTGTTCATAGTAGTCTCTTATGATCCTTTGTATTTATATGGTATCAGTTGTAATGTCTCCTCTTTCATTTCTAGTTTTATTATTTATTTGAGTTCTCTTTATTTTCTTGTGTTAAGTCTGGGAAAAGTTTTGCCTATTTTGTTTATGTTTTCAAAAAACATAATTTAGTTTCATTGATTCTATTGTCCTTCTAGTATCAATTTTGTTTATTTCCACTCATGTCTTTGTTGTTCCCTTCCTTCTACTAATTTTGGGCTTAGTTTGTCTTCTTTTTCTAGTTCTTTGAGGTATAAAGTTAGGTTGTTTACTTGAGGTCTTTCTTTTTTCTTAATGAAGATGTTTATTATTATGAACTTCCTTCTTAGAACTGATTTTGCTGCATTGTAGAAATTTGGAATGTTGTGTTTCCATTTTCATTTGTTTCAGAATATTTTCTTATTTACTTTTTGATTTCTTCTGTGACCCATTAGTTGTTCAAAAGTGTGTTGTTTAATTTTACATATTTGCGAATTATCCACTTTTCCTCCTTTATCAATTACTAGTTCACACCATTTTGGTTGGAAAAGATGCTTTGTATGATTTCAGTCTTCCAGCATTTGCTGTGACTTGCCTAACATATGATTTAACTGGGAGAATGTTCCATGTACACTTGAAAAGAATGTGTATTCTGCTGCTATTGGATGGAATGTTCTACATATGTCTGTTAGATCCGTTTGATCTAAAGTATAGTTGAAGTCCAAGGTTTTCTTATTGATTTTCTATCTGGATGATCTATCCATTGTTGAAAGTGGGGTACTGAATTCCCTTATTATATTTTTGTGTGCTTCTTCCTTCATATCTGTTAGTATTTGTTTGATATATTTAGGTGGTCCAATGTTGGGTACAAACATATTTATGACTGCTTTATCCCCTTGATGAATTGACCCCTTTATTATTGTATAATGAGCCTCTTTGTCTCTTTTACAGATTTTCAGTTAAAGGCTATTTTGTGTGATATAAGTATAGTTACCCCTAATTCCTTTGGTTTCTACTTGCATGGAATATCTTTTCCATCCCTTCACTCTGAGCCTATGTGTGTCCCTAAACCTGAGATCAATCTCTTGTAGGCAGTACATAGTTGAGTCTTGTTCTTTTTATTCATTTGCCCACAGTATACCTTTTGATTGGAGAATTTAATCTATTTACATTTAGTGTAATTATTGATAGGTAAGGACTTACTAATGCCATCTTATTAATTATTTTCTGGCTGTTTTGTGGTTCCCTCACTTCATTTTTCCTCTCTTGCTGCCTTCCTTTCTGACTTCATGATTTTCCAGAGTGGCATGCTTTGATTCCCATCTTTTTATGTTTTGTGTATCTACTGTAGTTTCTTGCATTGTTGTTACCATGAGGCTTACATAAAACATTTTATAGATATGAGTCTATTTTATGCCAACAACTTAACTTCAATCAAATACAAAATCTCTGCCCTTCTACTCCACCCTTTTATGTTTTTAATATCACAATTTACTTCTTTTTATATTGTGTATCCATTAACAAATTACTGTAGCTATAGTTATTTTTAATATTTTGGTCCTCTAATCTTCTAGAGTTACATGGTTAACACACTACCATATGACAGTATTAGAGTATTCCGAACTTGACTACCTACTTACCTTTCAGTATACTGTATGTTTTAATATACTTTTATATTAATATTGCAGCATTTCTTGTAAGGTAGGTACAGTTGTGATGAACTCCCTCAGCTTGTGTTTGTCTGGGAATGTCTTTATATCTCTTTAATTTCTGAAGGAGAACTTTGCCTGAAAAAGTTTTCTTGGTCAGCAGTTTTTTTTTTTCTTTCAGCGCTTTGAATATATCATCCTACTCTCTTCTGGCTGGTAAATTTTCTGCTGAGAAAATGTGCTGACAACCTTTGGAGGCTTTCTTGTAAGTGATAAGCTTCTTTTCTCTTGTTGCCTTTAATATTCTCTCTTTGCCTTTGATTTTTGGCAGTTTCATTGTAATGTTTTTGGAGAAGATCTTTTTACATTGAATTCAGTGGGGAGAACCTGTAAGCTTCAGGAATGTGGATGGCCGAATCTCCCCACATTTGGGAAATTTTCAGCCATTAGTTCTTCAAATAAACTTTTTTCTCCTTTCTCTCTCTCCTCTCCTTCTGAGATTCCAGTAATTTGCTGATTGCTTCTCTTGATACTATCCCATAGTTCATGTAGGCTTTCTTCACTCTTTTTTTTTTTGTCTGCTGTTTTTTATTTCAAAGATCCTGTCTTCTAATTCATAGATTCTTTATTCTCCTTGATTTATTCTATTATTGATGCTCTTTTTTGCATTTTTTATTTTATCCATTGTATTCTTCAGCTCTAGAATTTTTGTTTGGGTCTTATTTATGACTATGATCTCTTTGTTAAATTTCTCATTTTGTTTATGCATTGTTTTCTTGATTTTATTGAATTGCCTTTTTGTGTTATTTTGTAGGTCATTCAGCTTTTTAAAAAATAGCTATTTTGATTTCTTTATTGGGTAAATCAGATATCCATGTTTTTGAGATTGGTTACTGAAACGTTATTGTGATCTTTTGGTGGTGTCCTTTTTCCTTGATTTTTTTCAAAGTCTTGCATTGCTGTCTTCACATTTGAAGTAACAGTCACCTCCTCCAGTCTTTACTGAATGATTTTGGGAGAGAATACTTTCAGCCCTGCTGGGGATTCTTAGGCTTTCTCAGACCTTCTTTGGTTATGCCTGCTCCCCACTTCTTGCTCCCTTTGTGGAAGATTTCTTAAGCTTGTACGCTTTCTCTAGACTCTGCAGTGCATCAGGCCATGTGCTGATAGCCTCTCTCATGCTTTCCCCAAAGTGGTGCTAAATACTGAAATTTGAGATGTCTCCCTGTCATGCTGATTTGGGCCATCTTTCTACATGCACTTACTAGTCTTCTGCCAAAGCTTTCCTTTGCCATTATTGGGAGCATGCACAGGGGGCCAGCCATGAGGTAGAGGGGTGTGTGGCTGAGGCTCACAGGGTGCTGGGGGTGCCTGTGAGCCAGTTAAGGGAATCTAGCATGAGGTACCTCAGCAGCTTGTGAGCAGGCTTCCCAATGGAGTCTGTCATGCCATTAGTGGGGTTTGCATCCCATTGGTATGTTCTGGGCCCTGGCTGCTGTCCTCCCATCTGAATCACCACCCCCTAGTTATGCAGCTTTTGACTCAGTGACTCTGGATAGGGTCAGAGATAAATGGGATTCTTTGGCAGAGCCACACACAGCTGGGGAAGCTAGACACTCACTATATGCTCTCACTTTTCTAGGAGAAATCACTGTCCTAGAAGGGCTGTCTTGCTACTGAACTGTGCTACCTTGCGGGAGGGGTTATGCAGTTAACTGTTCCTTCTACCCTCTTCATTGAGTCCAAGTTTGGATTTTATTTTTGCTCCAAGGGCATGCTGCTTATTTCCCCTAGACTCCTGGACTTCCATTAAGGTTCTTATCCATGGGTGGCTATTTAAATCAGTGTTCTCGAGGGGCTCCCACACTGTGGCTGTGAGGGGCTAGAGCCAATTCATGGGCCACTTCAGGGTCCTCAGCTGGAACTGAGGTCTGTATGCCTATTACCTGACCCATGAGTGGGTGAGACGACTCCTGGGTCCCTTGGCATAAGGTGTTGGGTCACACAGCTCCCACAAAGGCACTTTTGTCCATGGATGGAGGACAGTTGTTGTTGAGAGGGGACTACAGTGAAGGATGTCTTATTCAGTCATCTTGCTGATGTCACTTGCAGCTGCTTCTAAAGATGCTGCTTGAAGGAGAAAGCATTGCAGGGGTGGGGGGGATGGACCTGGTATTCTCTACTTACCCCATTTCAGTCTTTTACCAGGGCATCCCACTGACTAAAAACAGCTGGAAATAGGCTTTCTGCATTTTTTTTTTTTTGCAATACAGAGTAAAGCAGAGGAGGCACAAACAATGGATTTGAGGGCAAATAGCTCTGGATTAGGCATAAATATCTCTCATTCATTATCGATAAAGAAATATCCCAGCATGTGGGAAGTTCATAGAGAATGGACTTTGTCTCAAATAGAGCAAAGTATGTTTGTGATTACATTTAACACCAAAGCTAAATAATCAAAATATATAAACCTTTATATATGATCCATTTTGACTCTTACAGTGATCAATATTGCTGAATCCTTACACTTTCAACTCAGTCAATTCCTACATGGCCAATCACTAAGAGGGTTAAAATAATGAAATTGATCTTGTATGGTCAGCTTATACAATCATACTGCCTGGGTATAAATTGCAACTAGTGCTAACAATATGAAAGATAAGAAAAAACATTCAAAATAACCTTGAAAATACTAGGATGGAGGTCAATGGCAAAAAATACAATGCTGAAATGTGCACAAAAATATGAGGCCAGAATGAGAAGCATTCTAACAACAGCAAAAAAGTGTTATTGTGATGGGGGTGGGGAGTTGCATTCACCTAACCTAGAAGGGAATTGAAGCAAAAACAATGTGTTATTTTATGAACTATCATCTCTTTGAATATAAAGTGAAAATGAGAATTTAAACAAATAGCCTTGGAATACTACTTTACCTTGGCTTCATCTTCAGCAGATGAAATTTTACTTAACTTTCAGGGTTTGTTTCAATACCATCCTCCTATGGGCTTTCTTTCTTCCCACCCTCAACTGGATATTATTCTTTAGCAATTTATTTGTATATATCGTATGACATTTATTATATTGGACCTTTTAATAATTCTATTATCTTGTATATTGCAAACCACTGGAGTAACGGGGTTTTAGTCAATTCATTTTGACATCCATCATAGCATTTGTACAGTATGTTTTCCATAAATTTTTGTTTGACTAATTGACTACAAAATTGTTCATTCATTTCATAGGTACTTAAACATTTACGAATACTCCCAACACTAGATATTCATACATGGAGCTTTGGCATGACTTTTAGCTTAGAGTTCTTGAGTCTTTTAGGCTGCCTTAGATTGTTTTATTTATTTAACTTTTTATTGAAATATACATGCAGAGAAGAGCCCATATTATGTGTATTCAGTTTTTTTTTTAAATTATGGTAGATTTTGAATTTTGTTAGTTTTTCTTCCTTCATTTATCTGGATGATCCTATGATTATCTTATTTGTTCTGTTAATGCAGTAAATTAAACGGATCAATTTTTGAACTTTAAGACAACCTTGCACTCTTAGAATACACAAGTTGGTAATGGTGTATTATCTTTTAAAAATATATTTATATATCACTGGGTTTAATTTGCTAGTATTTGTTAAAGATTTTTGCATCCATAATTATGTGAGATACTGATTTGTAATTTTCCTTTCTTGTAATGTTCTTTTAAAAATTTTAGAATCAACATTATGTTAGCCTTATAAATAGAGGCAGAGTATTCACTCTTTTTCAAATTTTTCTGGAAGAGTTTGTACAAGATTGGTATAATTTATTCCTTAAATATTCAGAAGAATTCACCAGGGAAGCCATCCTCACAACACCAGGATTCAGCAAGCGTCTCATAGGGAAAACTGGTCAGGCATTTTTGTTCCTTCAAATTTCCAAATTTAGCCCACCACATAATCTCTCCAAAATTGTACTGATTTTTCATTCCCCAAAAGAGGGTCTCAGCAAGTGCTATTGCCAGCCCATGCCCAGAACTGGCAAATGCTCCTAGATAAAGAGATATGATCAGGTCACCTTGGAAATAGTCCATCCCTTGGAGTTTTAGATCCTCAGTGCTTTCATAGCTCTCTTATGCCTTAAAATGTGAAGTGTGGTAACGTGTATGACTTTTTCTGGTTATCACTGCAGAGGCGCTGGCCCGCCAGGATGGACAGCTGTCAAACTACATGCAGAAGTGGAGGCTGCCTTACTTTCTCAGACAGATGGTACCTTTTCACTTGTCTGGAAAGCTCAAAGGGCTCTTTATGTCTTTTTAATGTTTATGAGTGTCACCCATTCATGGTTTGTCTGTTTGTTTTTATTCAGAAAATAGTACCTGCTGACTTTAGGTATATGATAGTCAATTGTGGTCTTACAAATTCCCAAACTGGGCTGGAATAAGAATTGCCTTTGTTCCTGTTTAAAACACATATTAAAGGACCTCAGCCCTGGAAATTCTCTTGAACGATTGGGTCGGAGCCTAGGAATCTGTAATTTTAATATACTTCCCAGGCAATTCTGATGCAGTTCATCCACACAAAGCCATTTGGAAATCACTGGACTGGGCAGGAAGTGATTAAAAAATAATGTTCTGAGTCACTATTTTTATGATGGAATGTAGGAAATTTCACGGACTGTAAATAGGGGGGAGATCAATTTTCAGTTCCCACTCCTAGTAGGTAAGGAACTATAGATCTCTAGAAGAAGAGTAAAACCACTTCTCAACATCACAGTACATAAAAGAAAGCAGACGATGAAAGACTGCAAAGGCCAAAACTAAAAATTCTGATCCTGTGGGCAGAGCAGTGTCTCTCACCTGAGGCTGCAGCAAGTTGTCCTGGAGGCTGAAAAGCTATTTCTAGGATTATTTTAAAAAGACCAAGAACTCTGGGTGATTAGCTAATAAGGATTCTGAAATAAGAAGCAAACACTTCTGAGCGGACCAGATTATGTGAGACACGAACAATGCACATCACACAGAAGTGCCCACCCCGGACCAGAACTGCTCTTGTAGTCCCACTATTGGATATGATTGTAACCAGTATTTTAGTGAAAAGGAACTAGAATTTGATGTTAAAACCTTAACTGTTTTTTGTAAGTAATTATATAGTAGAAATCTGTTTGTATGAGATCTTCATAGGTTTGGTTATTTTCAATAAATCATTGTATTGTCTTTATAGTGGCAAATCTTTTAAAAGTTTCATTATAAAAACCACACTTTTACTTGGTGATGCACCCTACCTATTGAAATCAAGAATTTGGCACTGAGAAATGGAAAAAGAAGTAAGGCAAGGCAGTCTTGACCAAATGCTCTCTAAATGAAGCCTATCTGTATGTTCCATATATTAGGTCACACATCAGATATGCAGTCACTCATTCAAAGGGCTCAGGATGACAGCAGGCATACTTGATACAATGTCACAAGTGTGACTGTGAACGTATACCTAGGATACTGAGTACAGAAGAGTGAGTGCCCCATTTTGTTGGTTGGAGGAAGTTGAGCCAAGGAAGCTCCAGCAGGAAGATGATCTTTAATGTATTTTCAAGGTTAAGCATGAGTAACATAGGCGGGTAAATGTGCCTAAGGAGCTTTGGCACAGGAGATAAACATGGAGTAGAAAATGGTCCCGTATAACAATGGGATGTGCTCTGAAGAAGCTTGATGGCCACTTGGACATATTGGGTATTAAAGTACAGATGGGGAATGAGGTTGGAGAGTTCAAGAGATATTTGACTTCAAGTGACATTTTAAACAAGGCTAATAATTTTGGACTTTATTCTGAGGATGAATTACAGTCACTGAAAGATTTTCAACAAAAAAGTGGCAGGAACAACCCTGTTTTCAGATCATTCGGGCTGTGGGCGATATGGTTTGATATGGTTTAGGAAGGCGAGATCCTTAAGTCAGAGTAATAACCACAATTACTTTCCAAGACCACAATTCTGAGTGTGTAGAGGAGGTGATGGATTTTGAGAGACATAGTGAAGACGTAGTTTATAAAACTTGGTCACTGACTTGCTGAGGAATAGCGTGGAAGTGAGCAGTTGAGACTGGCCCTCTGTTCAGACTTCATTAGCATTATGGTGGAAGTAACAAAGATACAAGCTACTTGAGGAGAAACAGATTTGTAGGAAAAAAATAAACTTAGATATAGACTTGGGAAGTTTGAGATATTTGAAATGGATACCTGATTACGGGAGGTGGAGCCGCCATCCTGAACTACAGGTCGGTCCTGTGAATGGGGGCCCTGCTAGCAGAGCCTAGATCCAGGGAGCCTGTGTCCCCAAAGACTTCATGGAGCAGCTCTGCCATACTGTCCCTGGACTTCCCATGTTAAGACTATGTCTTGAGTAAGAAATACATTTCTATATCATTTATGCCTTTTCATTTTATGTTTTGATGCTACTTGTTGAACCTAGTCCTTACTGATGTGAGGTCATCGGTGGATTGTGTTGGAGTACACTGCATGAAATAACAGGCATTAGCCCTATCACTCTGTGTTATGCAGTGAGTGGTATATGAGTAAGTAATGTAGTAAGTGACATCTACTCTTTCAAGAAACTCGATGGTAAAACCATGGTTTGGCTTCTTTACATTGTGAAGTCATTTAAAATCATGCTTAAGTAGTAAAGTAACAAGGAAAATTGCTTATGATAAAGCATTTTTGGAAAAGTAGGATACAAAATGGCATATACTACATGAATACAACAACATGAAATTACCCTATTCACTGGTGTGTGGGAGGGAGACCTAAAAGAATACATCAACCCATTAAAAATGGTGGTTTATGAAGAAAGGGACTATTTATGGTATTTATTTTCTTTGTAGTATTTTATACCAGACTTTATTTGACACAATTATTTTTATTTAAAATGGAATAGCTATTGAAGGCATTGGGAGAGAGAACATTGACAAAGACCAAAAATAAAGATTTTCTAATAAATAATAAAGATTTCTAATAAAAAATAAAGATTTTCTGGGGCTGAGACTGACAATTGAGGCATGAATGTTTACTGCCACCAACCTACATATGGTAGCATTATCTCAAGTATCATTCTGCAACCCTGGTGTAGGAACAGAGAAATCGAGAGGCTGGAATGCTGAGGCCCATGGTTTTTCAGGAAGGGGGTGGTGGAAGGGGAGAGGGGTGAGGAAGTTGTGACTGAAAGGATGGACCTTTGGGATTTATCAGGAAAAGGGGGAAGGGAAGCAGGTAGACTGATTGACTTCTTCGGGACTCTAGCCCCTCCTGAGGCCAAGATCAGCTATAATGTGGGTGAAGAAAGCAAGAGCTGAAAGGGTTGTCATGATAAGAGAGTAGGTATTCAAATTTAAGATTTTAAAGGTGTACAAGTTCTGGTGATTACACTTTGCAGTTGTGACCTGGACTGGGCTACTGCAGTGGAGTGCGGTGTTCAGGTCAGTGGAGATCTGTGAAGTTCATTAACTCAATAGTTAGTCATCATGTTTCAGTGAGGCTTACCATTTCTTTAAGGTGTAATTGTAAAAAAAAAAAATGTACGTTTAATTCTTTAAATTAAATTTAAATTGATTTAATTTCTTCAAATTAAATTATTGATTGGAATGGAAAGAGAACCTGCAATTATGAAAAGTCTTTAAAAAATAAAGCTGAGAAAGTGTTTCTAAAAGAAAACCCTAGGTGCATAACAAAGAAGATGTGAAATTCCACTTCAGAAGTTTCATTTATACCCTTAGTCAGCCTTAGTCACTCACTTCTATGCTTCCCTAGCAACTGCATTTTTGTACTTATCATAAGTGAAATATAGTTATTTATCTCTTAAACAGATTGTGAAATCCTTGACTTCAAAGACTTCATTTTTATATTGCACAGTGTTTGGTACATTATAGTAGCTCAATGCATTCTCTTATATGAATGTTGTTTTTTTTTTTCCTGACTGCTAAAAATCTATATACCTGTAGCTGGCAACCTGAGAGTCAGCCATTCAAAAAGAACGGTCTTACATTTCCAAGCATGGAATATTTTTAAGCATAAGTGGAGGGCTTATTAGTTGGAGATGGAAAGGGCACACTGACAACAGGTTGAGAATTAAATGGTTCTATATGCTCCTTCCAAGCTTATAGACTCTATGAGTCGGTAACAACTAGTTGTTTGTTTCTCTTCATGTGTTAGTATGGCATGGATCCTCATCTCTTTTCACTGTACATGACAGAGCTGGAAAACATATCAATTACCAATAGTACATCTTATTACACAATTGTAGAACCTCAGGGTTCAAAGGGAAATTAAATGTCAACTCATCCAAGAACCCATCTGTTTGAAAACCTTCTGGTTACCCAAGAGAAAATGTAGACACAAGACAAAGAAAGAAAATGACTTTTCAATTCTCTTACTTCTTTTTCAGTATTATCTATGGTTCTCACAAATAACCCTTTTTATCCCCTCCTATGTTTGTAAGGCATTGAAACATAAGCAATAAACAAATGGAGATAAAACTGGTAATATTGCCCACTAGGGAGAACAGTTTTAGATGTGTGGTGATAATGGACATCCTGTTACTCACCCCTGAATTGAACTTCTTCCTCCAGGCTTTGCCTGTTGAAGGCAGAGTCTGAACTTGTAAACTCAACCCATGGTGGGGAGTACACCAAGATGCATTTCTCTCCAGGAAGGCTGAAGCTGAGCATGTCCTAGGTCTTCTTCTAAATACACCTGTTACATAAGTGACTCTTCCTCTTTGGGGAAGGAGGCATGAAAAGCTTCTTGCCATATTTTCTCTTGTGGGGAGTAGAGTAGAAATCTCCTCCGTCTGCAAGTACCATTCTCTCCCTTCACAACACCCAGTGTCCAATATTGCCCTAAGTAACACAGGGGCGTTCACAAGATCACCGTCTTCGCTAAAAATTCCTGATGATTTTCCCTTTTCCCTCTCTTGTTCCCCATTTCCTCATGGCTCTGCTCTACATGCCGCCAACAGAAATGGTTGATCTGTATTTTGGGTAGTGTGTTCCATCCTTCCTAAATAAGGTATTGTATTGTACCTCTGAAGATCTTCTTCCAAGACTTTACAGAAGACTGTTGGGTGAGACACTTAGGGGGAAGCGATTCATAATAAGTGCCCTCAGCTTACACATCAAGGCAATGATGTGTACACTGGGGAATCAACCTTACCAAGCGAGTTGCTCTTTTAGCCACTGATCTAGCTTAGCTGTGTTGCATTTATTATGAACATACTTCTTTACAAAGAGGCTTTTTTCTCCCCAAACAAAAGATATTTCGTTTGGGAATTGGGGTTCCTACAGCCCATTCATACAACCTCATCTCATCGATGATTGCCTGGTTCCTCATACTTGCTTCATATAGCTCGAAATCCCTAAATCAGAGGTCACACACTCAGATATCTACAGAGACCAAGTAAACAATGTAAATGAGCAGAGCAGAAAGGTGTAATTTATGAGAAAATAATGGGTAGTGTGGCAAATAGAAGGTACTAGCCCCGTGTAAGCATGCAGCTGCTGCCCCTTGTTAGACTTTGTCACGGTTTTACATGGTAAACTAGCTGTCTTCCTATCTTGCAGTTTTTAAAAGGAAGCAGAGATACTCAGACTTTTATGTGAAATCTATTGAATGTGAGATATTTAGAACTAATTTAAAATAAAAAAACAATTTACACCATGCTAGTACAAAACAAGACCAAAATAAAATGAAGCCACAAGCTAAAATACTTAAACTGTATATGGCCTATAAGCTACACATTTACAGCTGTTCCTCTGGATTAAATCATTTGACCGTTGACCCACCCACTCTTCTTTGTACCAGATGGGGTCCAAGCATGCCCCTTCCCAGAAGGTCTTCTCTGTCTGACACCCATGTTATAATGCTTGCCCTGCCCCCCTGCCCAATACCATGAATTGTCTTCTCAGAGCCAAGCTCCCTTTCTGGCTCATTCTCAGTTTTTTTTTTTTTTTTAAGGAAGAGTCTTTTTTCAAATTAAAGTTTGACTTTTAAAGAGTATATATTTTCATAATGTGAGCCATGGAAAGTCATTTTCAGATTTGTTTCTTTAACGTTGGACCTGGCACCGTCAGAGTAGGAAGGATTCAGGTTAGTTTTGGGAGTTCCATGATTTAGTGAGCGAATCTTGACGAACAGTCTGAGAAACATAGTTCTAATCCTGTCTCTGTCATTTCTTAGCAGTGTGAACTTACTCAAGTCCCACAGCTCTATTGAGTTTTCATTTTCTCATATGCAAAATGGAGATACTAATAAAGGAGTGTTATAAGGATTAAGCAGGATAGTTTATAAGAATGTACCAAGAAAACCATTAAGTTTATTGAAACGTAGGGCCTTATTATGATTGACGCTTTTAATATTTAAATCTAAACTTGCCTTGGATATCTTTTGTTTTATTGAAATTGCTTATTTTTCTTTTTTGTCTTATGGAACGGCATTAACAAAAGGCTCTACAAAAAGGGAATAACTTATCTCAAAGCAGGGTCCGGTTTTAATGGAGTATATTTATCTGATACAATACTGTCCTCAATATTTCATTCTTAGAACAGCTATTGGTTGAGTGCCTGCTATAGGCCACACACATTGTTCTAGGCACTGGGTGTATAGGGATGAACAATACAAGAAAGGACCTGCCCTTTGGAACTTCAGTTTCTAGTTAGGGAGACAGATTACGAGCACTTAAGTAAATAAATACATAGTTTAATGTGGTTTAAGTGCTTTAGGGTAAGATAAAGCAGGATATGGAAATAGAAAGTGACAATGGGACAAAGAGGAGTTCTTTTATTTTTTTAAAATTTATTTATTTTTGGCTGCGTTGGGTCTTTGTTGCTGCACACGGACTTTCTCTAGTTGTGGCGAGAGAGGGACTACTCTTCGTTGCGGTGCGCGGGCTTCTCATGCAGTGGCTTCTCTTGTTGTGGAGCATGGGCTCTAGGCATGCGGGCTTCAGTTGTTGTTGCACACAGGCTTAGTAGTTAGCGGGGCTCGGTAGTTGCGGCTCGCGGGCTCTAAAGCGCAGGCTCAGTAGTTGTGGCACATGGGCTTAGTTGCTCCATGGCATGTGGGATCTTCCTGGACCAGGGCTTGAACCCGTGTCCTCTGCATTGGCAGGCAGATTCTTAACCACTGCGCCACCAGGGGAGTCCCTAGGAGTTCTTTTAAATAGCATGGTCAGGGAAAGCCTCTCAGAGCAAGTGTTGATTGAATAGAGATGTGGCTGAACTGCAGGATGAGCCCTGTGGTTGTCAGGGGCAAAAGTATTCCAGGCAGAGGAAGTGACAAATTCAAATCACTGAAGGCAGGAATAACCTTGGTATAGTCAATGAACAGAAGAAATACCACTGTTACTAGAACAAAGTGAGTGAAGAGAAGTAGGTAGGAGATAAAGTATGAGTCGGGAAGGGTGGATCATGCAGAGCCCTGTGGATCCCAGTATGGATAACGGTCACATGTGTGGATTTTGTTCTAAACAGTTACTAGGTTTGAACTGGAGTGAGATCACTTTAGCTGCTAAGTGAAGGAGAATTGATTTTAAGGGGACAGGAGTGGAAGAAGGGGACGTAGTCTAGGAGGGATGTGATGCTGGCTATCACTAGAGCTACAGCAGTGGAGGCAGAGTGAAGTGGTAAGATTCAGAGCATATAGTGAAGAGGGGACTGAGAGGGCTTGCTGGTGGAGGAAAGGAGAAGTTTCCTGGGTGGTTTCCAGATTTGGGCCTGACTTACTCATTATTGCCATTTAATGAGATGGCAATGATTAGAGAAAAAGCAGATAGGATGGAGATGAGGGAGTCAAATACAAAGGTCTGTTTCAGGCACGTGGCATATTAAATGTGAGATTCCTAGGAATCATCCAGGTGGGGCAGTATCAAGTAGGAAGCTGGATGCTTGCATCTGGAGCTGACGAGTAAAGCTGGGGCTGGTGATGTAGATGACATTTAAAGTGACAGGACTGGAAGAAATTATATAGGGAGTGTTCTCAGAGTAGAGAAAAGAGACAAAGACCCTTGAGCACTGCAACATGAGGTGGTCAGGGAGAGGCAGCACACCCAGTAAAGGAGACAGGAGAGGAGCAGCCAGGTGGTGGTGAAACTTTTTCTAAAAAGTAGGCTGCCTTAGAAGCAAAAAGAAAAGTAAGGAGCAATCAAATGCATCTAATGCTTCTCACAGGTGAAGTAAGATAAATCCAGAGAATTAACACTACTTTGGCAAAGTGGAGGTGGTTAGAGCCCTTCAAAGGGGGGTTTTCATTAAGTGCTGGGCAAAGTCCTGATTGGAGTAGGACAGAGAGAGAATAGGTGGGGAGAAAGATGGTGACGGTGACTCTACACTCTTTTCGGCAGTTTTTTTTTTTTTTTTAATACAAGCAGAGAAATAGGCAGTCCTCGAGAGGTTAAGTGGGGTCCGTGGTTAGTTTCTATTTACGTGAATACAGAGAATGAGTAAGGGAGCTAAGACACGAGACTAAATCAAGGATATGATGAAATTAATGAGCAAGAATTGTGACAGAAATTTCAGAGCACGAGTCACATTTTCACGAAACTAAAAGGGCTTTGAATCTATGTTTACAAGCAAAGCTGATCTATCCTACTTTAAACCCAAATGGAACATTTGAGTGCTTCCTCCATGGTCAAGGGGTCTGCATGAGAACCACAGTTATCTGAGGTTTCTCTAAGTCCTTCCTTGTTGCTGAATTTAGAGGGAGAGGATCCAGCCCTTCACCACTAAACATGTTACCTGTAGACTTTTTGTAGATGGCCTCTTTCAGGTTCTATAACTAGCTTGCTTGTAGATTTTTATCCTGAAAATGTGTTGGATTTTGTTAAATGCTTTTCATTTGCCTATTGTGATAATTGTATGTTGTTTAATTCTACTCTTTAAATTTTAACATGGTGAATACATAGGTTGATTTTTCAATTGTTAAAGCAACCTTGTATTCCTGAGATAAACCCCATTTGGACATAATGTGTTATCATTTTTATGTCTTGTTGAATTTGACTTGCTTAAATGTTGTTAAGTATTTTTTTTCACTTACGTTTATAAAAGTTATTGGTAGTCAGTTTTGTGTTTTTTTTCCTTCTAATACTTTTGACTGAGGGGGATGGCTTCATAGATTAAATTAGAAATTATTTTTCCTTTCAAATTTGTTCTCAAAAATGTTATGTAGAATTGGTATTATTTATTCTTAAAATACTTGATAGAATTCTCCAGTGAAGTTATCTGTGTCTGGAGTTTTCTTTGTGAGAAGATTTTTAACTATAAATTCGTTTGACAGCTATAGAGCTATTCAAGTTACTCATTTCTTCTTCGGCCAGCTTTTCTAGTTTGTATCTTTCTAGGCATTTGCTATTTCACCTAAATTGCCAAATTTATTGGCATATTGTTTTTTCATCATATTCTCTTAGTATCCTCTAAATCAGGGGTCCCCAACCCCTGGGCCATGGACCAGTACTGGTTTGTGGCCTGTTAGGAACTGGGCTGCACAGTAGGAGGTGAGCGGCAGGCGAGCCAGCGAAGCTCCATCTGTATTTACAGCTGCTCCCCATCACTCGCGTTACTGCCTGAGCTCCGCCTCCTGTCAGATCAGCGGCGGCATTAGATTCTCATAGGAGCACGAACCCTACTGTGAAGTGCGCATGCGAGGGATCTAGGTTGTGCGCTCCTTATGAGAATCTGATGCCTGATGATCTGAGGCGGAGCTGAGGTGGTGATGCTAGTGCTGGGGAGTGGCTGCAAATACAGATTATCACTAGCAGAGAGGTTTGACTGCACAGAGACCATGATAAATCAATTGCTTGCAGACTCATATCAAAACCCATCAGTGAGTGACAAGTGACAATTAAGCTGCATCTTACGGAGTAGACTGGACATAAGTAACACACTTCGGGTGTAACTGTTTCCCATCAGCCCCAGATGGGACCATCTAGTTGCAGGAAAACAAGCTCAAGGCTCCCACTGATTCTGCATTATGGTGAGTTGTATAATTATTTCATTATATATTACAATGTAATAATAATAGAAATAAAGTGCACAGTAAATGTAATGTGCTTGAATCATCTGAAACCATCCCCCCCCCCCTCAGTCCATGGAAAAATTGTCTTCCACGAAACTGGTCCCTGGTGCCAAAAAGGTTGGGGACCGCTGTTCTAAATATCTGAAGAATCTGTAGTAATATCACCTTTCTCATTACCGATATTACCTTGTATCTTTTCTCTTTCTCCTGACCAGTTTGGCTTGAGGTTTATCATTTTTATTGATCTTCTCAAATAACCAACTTTTAGTTTCATGTTTTTTCTCTAATGTTTCGCTGTTTTCTATTACATTGGTTTTTGCTCAGACTTTTATTATTTCCTTTCTTCTGCTTCCTCTTGGTTTAAGTTGCTCTTTTTCAAAGGTTTTTTTTTTTTTAATTGTGGAAGCTGAGACCTTAGGTTGAAGCCTCTCTTCCTTTCTAAAATAGCTGTAAAGCTATCAGTTTCCCCTTAAGTACTGTTTTGTATGCATCCCACAGATTTTGGTACATTGAGCTTTCATTTTCAATCAGGGACAAATGACTTCTAATTTCCCTATTGATTCCTTCTTTGACTATGCATTTTCCAGATATTTGCAGATTTTTTAGATTTCTGTTATTTATTTTTAATTTAATTCCATTTCAGTTTGGTCCACTTTGTGTGTAAGTAACCCAAGTCCCTGAGAATGTGCTCTGTGTCTTCCTTTTGTCCTTGCAGATCTGTTCTCTGCTCACCACTTCGATTTTTTTCTTAGGAGCCCCATCTGTACGGGCTGTCTTTTGCCTTTGCCTTTGCTTTACTTTTGGTTTTACCATGGGAAGCTGTGTAAGGAATCCACAGGGAAGGAGGTGAGGCATATGTGGCCAGGGTGGTGACTTCCCTGCTGCTCCTCTTACAGGGACCCTGATTCCGATTCTCCCCTTAAACAAAGATCAGCCAGAACGTACCACAAAGCCTTCTCTGCTTCTGACTTATAGTGACTGCTCTCCATTCTTACCTTTTAGGATTAGTCAAAGAATAAACCCTATAGTTACTAGTCTCTATAGTTACTATCCCTTAGGGCACAGGTCCCCAACCCCTGGGCCACGAACCGGTACCGGTCCACAGCCTGTCATGAACCGGGCCACACAACAGGTGGTGAGTGGCAGGTGACTGAGCAAAGCTTCATCTGCCGCTCCCCATTGGTTGCATTACCGCCTGAACCGTCGCTCACGTTACTGCCTAGAACCATCCCCCCCCCCCACCCCAGTCCGTGGAAAAATTATCTTACACGAAACCGGTCCCTGGTGCCAAAAATTTGGGGACCACTGCCTTAGGGGTTGTATATAGCCCCTTGACTAAATTTACTCAAATTATCCCAGTTTGAATGTGCCATCGGCTTCCTCCAGGACCTGGACTGATAATGGAGAATATTTTCAAGGGTAGAAGAGCTGTTCTCAAGGAGCTAATAGGAGAAAAAAGCCATATAGTTTACAATCTATTGTGAATTGTCTTTAATGGATCCATAAGTGTCAAAGGAGTGAAACAGATATTAATGGCTATAGGCATTCCAGCATGGGAAAAAGAATTTTAAATAACAGATCCATTCTAAGTTCCTGTCTGAGTTTGGAATACTTTTCCATATTTCCTCAGCAAACAAAGCTCTAATCCAAAATGTGAACTAAGAAATAAAATTTCCCATAAGAGGTGGAATTCAACCAGGCAGTTGAACCATAGAGTGTATTTGAATAGGCAGAGATGTGGCATGAAGTCATATGCTAAACTAGGATTGTTCTTGATTGTTCTTTGATTATTTAATATACATGCTTTGTTTCTCCACACCTATACATTTTCTGAAAAGACTTATAATAGCACTGTGTGACTTATTTCTTCCATCAGATAATGAATAAGCCTATTGGGAAAGCCAGCCACTTGAATTAGTGCTAGGGTAAGATGTTTTGGCCCTACTTCTAGGGAATGAGGTCAAAATTATCCTGAAAAGTTGGATGGGTACAAAGAGAAATTACAGTTACAGCTGATACAGAGTCAGGTCGCTGAGCAGTGATATCAGCCTTATATTTATGAGGAGGATTTGAGTCAACAGACAAGAGACCCAGCATTTAGCCAACAGCAGAGAAGATCAGTAATATATTGGGGAGTAGAGGATGGCATCAATCAAAAGAATTAGGTAGTATATTGTGAGAAAAGAAACGCCTTTGAGTACTTATTATTACTGAGTACTGTCCAGGAGGCCTTGAAGTGACCCTTTAATAAATATTAGTGGAGTAGGTGAAGGAATGGTTAAGTGAATGCTTCCATAGACAACACGTACATTTCTACAACAGAACATTTTTGGGCTGAAATGAATTAATATGCTTAGGCTCCCAGACACTGAGACTACAGAGGATTAAGGTTCAGGAGTAAAGAGGGGAACACATATGTCAGTGTAAGTGGGTTTTTTTTTGGAAATGCACTGAAATGTGGAACCAAGCAAATGAGTCATGACTTTATTTAAACACTGTGAAGGAAAAGCAGACCAAAACGTATGAATAAATTGAGTAAGCTAATAGCTTTGGATCCTTTAAAAGTTATTTGGCTTTTTCTCTTTTTTGAAGAAGAAAAGGTGAATGCTATGGGGGGAGGGGCCTAGAACAATGACGGCGGGAGTTAGTACTCAGCTTCTTTTTGCCTCATGAAGTTCAACTTTGTTCTCAAATTGCATCTCCCACTCACCAATCCAAAAGCTTCCAGTTAACCAGCCCCATCCTTCTTGAAAGGGAATAAAGGACTCTCTGTTGTTATCTGGGCGTGTCCCTTAGAGATCTTAATCCAGCCCCCTTATGACATGCAGACTCTTCTCAAAAAGAAAGACTTCTAGGAGTTTGCTATTGATGAAAGACAAGCCTGAGAGCTTTGAAATACCACTTTAATAAACACCAGTTGTTTATGTAAATTAAACCACTTTCTACCTACAGGCATTATAACCTTTTTTCCAGCTCCATTTTTATAATAAGCCCCCTTTTCACAGTGATCTGCTATGCTACTTGTATTATATTTCAAAACTCCATATGTGTGTTGGCCTTTTTATGGGTTTTCTATTCTACTCTATAACATTTGTGAGTTTGTCTGTTTTTGCATTAATATATATGTGTCTTAATTGCTGAAGTTTAATCATAAATCCTGATATATGATGAGATATCTTCTCTCTTAGCTGTCTTTAGACATGTCCTGATTATTGTTGACTTTTTATACTTCCATAGCAATTTAAGAATCAGCCTCATTCCAAGTCTGGTTAAATCTTTGATTGATGTTACATTGAGTCTATAAGCAATTTGGGGTGAACTGACCTCTCTATGATATGTTTCTATCACAAACATGTTGTCTCCAATTATTTAAGTCTTCTTGAATGTTTCTCAGTGGAATTTTATGATTTTTTTGCTCTTAGGCCTTATACATCTTTGGTTAGATTTATTCCTAAATATTTTACAGTGTTACTTGCTATGTTAATATCTTTATTTAAAAACTTAACATTTTCTTATTATTTGCTACTGATGTATAGAAATACAATAGAATTTTATATTTTGCCCTCTTAAAACTGTTCAATTCTCTAATTATAATAATTCTATTTTATAATATATTTTTATAATAATTCTCTGTTGATTCTCAAGGGGTTTCTATGTGAACAATCATATCATCTGCAAACAAGGACAGTTTTTTCCTTCCTTTCCAAGTCTTATACCTTACTTCTTCTTTTTATCTTATTCCACCGGCTAGGAAATTGAATATCTACTTCTCACCATACAAAACAAACAACTTCAGATGCACTGAAGACTCAAAGATTAAGTGTAAAATTTTCTTAGATAATAGAGTTGATACAGGGCTAGGAAACATTTTATTCCACAGGATATCAAAACTATTAACCATAAAGGAAAAGACAGACAAATTTGTGTATTTTAAAATGAGAATCTCTGATAATCAAAAGATAGCTTAATGAAAGTGAAAAAAAAAGCTATAAATAGGAAAGAGTATATGTGTCACACATACAATTGACAAAAGATAGTCACTATCTCCTTAGTGGATAAAAAGCTTCTACAGTACAATATTAAAATGGGAAAACTACCATTTCACAGTAGAAAAGACCACTAACCATATTTAGAGATAATCAACTTCATTAGTGATGAGGGAAATGCAAAATAAACCCATGACATAATACTTTTTACTCACTTAATTAAAATTTTAAATGTCTAATGACACCAAGTATTAAAAAGTATGTAGATCAATAGGATTGCCTAAAAGTTGCTGATAGGAGTGTAAATTGGTATAACATATTTGGAAAATAAGGTATTAATCTTGGAAAGTTGAACAGTTACATGTCTTACAAACCAGCAGTTTAACTTTGTTGTATACCCAAGAGAAATAGTTGCACAGTATCAGCAGAAGACATAAACAAAAACTTTCACATCATCACAGTTCATAATAGTAAAAATCTGAAAGCAGCCTTAAGAGCTATAGTAATTAAATTATATCATATTCAAGCAATGAATTACATAGCAGTGGACTAAATCAACCCCATGTATTCACTAAGATATAAATGAATCTTGCTAATTTAATGGAAATGAAAAAAATCAAATCCCAGAAGATTATAAACAGCATAATATTCTTTTCAAGACTCAAAGATAAAAGTTATTATCAGAGTTTTAATTATTGGGTTGCATGGTGCATTCTTGAGTGTTGATTTTATTATTAAAATTCATAAATGAAATAAATTAATGTCATGTGTGGATCACTGAAGATTATTATGACCTGAGGATTATAATTAATCCAATTCTGTACACATAAGGTTCTTTAAAATCATATATAACAAGAACACTTATGAACTGGAATTAATTACTATGCACAACCTCTCAGGGAGTAGACTGTAAGGACAAAAAGACAAGTACTTTAGTGACAGGTACCATGGAAATGCACTGAGGCCTGGATAAATACACTTCCTCCCAAGCAAGCTGTGGGTTCTTTCTTTCTTGGTCATTGTTAGGCTAAGATTAGCCAAACTTATCTATTTCTTATTCAGGGCCTCACAGAATTTGATATTAATATGGACCCTAGACTTCATCCTATTCCAATGATTAAAAAGATTCTCTGATTTTTTTAATAGCTGCCTGAATTATGTGACCTTTTCTTTTAGCCTACCTATTATAATACTCTTTTCTTAGACTCATTTTCTCTTTTTTTTCAGAGCTTTGGTCTTATGGTGATGTATAATGTATATTTCCACTTAGGATTATGATGGTACTATCTTATGGCTTCCCTGATTAATTTTATTAGTAAGGCTGTACTGTGTATATTTTCCTAGTTAAAGTATAAGCCCCGTCCCCTTTTCCTCTGAAGCATTTGTCAGGGCCCTAAAGCACTTGTCAAAACCACATTGGTGGGACTTCCCTGGGGGTCCAGTGGCTAAGACTCCGCGCTTCCAATGCAGGGGGCCCGGGTGTGATCCCTGGTCAGGGAACTAGATCCCACATGATTCAACTAAGACCCAGCGCAGCCGAATCAATCAGTCAATCAACCAATCAGTATTTTAAAAAAACCACATTCGTGGCGGGAGGGATGAGGGGAGGGGCAGGGGAGGGGGATAGGGCATAACATAAAGCATCAAGGGGTGTTTGAAGTGGAAAGGATATAAATAAGAGAGAAGCAGAGAGAGAGAAAAACAGTTGCCTAAAATCACTCCGTTGATTAATTCAAAGGGATATTTGTTGTGGCTGCTGGCAGAGCTAGAACCCGAGCCCATTTCTCTTGGCTTTGGACTAATGCACTTCTTATTTCATCCTGCTGCTCTTCACCAGCCACTTGTGCCCAGAGAGGGCGCCAATTTTTTTCCTGTTTTATTTATACCTAGAAGCTTCGAACGTATATACCTTCTCTGTATCTGCGATTCCACTCCACAGGAGAGGTGTCAGGTCACTTCTAAATCTCTTTTGGAGTTGATACTGAGTCCAGGCTTGCTCTGCTCACCTCATGACAGGCCAATACATCTGGAGACAAGCTGTTGGGACGAGGCATAGTGAGTTTAATCTGAAAGCCATTAGACCGAGAAGATGAGAGACTAGTGTCTCAAAGAGCCACCTTCCTCCAGTCGGAATTCAGGCTCCTTTTATACAGAGGAAAGGGAGGGGGAGGGGAACCACCGTGGTGCCTACATTGGCAGAGCATGACCGCTAATGGCCCCGCCCTAACTGCCGCGCCCTAATGGTCATGCGCCCTAATGGTCATGCGCCCTAATGGCTGCGCCCTAACAGCCCCGCCCTAACGGCTGCGCCCTAACGGTCATGCGCCCTAACAGCCCCGCCCTAATGGCTGCGCCCTAACGGTCGTGCGCCCGCCGGCCCGTATTACACAGTCACTTCAAAGTATGAAAGGGTTAATCTTGCTTGTTGTTGCCAACGGACACAGGTAGGATTATCACCAGGTGCCACGCGCAGAGTCCCAGAGGAACTCTTGGAACCACCAGAATCACTGCCCGAGGAGGGAGGAGGGGCTGTGCAGGTGAGACGTGGGCGTGGGAGTGATAGTGAACAAAACTGTTGTGGAATTGTGTAGACAGAACACAGTTTTCTTTTTCCCCTCCCCAAGCTTTTTTATTGTTTCCAAAAAAGCAGTTTTGTCCACAGCAAACCCCAGTGCCCCACATTTGTGACAAAATCATTCTCTAGGACAGATGCCAGGAGAAAACAGTGAGGTCCAGAATTGCTGCCACCAGCAATATTTTCTGAAGTGTAGACAGTTTATCAGATATAATGTAGCCAGGAAGATAAATGCAACGCCTTAAGAAAATTCCAGAAGACTTAAAGAGCCCAAAGGCTGAGCAGAAAAGAGCCTCTGCTAACAGCACCAGGTCAAGGAGAGGGCTCTGGGCACAAGAGGCCCCTCCCCTCCCACCATGAGTTGATGGTGATGGCTCTTCCTATTCCCAGGCTGCCCACCCACCCCCGTGGGTTCCTGTTCTCACCCCCCCGTGGGTTCCTGTTCTCACCCCCCCCGTGGGTTCCTGTTCTCACCCCCCCCC